>NC_136412.1:74130000-74730000 GCF_051521515.1 Lactuca serriola | reverse complement strand
TTACCACTGAGGTTTATGGTTATAAAAAAATTTGCGTTAATGATCTTAGTCACGTGTCACTATGTACTATGTGAAACCCACAATTCAAAACCTTTAATGAATTGATGGTGCACCGTTACTATGATAAAGTTCTTGAATAAAATCTCTTTTTATTTTGAGCGATCCTTCTAAAAATGTCTATCACCAAGATTTTTCTTCACCAAGAATCCAGTTATATATATTTTTTTAAGATTTCTCAGTTGTCAACAAGTCACTAAATACGTTTCTTGCCTACTTGTTTAATAGGCCACATTGGTCTCACAAGTACATCATTCAGTTTCGGTCTTATATCAAGTACCGAAATCATGAATTGAAGCGAAAGCCACCCTTTATAGCCTTAATTAAAAAGATGCCTTTCAATACTTCTTAATAAGTACTTGATCGTTATTTAACGGGAAGCCACACAAGCGCTTTGAAGTCTCTCTTGACTTTGAAGGAAGAGATTCATGCCTGGAATCAGTCACTTTATGTCTTAACAAACATCACAAATTCCTATAAAACGTTTGCTTTATTTCTTTATCATTCACACTCTATGCACGAAAATATTTGATTTTCCAAAACTCTGGTTCTATTAACGATAAGCTATAAAGGTGATGACGATTCATGTAGATTATGTGGGTGACGTTTGGGAAAAAGTTCTTGGATGAGTCAGCAGTTATCCAAAAAGTTTTGATGATTTGGAAAAGGTATTTTCTATGGAAAGGCGCGTAAAAGTGAAACGTCCTTTCTCTCTCCTGCGTCATCATCGGGGTTGCCAACTGTTCACTCCATCACATCAGGAACGGTTTCACATAAAGCCAAGATTTCAGCTGGATATTACTCTCTCCTACTCGTACGTATAAAAGGATTTCTCACGCTTCACTTTATTCTTTTATCACTTACAAATCCTCAAAAAGCAAAGGGTGCTCTCTCTCACTGTTCATCTTCTTCCTCGACTAGCTTCATCAATGGAAGACTCATCCTTAGTTCAAAAAACTACTGCTCACTCTAATCTTCTTGCAATCAAGCCCAATCAGAACATGTTGATCGATCTCTCACCTTTCCTATACGATACGTACATGTAGCAAGTAGTGGAATGTCTGAAGTATTCCCCACTCGCCAAAGCCCTAACCACTATCGAAGTTGTTCCAATGTCCTGTCTCTCTCAAATCTACTCCACTGCAACGTATGACAAAGGGGCAGAAAAAATTTTCTTCGATATTCTTAACCAAAAAGCTTCCATCTCCAAGAATCGTTTTTGCTCTCTTCTAGGGCTTGCATATGAAGACTCCATGGTTAATCCTGATTCTATTGCCACAGGTCCGCTCTTCTCAATGTTCTAGAACATGGGTTATACTGAAACCCTAACCACTGTGACCAGGTTCAAAAAGTCCTGCCTTCCTCCTCAATGGAATGGCGTCTACACTCTACTCTTCAAAGGGATTTCTGAACGAAGAGCTGGATCTGATGGTGCGAGCAAGTCCTTCATGACTATACTTTATGGTGTGTATCACAATCTCAATCTGGATTATAGAATGGTTTTATGGCTCCAACTCATTCAGAGTTTATAGTCTTCTTCTCGCCATACCGAAATCTCTTGTGCTCGCTTCTGGACTGTTTTTACTCAGTGGATAATGGTTCGTTTTCATGTTCCTATCATGGCCGACTCCATGCTTTCTTCTATTGCTACGTTTCACACTACCAACATCATTGTGACTCATCATTGAAAATTTGTTTTTTTTGGATCCATTCCTGAGTTGATGTCTGCCTTTGTGCCTCCTTCAAGCAAGATTATTCAGGAATACAATAAGCTTCCCTCTTCTGGTCCAAGGGAACTCGCTGCCAACATGGTTAAATCAATTGATGATGCAGACAAACCTGCAAAGAGAGGCAAAAAGCACGAAGGGATAAAGGGAGATAAAGGGGGTCAGGTCTCAAAAGTCCAAACACCTAGGAAGCGAAAGTTAGAGAAAGCAACCACAGCTCAACATAAGCCGAAGAAAGTCAAGAAACCAGCTCGCCGACTAATTCTTCAATCTTCAAGTGATTTTCACTCATAATATGTGCCACCTAATCAACCCACACCTCTTCCAAGTTAATCTGACAGCGAAAGCTCAGAGGATGAGGGTTCAATGCGTGGTGACACACCGTCTCGCTCGCCTACACCAGAGGTACTTGTTCGGTCCCAAGCACCTTCTCCTCTACCTGTTTCTGTTCCTGTCTCTATCCCTCCTATTTTTCTTATCATTACATCTCAACCGTCCACTATTATTCCCATTTCTGCACTAATCTTTTCTGAAGCCACTACTACCATCACTACTGGAGTTTGAACCAACGTATCTGATACGGGGGCTCATTCTGCAGCACCCAATCCTCCTATCACTACCGAACCTCCAATCACTACCGAACCTCCATTTACCACCATACCACTATCTCCTACCCAATCTACTGAAACCAACACCGTTATTGGAAGTGAGGACTTGGAGTTTGATTCCACTTACTTCAGTCCCTACCGCATCCAAAGTGATGACGATGAAAATGCTCCAGTCACCAAGCGCCATCTCAAGGCTGTTACTGAAAAGCTTGATCAGCTGCTTTCCTCCTCCTCCACTGGTGCTTATTCTAAAGCCGCTCTTAAAGCGCTGCTCTCTTCGGTTGTTAAAGAACATGATGCCTCTCTCTCTGATTCAGCAAAGGCTATCGACGCCTCTACTTCTCAATGTCAGAAGGCCTCGTTTGCTGTTGAGGCTTCGACGAAAGAATACAAAGAAGCGACCGCAAAAGTCGATAAACTAATTTCTGAGGCTCAACTATTCCTCGATTCTTTGCAAGCTGCTGCTCAAAAGAACTCTCAGACAGTGAATGCCTCGGTTGATAATCTTCATCATTCTCTTCAAGCTGAAAGGACTAATCTTGAAGCCGTTCGAAAGGCCATTGACGCTGCTAATGCCACCCTTCATGCTAATGTCAATGATCGTCTTACTTTGCTAGAAGCAGAGCTGGCTGTTGAAAATCGGATAATGGATGAGTTAGACAAGCATACATCTCAGCTGAAAATGCAAAACCTCAAGCTTTGCACTGCCACAAACGAGCTTGATGATTTAAAGTCTGAAAGAGAAGTGATTTGAAGCTCTGTGGGTGACGGTCATTCCATTTTGTTACATCTTCTTGACGCCGTGACTCCATTCTGACTATATCCATTAGACGCCATTTGGCTGAAAAACTCAGACCTGCGTTGGATATCCTTAGTCGGATTGAGGGTGTTTTGGTCACTTCTGTCAAGCCGAAACAAGGGGGAGAAAAGGAAAAGGTTACAACTCAACCTCCTCCCGAACCCAGATCAACAGGTGCACCGAAGGATAATGAAGCTTCGGTCAGCAAAAGGGATAAGATGAAGAAGAAAATTGGTGAAGATGATACAAATGATGATGATGATTTTGAAGATACTTTGGGTGAAAATCCCTCTAAGCCTTTTCTGAAAGCAAAATTTTTTGACAAAGAGTTTGCAAAAAATATCAAGAAGGAAACGGATGAGCTGGAGAAGAAGCAAAAAGAAAAGGAGCTCTTGGAGAAAAAGAAGTCCATTTTTCCAGAGTGGACCATTGACTCGCTTCAAAAAGTTGCTATAGATGAACCGAGCACTCATTGGCTCGAACCTGTTATGTCGTTCGGCCTTGAAAAGTCAAAGGATGCGCAGTTTGATATGCCAATCACTCGAAAGGTGTTTATCTTTCATTGCTTCAACTCAATTGCTGTCATTCCCTCTCCGGACCCGAAGGTGGATTGGGATCTGTTAGAGTTTTATTTGGAATTCGCTCAGCCACAGTACTTGACCTGGAGTTCACAGAAGATTACTACTGTCAAGGTACTGAAGCCTTATTCAACTGGGAAATTTATCAACGTCAAATTTAAAGTGACCCGAGGCTCTGAAGGTTCGGTTCATAATTTCTCCCTGGCTGATCTACCGAACCTCAACCCTCATGACTGGATACTACTCAACAACATTTTGTTGTCCGATCCTCAGGAGTATCAGCCGATTATTGACCATGTCATGCGAATGCTCGTTTGTTACATTCATGAAGTAGCAAAGATGGATCAAGAAACCGCCTCTACTATTCACAAGTGAACCTCAATCAAACCAATGGGAAGAGCTGGCGATATAAACACAATGATCAAGGGCAAAATTGACACAAAATATCACACGGTGATGTTTCTTAGGGCGAAGGTTAAAAATGTCTATTCGCTCTTATTGACAAGCACCTGTTCTCAACCGCATGCTTGGAGCATATTTTGGAGATCATTCAGAGGTGTAATCAAAATTCGGCAGCCGACAAGAATTTGTTTACTGACATGCTGAGATGGTATATTCAATTTCTGCAGACTCTTCTTGCTATCATTCCTCGGTTGTTCAAAGTTGTGAAGACAATGAAGCCTACTCAACATAAATAATCTCTCGCCTCATTTGACGCAAAGGGGGAGATTGTTGGGCTTATAGTGTTGCGTCATGGGCTCGGTCCTTAGCCCAATTTTGTAGCCGGTTTGGGCCTATCCAACCGTGCATTACTTTTATCTAGGGTTTTAGTATTTAAGGTGCATGCATGCATCCTTAGTTAGTAATGCTTTTATTATCTTTCTTACCAAAGTATTGTAAATCCTAGCTCGCCTCTACAGTGGAAGTTCTTTATCGAGCTCTGCTGAGGCATGACTATATTTGAATCATAAGCTTTATATTGATTCCATATTGTGTTCTTATTCGTATTGTGATTGAGTTGTTTGTTCTTAATCAATATACATGTGAAAGATCTAAACGATCTAGAGATTTATTCTCTTCATTATGTCAACATAATATGGTTGGGTTGAGGTTGTACTGCTTTGTGCTATAGACAACAAACCCGGGAGTAATCCAGGTATGAGCTGAGGGCCTGTTTGGCATGCAAGACTCATATTGTGGGATCGGGAGCAATCCAGATATGAGATGAGGGCCCGATTGGTATCCCAGACTCGTATTGTGTGCTCATGGGTAATCCAGTCTTTTAGCTATGGACCCTGTATATGCTGTTATTTGTATATGTGTGTTGGTATTTTGGGGAAACTCACTAAGCTTTGGCTTACAGTTTTTAGTTTATCGTTTCAGGTACTTCTAAGGATTGGGGGAAAAGCAAAGGCGTGATCGTACACAACTTTCAGTGTTATGTCACTGGGTCTTGGGAAAACTCTGATTTGAAATAATGATTTTGAAACAATGACTCTTTTTGTAAACAATGTTGACTAATGGCTGATTTTGAAAATTTTTAATTTCCTTAATATTTTGGAGTGTTAAACATCAAGGTTTCCTTCTCTAGTAGCCTCAAAAATTTCTCTTGTAGCGCGCAAGATTGTGGTTCGCTCCTCGAATTTGACAATCATCATGTAAGTGATTTGACCAATAATACCGGGCAACTCCTCCAATAAAGTTGGTGAAACCTCTGTGGCAATCCAGTCACAGAATGTGGCGTTGTCCGTACCCATCTCAGAAGACTTTGCCTCCCGTCCAGACATCGACATCCTATACAATAAGACCAAATTGTTATCTCATAACGAAAATGTTATCTTTAATCCATCACACTTTAGTCACTTCTTAAAATTTATGCACATCATCCTTCTACTGGCTTCTTCGATTTCTCATGACTCTCATTGAGTCGAGTATGGATCCTATGCTTTCAGTGGTACGGGCCCAATACTACCTTCCACACCTATCCATACTTTCCTCAAGAATTATCTAGAATCCTCCAAGTCACCTTCTCAAACTGATACTACAAATATCTGCTAAGCAGTGCAACCAACTCACTACAACACATCCTAGACTCTCCAAGGTTCCCAACCTCACCCTGCCATCAGTTGCTGAAGAACTCCCAATAATGTCAGCTAACTATTTCATGAATACAATCATATGCAACAAAGCTTAGATAATCCATCAAGTAGAAGACTCATCCCTACAACGGTTAGACTCAGACGAGAGCTGTGCAATAGTGTCAAATCCATTACTCTGAGATTATTTAACCTATACAACATGTGACTTAACATATGCACTTAATAGTTAACCCACATCATCAAGAGTCCCACAAAGCACAAAGCAAGCATCATTCGTGAAGTAACACTCCAAGCCACAGCCAAACATAAGACATCTCAAGCTCACTTCCTACCAAGAGAGATTCCAAATATAGTGTGACATTGAATTCCTCTTAGGCTACACGACATCACATACTAGGCTAATCCATCCGGTCATCTGCAATTCATACTAACATGGAATTCTAAAAGCTCAAATAATCAGGCATATAAAGGCATCTCTCCTAGTCATGAAATCCTGAGCAAGTCCTTAGCCTTAATCTAGCATGCAATTCTCATAACATATAACATAACAAACATATATGGGTATTCTAGGAATTACTTAATTGAGATCGGCGGATTGCATGCACCACACCCCTTTTCTTTTATTAGAAAATACTTTAGTAAAACATTTATTTTATACAAAATTTACCAAACCCTCAGACTGAGTTAAAAGGTACCTAAGAGTATGCCCAAATCCCTTAAACCAAGGCTCTATTACCATCTATAAAATCATCATCCAAAACATTTTCATAAAATCATAAAGGAAAATCATAGTAAGTCAATCATTCATCTCAATACATTAGGGTCATATAAAACGAAAGTCGTGGTGTGTGTGTGTGTGCGATGCTATCACCCCGAGCTCTTCCCTTTTCATCCGGAAGTTCCTAAAACATAAACTGAAACCTGTAAGCATGAAGCTGAGTGAGTTCTACAAATACATCATACCATACATATCAAACATACAATGGGCCATGCCCCACAACCATCAGGTCTCGCCCGACATCGAGCCTCGCTCGGAAAAGATTTGTCAGAACAAGAGATGAGCCCCACCCATCACATTCATCAGGCCCCGCCTAGCATTCATACAAATACATAAACACATGCAAGAATCACTAAGATAAATAGTATACAATACACCCATCAGGTCTCTCCTGGCATCGCACCCCGCCCGGTATACATGTCATATACTACACATGCAAGAGTCACCCAGACAACTAGAATCCTGATCATAATAAATCATGGGGTGACATTGATACCTTCGACCCGTCAAGCACAATGAGCAAATTCACCTCAAACTGATGAAACAACCAGATTAATGCTCAGACTATTGATCCGAGAAACCACCGCACTAAATATCATTGAATAATACAGTAATTAATAACTAGGTCATAAACCATAACTAGGAATCTCATTCATTTGTCCAACTCTTAGGGTAAAAGACCATTTAACCCTTTCCTCACTTGGCCCAATAACCATGGCCTAACCTAATGGCTCCAAAAGCCCAATATGACCCAAATTCTTGAATGACACCCAAAGCCCATTATGGTTCTAAATCCAAGAAGGCCCAAAGCCTAACAATGACCCAAAGTCAAAAGGACTAGTGGCCCAACAAGGACCAAAACCATAGTAGTCGAAATATGGCCCAAAACCCAAAAGTCAACAAAAGTCAATGGCATCTGAGTACGCCCAACGTATTCAGACTTATGCCTATCGTACGTGTTCTTTGGCCAGTACGCACGGAGTACAAGCTGGGTATGCCTAACATACTCCGCAACCAACCCATATCCTTATTAAATGCTTAATCAATTAAGCCACTATGTCAAATTCTCATCTAATCCTAAATGATGTCTTAACACGTAAAGTTCGTAACTCTACTCCTTTGCATGTCTTAATGGGACCCAATACTCAATAAAATCCATAATAAGCATCCAAACTCATGCATGGTCCAATATAACTCATCAAGATTGCATTTTTAAGAACAAAGGACCTCAAAAATGCTAAGATCCACCATCCTTATGTTCTAGAGTAACTCATGCTCTCATGCATGTCTTGAAGGACCGTAAAAAGCACAGAAACAAGTCCTAACTAGATGTAACAAAATGAACCATCAAGTTAAGAGCTTTATACATCCAAGAGCTTTCCAAGTTGATGATGATTCTGGATCTACAAAGCTCTAGCCACACCAATGCAACTTCCAAGAGTTGCTCTTCCTTCAAAATAACTAAAAACACCGCCAAAGTTCACTTCTAAGCTCAAAACACTCAAAGGGCAGTTAGGGTTTCGTTCTTAGCGTTTGGAGAGGTGGAGGCTGGTTATAGGAATGTCCAAGAGTGAATTAAGGTGTTTAAATAGGGCACAAACCCAAAAAATTAGGGTTAGCTCTTGGTGATCGTATGCACCGCATACCTCCACGTACGCCCAACATATGTGGGTTTCCCCCACGACCAAATTCGACCTAGTATGCTCGACGTACTCATAGCGTAAGCGCAACATACTTGGCTAGGGACTAAAACAAGCAATCTTCTGAAGGCCATAACTTCTTCATTCTAAGTCCGATTTCTACATTATTTATATCCACAGAAAGGTAATGAGAAGCTCTATCATTATATCAACTCTCCTTCGCCTTAAAACTTTCTCAGCTTAAATCCAAAATTCATAAAAGGCCCGAACTATCAATTTATGGTTATATCATCGGGCTCTAAAACGCAAACCGATTTCTCGGATAACCTAATCTACATTATCCACATCCAAGGGAGTCTAAATCTCACCTTACCCAAGGCCCATAGCCTTATGATAACTAAATTTTGGGTCACGGTCCCGAATTAGGAAACGATTCAAAACATGGTGTTACATTTTCGGTTCCTACCAGATCTAGACCCTATATATATATATATATATATATATATATATATATATATATATATATATATATATATATATATATATATGCTCATAGTTGGTTTCTCTGAATGTTCTTTGATGTTAGAAATTCCATTTCCACATTTAGAGATCGCAATAGCTTCATATTTTCAAAGACTTCTCAACACCAGGCCTACAGTCGGATGTTCCACCTTTTATCATTGCTTATTACCCTCATCATTTTTTATCATTTAGGGGGATTGTTAAAGCAGGAAATGCTCTACAATGTTGAGTGATAGTTAGGTTGGAATATTCTTTTGTATGGAAAGCGTATTCCATTCATTAGTATACATAGCGGAGGTGTGTGTTCATTTGTATGTGTGCACCATGTAGACATTAGATTAGAGAGAGTATGGTTGGGATATTCTTCTTAGCCATGATAGCTGTTTATGCAATATTTTATAATTCTCAATTTATACATTATCAATTTATTCACATCTCTATCAGCTTAGCCGACTATCTTCTTTATTATTAATATTCTGCACCAAACCAATCATCAAATGGTCATAACATATATAAAATTGAAGTAACTTTTTTCCTATTTTACCCTTAAAAACATGTAGAAAAGTATAAGAAATGTATTTTAAAATATGTAAAATTTAGGGCATATCAACAACCTATCACAGTCAATTTGATCTTGCTACTAATATCTCACAGGAGTCTATTTCTTTTTATTCCTTATCCTTATTTTAATTGATGCGTTCAATAAGGCCATTGTATGATTTAATTATGGGAATGGGGCCGTATATAGAAAATTGTATGCTAGTTGAAACAAGTCCTAAGGTTTTATTTAGTAGATATGTTATAGTATATCTATGGATTTCTTAGTTTCAAAGAAATCTTGAGCAAAAAATGTGAGTTTCTATTGTTTGAGGAGTTTAATCTATTTTCATTGTTTGCTAAAATAAACCCTTGAAAATTTATTTTATTCATCAGTTATTTCACTGAGTTGTTAACCACTATGTTAAAGTTAAGTTTCTAAGCTATTGTTTAGTTATCTGTTGTTATTTTATATATATGTTAGAAGTAGAGTCAATCTATGGTCTTTGAAGTTCGGTTTAGAACCCCCTGAGGGATGTTACATCTATACCATCTGATGTATAATGACTCTGATATTGATCAGGTTAACTCCGTACAAGGGCTTCATTGAAAGACATGGGTTTCACATTAGTTATTAAGCCTAATTATTTTTAGTTAATAGAGATAAAAATAAGGGTGCCAAAAAAAACGAGTTTAGGAAAAATGAAAAAATAAATTAAAAGGAGAAAGAAGAGTCATAAAAAGTCAAAGTCAATAAAAGAATTGTGATAAGAAAATAGTGAAAAAAGTGAAGAAATAAGGCTAAAGCCAAAAGTTTGCGAAGAGTTGATAGTTATGAAAAGTCAATAGTTATGAAGCAGTATTCATTTTTATGTTATATTCTCTTTCGTTTGAGTCTTGGAAGCTTTGGAATTTGGAATTTGGCAGATATACCTTGAGGTTAGGGAGTTTTTAAAGGGTATATTCCAGGGAATGTAGAAGTGAGTATTGTTCAAATTGAGTGGTGAGAATTTATGAGGATTGTGAGTATTTGAAGCTTCAAAAATTATTAGATTGCACACAGATATATGCATAATGCTAGGTATAATTGGTGGTCTTGAATTAAATTATTTTGTATAATATTGGTAAGTATTATTTTTATATAGTAATGTTGGGGTTGAGTTTTGATTTTTTCCTAGGTTGATTCTAGTTTTCTTGGAGACATGCAAGAGCTAAGTATGGTGTATTTTGATATTTTCCTATTTTCTACATATATTTTGTACAATATCAAGTACATTTATAATGAATTTTAATGCAAATTAAGAAAAAAGGTGTTAATGTTTAAAATTGATGATTTGTAGATTTAAATCATTGCTAGTTAAAAAAGTTAAAGTGGAGTTGATTGTTAGATTGCTCGAAAGGGGCTCTTAAAGATAAATTAAATGTTGAAAATTTGATTTATGCGCCGTGAATCACTATATGTGCACGATGCGGTTGAGTTGGAGTTACATGAGGAACATGCGAGAATGAGATTAAATGCGACACTATCTTCTCTTTTTCACATGACATGGTTTATGTCGATTTAATTTTTCTATAAATAAGACTTTTCTATTTGACCTAATATGACACCATCATTATTCTTAAGAGGTTGTCGTCATTGAGCAACTAAAAGACTCTTCGAAGAAGTTTCAAAGGCTTTATGGAATCATTGAAGCAAGGATCCAAATTTCTGAAG
The DNA here is from genome assembly GCF_051521515.1 of Lactuca serriola. NCBI lineage: Eukaryota > Viridiplantae > Streptophyta > Magnoliopsida > Asterales > Asteraceae > Lactuca > Lactuca serriola. The sequence goes on along the minus strand of NC_136412.1, from coordinate 74,718,941 downwards.
ATTATCCATGCAGTAATCATTCGGTTTGCTATTTTAATCATGTTTAGCTATGTATATTGGATTTCTTTGTGTCTAGATTTTCTAAACATATGCTAAAATCCTTTTACTTTCTCTTGGATGCGATGTACCTATGATGTTTTGCTTTGATTTTATGAGTTGGATGTTTTAGTTATCTACTTTATTATTTTAGTTCAATCAAAGATCCATATGTATTAAAGTTTATAATTTTATTGTTTATTGTTGAGTTTATGTGGTTAGAGTATCAATATAGTAATGTTTGCTTGAATCATGCATGCTTTGTGACCATAAAAACCGTTATGACCGTTGATTAATCAAATCCTAGCAGGTAGCAAGATAGTAACTTTTATGTATTTGAATCTATGTGATTTATGTGCTTATATTATGTGTATGTTAGGCAAAAACTTAATAAATATGGCTAAAACAGATATTAAAATAAAATATTAATTAGGATAAGGATAAACGACATTGATAAAAGTTGAAGTAGTCGTGATGAAGATTCTGGGGATATAGAGAACGTCTAAATCTGACTTCATATGAGGAATTTATGGTTTTTTGAAGTTGCAATGCAGTTGTGTTAGCACAAAAATCCAATTTTCCGATCGGTTAATTTTTAGCCGAAACAATCTAAAAGAGAGTTGAAGATCTCTTTAATAGGAGTTCGTTGATATAAAGACAGTCGAAACCGGATGGCGTATGAAAAAATATGAATTTTAAATGGAGATTACCAGTCTAATCCTTCTAAAATAATAAATAAAATATAAATTGAGAATTAGCCGATGGAGTCTAAAGGAAAGTTGTAGATCTCGTCGATAGCTACATGTGGATATATATAGTGTAAAAAATGGAGCGCGCGGGGTGCACGTCACGCATGATCTTCTAGAAGGGGCCACACATGTCAAGCCAATTCCCGACACGTGTCGCAAGCATAATGGGTCACGTCACCAGACGCAATGGACGTTTAATAATCTATTTATATGGGTTGATCTCCGTATATGATCCTCACAAAATCAAACCCCTGTCTCTTTCTTGAGTTTCTTTTGATTCTAGCCCAAATTTTCTTAGTATTTAGTAGGGCCGTGCAAAAAACCGCACAAACCACTCGCACCGCACCAAACCGCACCACATAATGCGGTTTAGAATTTTGTGGTGCAATTTGCGGTTCATCATTTTATCAAACTGCACTATGCGGTGTGGTTTGTGGTTTGTATTTATAAATCTGCTGTTCAAACCGCACCGCACCGCATGTTATATATATACTTTTTTTTCTTTACTTTGTTATAAGTTCAAATCACGATTTACAAATGATGTATATAAATATATTTCTTACAATAACCAAATATTTATAACGTAACATTAAATTACTATTAGATCAAGATCTCATGGTTTACAAGAATATAGCAACTATAACGACAATATAAAGCAATAACAATGATACTTACAAAACTATAGTAGCATGAGTCACAATTTATTAAAAATGATTTAATTCAAAATTTGTATTTGTCTTTATAAAATGAAAGCAATCAATTTTTTAACACGGTCAGGTTTTTGGTTTTTTGATAGAATTAATGTTGAACAACTCATCAAACCGCACAAACCGCAACTAAACCGCATAAACCGCCCGCATCAAACCGCACCGCATCACACGGTTTTGAACATCTGTGGTGCAGTTTGCGGTTTCTAAAATATTCAAACCGCATATTCGGTGTGGTTTTCGGTTTTGACTCGAAACCGCACCCCGCAAACCCCTAGTATTTAGGGTATTTCGGCGAAGCCCTGAGTTCCTTGAGTGCCCGACATTAGTAGCTATCAGGTCGAAGTCCTGCCAGTACAATTTATGGACTTTTGTAAGTTAAATTACATGCATTATTATTTTTGGTGTAATTAATATTTATATTCATAGTTGTTATGATTCAATAAATAAGATTTATCAGTGATTCCAAGTCATTATACTGATTGATCTACTTATGGGGTTAATGTGTAGGTTTGATTTAGTGAGTTGTTCAAGTGGGATTTCCAAACAATATACTATGTTTACCAAACAGAACCTACCTCCGAGATGATCCTACCTAGTTGTTCCTTACTTGATAAATCTTGATGTAGACATTGGAATTGTTGAGTAAGCTAGACTATCATTAGTTATAAGAAAGAATAAACTAAGTCTTCATGATAACCGAACCTAGGTCACATCAATAGGAAAGGCTAAATGTTGAAGTGAAGCGTTTCCCAACTTTCCAGTCATCCACTTTAACAAGTGAGTGCATAGTTACATTTCGTTTACACATAGATATAAAGTATCTTGATGATTAAATGATATGTGTGCCTATTAGATGTATCACTTGATATCTATGTTAGATGAATTATATGTTTTTACTTGATTTAATCGTATATGTATTTTCATATATAAAATTTATTGGGTAGTGATAGGTGATGAAAATGATGAGATGATGATAAGAGGATTTGGTTATTGATGAACCAGTCATCTAGCAAAGCATAGATGACGACCACAGACTATTCTAGAAAGTCTAGTGGAAATGATGGGATGCTCGCAACCTGTAGGTGTTAATGAACTATATGTTCATTTGACGTACTCTATCTCTCCATGGTTTTACTTATTAACACATATTGATATAAGAATCCCCAAAGCAATATTGTCTACTTGTTGCTGATGATGATCCTTAGGATAGGTCCCATGAGATAATATTTTAGGATCAGTATGTGAGAATAACGGGAATGGGTAATCGGGTGAATTATTTGATGTGAATTATATAATTAAAGAACTTAATTATTGTCGGTTGAAAACCTTATGTGCTCACCAGGCCTCTAATCGTGACCCACTTAGTTTTTTTGTATCACAAGTAGCTGTATGAAGGCACATAGTTGATGAGTGATTTGAGGAAGTTGTTAGGCTATTGTATAATAAATTGATGTAAGGTCTGTTTAAATAAGTTTATGCTTATGTATCCGTATTGACGATGACATCCCAAAGTTTTTATATAATGAAAAATGTTTTTTTGGAAATATTCAAATATTATGTTTTGGGAAGAAATTCCACAAATTTATGAATACTCTGAATTTAAATAAGCATAAGAAAAAGTTTTAAATTGGATGTGAAAATGGGGATGTCACAGTTGGTATCAGAGAATTAGTTTAAACAAAATAGGAATTTAAAGGATTTCTAGACTTAAATTTAGAATGCTAAGCGATGATCGCAACATGTGTGTCTTTTATGTTTTTTGTATTATGAAAAAATGACACGAGCACTAGCTTACTTTATAAAAGTTGCCTAAATTGCTTTTATGTGCTAAATGATTTGTATTATAGCATGCTTTAGGTTGCCTACCTAGGATGTTGTTATTTGAGTAAATTGATGGTCTGTTGCCGACCTAGATTTAGAAATTTTATGTGTTCAGGAATCTAAACGTTTAATTGTGGTACTGAAACTGGCATATAACTTTTCAGAGTGATAAGGAGGATTAAGCATCAAACATAAATAAAACCTTCCTTATCATAATAAACTCGTGCCTCGGTACACTGAACACCTCCTTTTGTGTATAGATCGTTATGGTGAGAGCTCAGAGTGGATTAGGAAATGGTAACGGTAATCAATAGCATGAGCCTCGTGTGATTAAACATGCACCTGAAGTCATGCCAATAGTTGAACCTGTTACAATGGCACGAGTCGAAGTGATGATTCAGGATATGTTAGCTGAACAAAGGAGGAAATGAGGCAATTATTACGGAATAATAGGGATGAATCCACTGCACCTACTGTGTAACTTAAACTGTATGAAGATTTGTCAGAGGAAGGGAAGTATAGCCGAACTGGCGGTCAAGATGAGCCACGTGTGGTTAGAAGAAACCAACCAGAAGGAAGAAACGAGAGATATGGATGGAAGTAAAAGGATTTCATGGCTTCCAAGCCACCAAGTCTTTCTGGAACCCCAACACTAGTGGAATTCATGGCCTAGATCTCTAAGATGGAGATAGTATTTGAGAGTTGCGACTGCAGCAACAGATAGAGGACTGTCCTTGCAGTCAAACAACTACAGACGGGGGTATTAAGCCAATGGAAGTTATTGGGCAATACCATGACCAAATGAGAAGCCAGTAAGATGTCATGGGAAGATTTCCTTGTGCAACTAAAAAATATAGTATTGTTACGACGAGGATCTTATGGATATTAACAACGAATTCCAGAAGCGAAAGAAGGGCAAGATGAGCGTCAGCGAGGATGCTACAAGTTTTACAGAGAAGATGAAGCTAGTTCCTTAATTGGTTCCAACTAAACTCTCCAATATCATAAAAGTTTGCTAGTGGACTACCAGTGGATTTTGGTCCAACGGTGAAGCCGACAACCACCTTGAAAGCCACCACCTGGGCATCTAAGAATGTTGAGACCCAAATAAGAGAGAAGGGTCTGGAAAGAGCCGAGTTAGGGGAAAAGAGGAAGTTTTATGGGTCTTCAAGATCCAACAAGAAGATTAGATTTTCAAAATTTGGCCCTAACAACAAGAAGTTTGGGGGTAACATTGAAGCGAAATGTTGCGAGAAGTGCAAGAAGAAGCACTCTCGGAGATGCAGCAAGGAAGTGACATGCTACAAGTGCAAAAGAACTAGTCACTACTCCAATGAATGCACATTCAAAAAGAGTGTGTGTTATGGCTATAGAGAGGATGTACATAATTAGAAGGATTGTTTAAAGAAGAAGGGAGTTGCAAATCCTAATGTGCCGCCAAAGTCAAAGGCGAGAGCATTCCAGATGACTCTGGAAGCAGCAAAGGATAAAGAGATGTCGCTTCAAGTATATTTCTAGTAAATAAATTTCCATCCAATATTTTGTTTGATTCTTGAGATAACTACTTCTTTATTTCTCGTGAATTTTGTAGAAGACTAGAATTGCCTATAGATGTACTAGATAATGCCTTAGTAGTCAAGGTAGCTAGTGGCAAGTTTGTACCTGTTAGATAATGCGCAAATAAAATCTTCATTAACTTGAATGGGAATAAGTTCCATGAAGAATTATTGTCCATTGAGTTAAACGGATTCGACATAGTATTAGGTGTAACAGTTGAAAATTTGTAAGGTTCATATTTAATCCCTAATCTTTAAAAGTTTGCAAGATTAGTCCTAGTGAGATCTTGAGAGTTTGAGCCTTAAAGTGTGTTGGTTGGTGCTTTGTGAAGGAGAAGAAGAAGTGAACCATTTGGAGTTGTGCTTGGAGCTTGACGATCTAAGATTTGTTCATCATTTGCTATCCTTGTAAGGTAAAAAGCTTCCATCTTGCCATTATATGATGCTAGATCTAATTGTGGTGCCACTTTGTGCTTTTTGAATCCATGGATTGATTGTTGAGCATCATAATTCACTGCAGAAGTGATTGATGGTAGATCTAGGGTCCTTTTGTTCCCCTTGTCAATAAAAATGCAAGCTTTGAGGTGTTTATGGACTTTTCATGTGTTAAGACCCTTTATTAAGTTCTTTTGATCTATAGAACCCCATTAAGCCATGGATGCACGTAAAGTTTCCAACTTTACGTGATAATCCACCTTTAGGAAGTCAGATCTGGAAGATGGATTGAAGTCTTAACCGATTAAGGGCTGAATGATGAAAGTTGGCCAAGCTGGGGGTACTCTGTGCATACAAGATGCTACGTTGTGTGTACAAACCCTAGAGCGAGTACGCTAAGCGTATGAGCTGAGTATTCCCTACGTACTCAGCATTGGGCTTTAGATTTGTGGGCTTCTCGGTTTTGGGCCATGTTGGACCTTAGTTGTCTTGGGCCTTTTTGGGCCATCAGAATTATAGTTTTGGGCTAATGCTATTTTATTGGACACCTTTGGTTGAAGGCCCATGAAAGGGATTTGGGCCCAATTTGTAAAATTGGGCCATATTTGAGCTTTAGGTGATTATTTTGGAATTTGGGCTTTTGGATAATTGGAATGGGCCTTGGGCTTAGGCTATGTTGGGTAAAGGGTAAAAAGGTATTTTACCCTAGTTTGGACTCTTAGTGTGAGTTGGGATCCAATTATTAATTGGATGATATTTTGTGATTGACAGTGCGGAGATTTTAGCGGGCCAACAACCAGGGATTTATCTATGAGATTCAGGAGTGTGAGGTGAGTTTCCTCATTGTATTTAGCAGGTGGAAGGCACCAATGTTGGACCATGGTTTATCATGTTAGGGTACTAGATGTCTGCGTGACTCTTGCATGTGTATGCATTGGTATGAATACCGAGCGGGACTCGATGTCGGGCGAGGCCCGATGGCTGTACTGTATGCTATTATCTTTGTGATTGTTGAATGTGTTAGTATGATTATATGTATACGCTTATATGTGTATTGGGCGGGGCCCGAATTCATGCGGGGTATGGCGATTGAAAGATCTGTAATCCGAGCGGGGCTCGATGTCGGTCAGGGCCCGAGGCCGAGTGGGACTCCATACCGGGCGAGGCCTGATGTGGGGTGGGGGCCCAATATGTGTTTATTTATGTATGGTATGTGGTATTTTGGGGAATTCACTATGATTTGGGCTTACAGTTTTAGTTTATGTTTCAGGTACTTCAGGATCGAAAGGGAAGTGTGACAACTGTCAATTATGGATCAAACAAAGTCAACAAGTCATCTAAGTCAACTCAACTAGTATTAGGATTTTAGGATTTACGCGATGTTTCCTAATGTTCCTAATGTACAACTTACAAGTTATAATACAAAGTACCTCTCTTTTTGCCAATTATCGAACATCAACCCTATTTAGGGAAACATCGTAGCAATTCGATAATTCAATTATACATTATTTTGGTATAAATTTTACTCATAAAACATTGTACTATTATCTTCAATGATAATTATTCTTTTTATAATAATTTGAATTTATATGATTCAAATTTTGATAAATATACACCATCTTATCACACTTTTTATAAAAATGTCACTCTTTTATATAAATGCCTAGGTTTTTTATAAAGAAAAGATGCTAGTTGACTTTATGGGTTATGGAACCCATAAATTAGAGAAGATGGTTTACTATTTTCCCAACAAAATCTAATATCCCACATATATCCATGCATGCCCACCCCACCCCCACCCCATTCCCTCTCTCTCTCTCTCTCTCTCTCTCTCTCTCTCTCTCTCTCTCTCTTTCTTTCTTTTATTCTCGGCCGAGAGGCCCTCTGTCATCATCATCTTCATCAATTTCATCTTCATCTCCAAGGAAAAGCTCTCATCTTCCATAGCTAATTTCTTCCAAGTTGGTTCTTGAGTTTTTGGTAAGTACTTCCTTCATAATCTAGTGGTTCTACACACTTATAAACTAGTTTCAATCCATTAACACACATTATCATGTGTTATTATCCATAGGATCTTCAAATCTTCAAGTGTTCTTAACTTGAATCTTTCCATATACAAACTTTTATCCACCAAGAAACACACATAAGGTGAGTTCATACTTCTCATTTCCGTTTTATCCAAGTTTTAAGGGGGGGGGGGGGGAATACAAGTAAACTTGTGTAAATATACAAGTTGTTATGCATGATTACTTATATGTTGTGTAAAAGTGCTACATACATGAAATAATGTTATTTCCTAGCATTTATGAACATTTAGATGTAAAAGTTAGTTTAAAATACAAAACTATGAAAAACAAGTATAAACATGCTATATATTCTTATGAAAAAGTTATAAACACAAAAACTAAAAAACTAGGGTTTTTATGAGCATAATATGACTATTCTAGCAAAAATGGTTATAACCAAGTTATTACACCATTTTTGTGGATTATAAACCAAAATATGTCATTTGGAACATATGTCTTGAAACTAGTTAAAAATACCAAAGGTTTAGTTTTACAAAAAGAAAACTTAAAAATCTATCATTTTATGAAAAAGTGTGTTTTCTAACAAAAATGGTCATAATTAAGTTATGGTATCATTTTTGTGGGTTTTGACCAAAAATATGTTGTTTTCAACATATAAAGTTAACTTGACTTAAATATTACAAAAAGGTAAAAATAAGTTTTACAAAGTTTATATTTCACTATTTACCGTTTTGTGATGTAAAAAAAGTCAGAAAATAGAAAAAATGACATTTTCGTACTAAGACTCACTTATTTGTGTTAGATGTAAAATAATTTCTATTTATGAATATCTAAGCATGCTAGCCTATATATATATATATATATATATATATATATATATATATATATATATATATAGGTACAAATTAAATATTATAATAAACTATAATAGGTATAGTTTATGACACATTAACACTATTGTAACATTTTTGAACAAAACGGATAATTATATAAAGATACATATAATTATTTTATTATCATGGAAAAGTGATAATTACACATACAAAGGTTTTCATTACAACAAAAACATAAATGTGTTGAATCAATTTTGTGAGACAAAGTCTTCATCGTACTTACCAGAGTACCTACAAAAGTCCTGTATTATAACCAGAATCTCCCATAAGAGAGCGTGATAGTTGTGTATAAATCTATATGGGACTGACAATCCCCCACCTAAGCTGCTTGATACAGCTATACCGACAGGTGTAGGGTGTCAAATGTCTTACATTCCGATGCATGAAGAACGTCGTAACAAGCCATCTATGTTTTAGCACGATTATAATAACTCACATGGGGAATCAACGATAAATTTAGTTTATGAGGAAACATACACTGGACTAAAACTACATATTAATACTTTAAGAATAGAAATACTTATACATTTCAGTCTTAGGGTTTTCTAAGACTACAACTCATTTTTAAGGAAAATATTGGATTTTATGGAAACGAACACTATCAGTTTAGAAGGAAAGGCTTATTATTCTTCGTACAAACTCTTATGAACTCACCAAATTAATTGTTGACACTTTTCAAAACTACTTGTATTCTCAGGAAATTATTAAATCAGGTAACTACAAGCTTTTGAGGATGGGACACTAAGGTGTCAAAACAATCATTTCATCATCATATTGTAATTGGTATTGAAACATGCAACTCTTACAACGATGTAACTCTTTCAATTATATTTATGATGGTTGTGTTTTGCTTTGATCACTATTTTACATATTGTTGTGATACGGTTCATGAAGTCATCCACCCCCACATGTTTCTGCCATCCTGATGTGGTTGTGTGACAGGAAGAGCCCGTGATGGTTGCAAAGCAGACACCACCTTTTTCCACATTCTGAGATTTACTCTGATATGATATGATGTATTGACATACTTTGGTATTTTGGGTTGTATGACAATGTTTCGAGTTATTGTTTTTATAAAATAAAAAATGAAATTTTTGGGTCTTATTTTGGGACGTTACATTAAGAATGGATTGACTTAGTACGAATGAGGTCGAGATACTATGTAGGAAGAAGATGGTGAGAGTGAACCCTCCTAGAAGAGAACCATGTATGGTGTAAGAGGAAAAACGTAGTGTAAACTCTGGAATCATCTCGATGATGAATGCCAGAAAGTGTTTGGCCAAAGGATGTACATCATATCTAACGTTCGTGATCGATACAAAGAAGGGGAAGAAGGAAATGCAAAGAAGACTAGTGGTGTGTTTTGAAGTGTGAATCCTTGAATTGCAAGCCAGAAAGTGTTTGGCCAAAGGATGTACATCATATCTAACTTTCCAGAAGTCATTCCTGAAGATCTTCCTAGATTTCCCCCTAAAAGAAAAGTGGAGTGTCGAATAGACTTGTTACCAGGAACAACTGAAATAGTGAAATCACCATACCAATTAGCACTGATGGAGATTAAAGAGCTTATGATGAAAATTTAGGAGTTGTTGGACAAATGTTTCTTAAGACCTAGTTCTTCACCCTGGGGAGCTCCAGTGTTATTTATGAAGAAGAAGGATGGAATCATGAGGATGTGCATAGATTACAAAGAGCTAAATAAGTCAACAGTGAAGAATAAGTATGATTTGCCTAGGATTGATGACCTGTTTGATCAAATGCAAGACACAAGCTACTTTTCAAAGATTGATCTCAGGTCAGGATATCATCAGTTGAAGGTGCAAGAGCAAGACATTGAAAAGAAAGCATTCAGAATGAGATATAGATACTATCAGATTTTGGTTATATCATTTGAACTGACCAATGCTCCAGCAGCGTTTATGGATCTGATGAATCAAGTTTGTAAACATTTCCTCGATAGATATGTGATAGTGTTCAACAATGATATTCTGATTTACTGGAAGAGCCATTAAGAGCATGGCAAGCACTTGTGAGAAGTTTTGGAATTTCTAAAGAAGAAGAAGCTATATAAAAAGTTCAAGAAATGTGATTTTTGAATCTGAAAGGTACAATTCTTGGGTCATGTAGTTAACCAGGAAGGAATAATGGTTGATCCATCAAAGATGGAAGCATTAATGAAGTGGGAACAACCAAAAATTCCCACTGAGATTCATAGTTTTCTGGGATTAGCTGGATATGACCGAAGGTTTATCCAAGGCTTTTCTTCAATAGATGCTCCATTGACAACATTGACTCATAAAGGAGTTACCTACACAGGAGTGAGAAGCATGAAGAAGCTTTTGAACATTTAAATCAACGATTGTGTGAAGCACCAATACTTGCTTTACATGGGAGTTGAAGACTTCACGGTTTACAATGATGCATCTAGAGTTGGTTCAGGTTGTGTTATGACCCACAGAGATAAAGTTATAGCATATGCATCCAGACAACTAAAAGCACACGAACATAACTACCACACTCATGATTTGGAGTTTGTGGTAGTGGTTTTTGATTTAAAGATCTGGAGACATTATCCTTATGGCACGAAGTGCAAACTTTTCACCGATTATAAGAGTCTTCAGTACCTCTTTGATCAGAAGGAGTTAAACATTATACAAAGATGCTGGCTAGAATTACTCAAGGGTTATGACTGCGAGATACTTTACCACACTAGTAAATAGAATGTCGTAGCAGATCGACATTATGGGGAAATCCTTTACGAAGGCGGTACATTAGTTACATTTATATATGAAAAATCAAGATCTGGGTAGAAAAATAAAACTGGAGAGAAAAAGGCTACGAGGATTAAGGATTAAAATTGTCTCGACGATTGTGGAAAGTATAAAAAAAATCTCATATTGAAGCATTGGAAGGAGATAACCAAAAGGAAGAACGTTTGGGCAAAACGTTAGTATTCGGAATACACAACCAGGGTTGAAGGTATTCCAAAATAGAATTTGGGTACCTAAGATGGGTGGAATAATGGATCTTTTTACGGAATACTCTCATAAGACCATGTACTCTATTCACCCAGGAAACACCAAGATGTATATGGATCTAAAACTGCATTACTGGTGGCCGACGATGGAACTTAATATTGCTAAGTATGTAGTTGAGTGTGTGACATGTGCAAGAATTAAAGCACAACTGTAACACTTGAATCCTGGTAAGTTTCTCTTTTTCCCTTTTATTATTTAATTTGTCCATTTTAGTCCTTGTGTTGTATGCGGGGCGTACCACAAGGTATACTTAGCGTACAATCTGTAAATCGAGTACGCGGGGCGTGCCAAATGGTACGTTGAGCATACTCATGCGAAAGCTTGATCGGGGTTCCGGAGGCGTACGCGGGGTGTATAGAATTGTACGCGGGGTGTATGTAATGTTTATTGAAACCTTAATTTTCGAGGTTAGCCACTATATAAGCATCATTATGGACCATGAAACCCTCATTTCTCAGCCTCCTTTGTCCCCATAGCGCTATACTTGAAACCCTAAGCCTCTCTCTTGCATTTTGAGCTTATAGTGTCTATTTGTGTGTATTTTGATCCATTTTCAAGAAGTAAGAGATTGGTGCAAGGTTGTGGATCAAGGAAGAGTTGTGGGTCTGGGTTATCTGCTCCATTTCTTGCTTGTTTAAGGTATAAAGCTTTGATCTTGTTCTTTAGAAGCTTAGATCTTCCTTGTTTGAGTTTTGGAACCCTTTTGGTCCCATTGATGAGGTCTGGTGGTTTGATACCACTCTAGGAGCTTATAGTTGCCACTCTTGGTGTTTTTATGGTTCTAGATTCATAAAGTTGACACCTTTAGGGTTTAGAATCCCCCATGCATGAGTTTGAGTTCATTTAATGGAGGTAGAATGCTAAATTTCAAAGTTGGGACCTTTTGGGCATGCAAAGTCACAAAGTTAGTGACTTTATGGTTCTAGACACTTTTTGGGACTCAGATCATAGTTTAGACCTTTGGACATAAGCATTAAGAGCTTAACAGAAAAGTTGGCTTAATGAGGAGTACACTGGGCGTATAAGTCTGTAAGCGCAACGTACAAGCCAAACAACGAGTACGCTTAGCGTACAGCTGAGTACGCTCCGCGTACTTAGTCTGTTGGGCCTCGTGTATTTTGGGGCTCAGATGGGCCACTTCTTTGGACCTTCTTGCTTTGGGCCAAAATGGGCCATTTGAAATCAAGCTTTTGGACTAAGGAAAATTATTGGGCTTCAGGGATAAGGCCAATATAGAGGGTTTGGGCCCAATCTGGAAAATTGGGCCATAAATGGGCCTTGGTGGATTATTTTGTATTGGTCCTTTTAGATTGTGGATTTGGGCCTTAGTCTTGGATCAAATTAAGCCAGGGGTAAAATGGTCATACCCCAAGTATGGATTATTGGATATAGATTGGAACCCAAGTGTTAATTGGGTGTTATTTTGTACTCATAGCTTGGGGAGTCGTCAGGACATTAGCTAGGGATCTTCAACATTCAAGGTGACTTTCCTCATTGGGTTAGTGGGTCTAAGTCACCAATGTCGACCCTTATTGATTATGTTAGGATTCTAGGAGTTTGTGTGACCCTTGCATGTATTATGTAATGCTATGTATGCTAGACGGGGCTCGATGCCAGGCGAGGCCCGATGACTGATTCGTATGCCATTGTTCTATTATCATTGTATGTGTTAGAATGAGTAGGTGATATATATATATATATATATATATATATATATATATATATATATATATATATATATATATATATATATAGTATGTGAATAATGGGTGGGGCCCGATGTCAGGCGGGGCCTAAGAATAACATATCTATTTATCGAGCGGGGCCCGATGGATGGTGGGGGCCTAATATATTATTTATTATGTTTGGTATGGGTTGTTTGGGAAACTCACTAAGCTTTGTGGTTACGTTTTTCAGTTTATGTTTCAAGTACTTCTGGATCCAAGGGGAAGAGCTAAGGATGACTGCATCGCACACACCACATGGATTCCGCATTTGAGATTTCACTCTGATTTTTATGATATTTGATACACTTGTTTTATTTGGGATGTATGGATGATGTTTGGAATACTGTTTTACTTAAATTAGAAATGAAATTTTTGGATCATATTTTTGGGACATTACAAGTTGGTATCAGAGCCTTGGTTTGAGGGATTTGGAAACACTCTCGGGTCTGTCTGAACTCAAAATGAGGATTTGGTAAGGTTTTTCAAAAAGAAATACAAAGTTTTTCTAGAAAAGAGTTTTCTAAAATAAGAAAGGGTGTGGTGCATGCATTCAGCCGAGCTCAAGTATGTTTCCCAAAATACGCATACATGTTATCTGATATGTTTTGATGTGTGAATCCATGAACTGCATGCTAGTTAGGGCTAAGGATCTGCTCAGTTTTGCATGATAGAATGCTAAGAAAGATGACTTTGCATGGCTGTTGTTTGAGCTTGTAGACTTGCATGCTAGTACTGATCAGTCAGTGATAGGACGACCTGATTAGTCAGTGATAGGATGCCTGATTAGGTTATGCTTAGTTCTGGTTACTTGATGCTCGAATGCTACTAGCTTTTTGCTTTTAGGAGTTCTTACTTACTTCAATTAACTGGTAAGCGAATATGCTAGGTTACATACTATGTGAACTGAATAATTTTAGAAGGTTAGGTTTTAACTCTATTGCGCAACTCTTGTTTGAGTCCAACTGTTGTAGTGTGAGTGCTTTTATTCGAAGAATTATCCGGTTTTAGTGGTATGTAATTATATTCGTGAACTAGTTATGGGAAGTTAGCGGGAGTTCCTTTTGCAACTGATGACAGAGAGTAGGGTGGAGTTTGCCCTAGGAAACCCTAGGATGAGATCTAGTGTTGGGAGCCTTATCTGTGAGGGAAAGTTGTATGGATATAAAATAACTTGGTTGAGTTAAGGCACTTCTTGAGAAAAGTAGTATGGGCCCGTACTACTAGAAGCAGAGGATCTGTACTCGGGTCAAGGAGAGTTGTGATACAATTAGGGAGCTTGTGGAGTTGTGATTTCCCCAATATATGTTTTGATGCATATTCTGATGGTTCATATGGTCTATTTTCAGTATGGTGGTATTGCAAGGCAGACCTACTGGCAGTTCTGGTGGTTGGGACGGCTCAGACTCAGGATCTGGAGTTGGGCAACTCGATGAGAAAACTAGGGAATTTATCTCATATGAGATTACTCGTTGCATTCTTGATCAGATTCCTATGATCTTTGGATCGGTCAAGGAGGGTATTCTAGACGTTTTGGATGAGCGGTTGAGCTTGTTTCATTCCGAGATGATGGCACTAGCGGGAGCACGTTCTTTGACATTTAGGGAGTTTCGGGCATGTGGAGCTTCGAATTTTCATGGAGTGAAGGACCCCATTGAGAGCAGGCGCTGGTTAGCAGATGTTGCTAACGCTTTCCATACCAGTCATTGTCCTGAGAGGGACAAGGTCAGACTAGCTTCCCGCCTATTGAAGGATATGTCACATGACTGGTGCGAGGAGGTAGGACGTACAATGAGTGATGATGTGGTGGATGTGATGTCACGAGATGATTTCTCGACCAGGTTCCGAGCTGAGTTTGCACTAGTGATTAAGGTGCAAAAATTAGCACGAGAGTTCCAAGATCTCGCCAGACTACGGATATGGTGGTTGAGATCACCGCAATCTTTTGGGAGAGGGCACTTCTTGTTCCGTAGTATTTGGCAGGTGAGGAGATGAAGAAGGCCCGATATCATGAGATGTTGAGGAGTGACATTTGGCAGTTTGTGAGACAATCCAACTGCAAGACGCTGGAGGATACGATAGATCAAGCTAGAGAGAGGGAGATTGACCTAGATATGGAGAGGAAAAGGAAGCCAGATGAGATTCAAACATCAGGGGGTTTGGGAAAGAGGCCCAAGCTATCAGAGTTTAGATCGAGAGGCCTACAGGGTCGTAGCCACTGTGGCAAGTGCGGTAGGATGCACGAGGGCCCGTGCAGGAGTGGTGGTTGTTCAAGCTGCTTCAAGTGCGGCCAGACGAGTCATTATAGCAGGGATTGTACTGTTACCACCACCTAGGGATTTAATCTGATTTGCTTTCATTGCAATCAGAGGGGCCACAAGAAGGCCCATTGTCCAAGTTTGGATGCAGCAGGACCGGTATCAACACATGCTGCAGCAACTCTTCAGATTACTGACGACCACAAGGGCTGGGTAGATGCACCTGCGACGAAGAGCAGGGCTTTCCAGTTGGCGGAAGAGGTGGCGCGTGCAACTCCCAATATGGTGATGGGTATGTATCCTCTCCTTATCTCTTTATTTATATTAAATTCCTTGCTTATGTTTATATGTTTTATTTTAGGATCATTCTTCATGAACGATATCTCTGCTTTAGTGTTCTTAATCCTTTGTATCGCTTGCGCTTAGCAAGAGATTAGTTGGGGCTCCGGGGGAGCTGGATTGTCCTGATGATGTTAGGATTGCTGATGATAGGACGGTTCAGGTTGATAGGGTTCATCGGGTTTGTACCCTTCAGTTATTCATCGATCAATATCTGGTTGATTTGGTTCCTATCCCTCTACGTGGGAAGAGGGTTATCGTGGGCATGGATTGGTTGAGCCCTAATAGGGGCAATGATTGACTGTGAGCAATAGTTAGTTCGGGTTTAGGCCCCAAGCGGGGGAGAGTTGGTGATTCATGGTGAGAGGCCGCAGGATTGGCTGATTCTATGTTCTGTAGCGAGGGCCAGACGCTATCTTCTTCAAGGTTGCTTGGGTTTTGTCGCCTATGTCATGGATACCCGGGATAAGGGTAAGGCGATCGTGGATGATGTACCGATTGTACGGGATTACCCGGATGTATTCCCAGAGGATTTGCCTGGGGTGCCTCCGGAGAGGCAGGTTGAGTTCAGGATTGATCCGGTTCCAGGTGTGGCTCTGATAGCCAAAGTATCGTATCAGTTAGCTCCTCCTGAGATGCAGGAGTTATCTACACACGTGCAAGAGCTGTTAGACAAGGGATTTATTCAACCAAGCAGTTCGCCTTGGGGAGTACCGGTTTTGTTTGTGAAGAAGAAGGATGGGTCTCATCGTATGTGCATCAACTACCAGGAGTTTAATAAGGTAACGGTGAAGAACCGTTATCCACTTCCGAAGATTGATGATCTTTTCGACCAGCTTTAGGGTGCATCTTGGTTCTCCAAGATTGATTTGCGATCGGGTTATCATCAGATGTTGGCCAAGGATGAGGATGTGCAGAAGACAACTTTCCAAACTCGTTATGGTCATTACGAGTTCGTTGTCATGCCTTTTGGGCTCACCAATGCTCTAACCGCGTTCATGGATCTCATGAACCGCTTGTGCAGACCGATGTTGGACCGGTTTGTGATAGTATTCATTGATGATATCTTGGTTTATTCCAAGACTCAGGAGCAGCATGAGGAGCACTTAGGGGAAGTGCTAGAGATTTTTAAGAGGGAGATACTTTTTGCAAGGTTCTCCAAGTGTGATTTTTGGTTGCGCGAGGTGTAGTTTTTGGGGAACCTTGTTAACTAGAAGGGTATTCTGGTCGATCTGGCCAAGGTCGAGGTTGTGATGCAGTGGGAGGTTCCGAAGTCTCCATCTGAGATTCAGAGTTTCCTTGGTTTGGATAGTTATTATCATAGATTCATCCAGGATTTCTCCAAGATCGATGTTCCTTTGACCCAACTACCTAAGAAGATAGTGACATTTCATTGGGGAGCTGAGTAGCAGGCGGCTTTCAAGATTCTGATACAACAATTGTGTGAGGCGTGGATTTTGACCCTGCCATAGGGTGTTGATGATTTTGTGGTTTCTTGTGATGCTTTGATCACAGGTTTGGGGGTAGTGTTGATGCAGCGGGGTCATATGATCGCTTACGCTTCGAGGAAGCTGAAGCCTCATGTCACAACTAGCAATTTGCTAGGAAATTCTATTCCCATGTAAACATCATCCATTGTAAAAGCTTGTACTCTAAGTGAATACTATACTTTATTATCGTTCAAATACATCTCATATGTTCAAGTAAGGGTTGGAAACCCTAGAAATTCCCGCTCAAGTTCATTATGGACTAGGATTCTCTTATTGGGTCTAATGGACCAATAAATCTCTAACTTCACCATCTTGGGCCTAGGAACCCTAAATGGGCTATAAATGGACCACATTTATAAACCTATAAAGTTTTGAACCATTGAACTTAGAATGATTCATTCTGACCCTAATGGGCCTTATTGGGCCATAACTAATGCAATTAACCCTAATAGGCTATAAATCCATTGTTTTATGTCAAATTGGGCCGTAAATACACTTAAGGGACCAATGGGCCGAAACATATTTATTGGGCTTCACAAAATCGAGCAAAGCCAAGAGTGGGCTAAACTAATTCAATTTCATCCATCTTAAGCCCAATTCTCGGCCCAATGAAGAAAAGAAAAGAAAAATAAAGGGAAATTAGAGGAATTATGAGAGCTTGCCACCTCTTTATTGCATGGAGGATCTCCATGCACATCACCTCACTCCCTATCTCCTCTCTTCTTCTTCTTCTCGGACAAAACACCTCACACCACCCTCATTCTCTCAAAAAAATTTCAAGAAAACTCTCTCAAAACACTCAAGAACATCCTCCTTCCATCCATCCAAATGTTTGAGATCCCTAGGTGTTTTAAGAAGATCTTCACTACACATCATCAATCTTGGGTAAGTCATCACACATTCAAGCTAAAAAAATTCATTTTTGTGTTAGAACACTCCTTCTAAACACTTGTTTGTGATCATACTCTTAGAAACCTTCTAAACTCGAAAACAACACAAGAAAAGCTTGCTAAGGCCGAAAACAACATCATCTTCTCATATCCCTTCATCAAAACCGATCCATCACCCCAATGTGAGTTCATACCCCCTATTTTTTATTTTTACTTGGTTTTGGGGGAGAATACAAGTTGCTTTGTGTAGATCTATGTGTATATGCATGAATATGTGTGTTTTTCATGACTTATTTGTTGATTATGGGCTATCTACTTCATAAATCTAAAATTATGTTAAGAATATTAAGTTTATCACTTGGATCAACATGAAAACCTTGAGAAAAGTATATTTTATCACATATAATACATGTAAACTAGTAGATCTGGGATTTATAATACATGAAAACCATAAGTATTGTGTTCAAAGATCTATAAACTAAACTCAAAATTCAGCCCTTGACAGAAAAGTTTTGGTCCAATCTCGAACTATTTTGACCATCTTAATAATAATATTTTTCAAAACTGTTTTTCATGCAAAAATTTGAGGTCTTTACCTTTAAAATGACTACCCTCACGTTTTCATTCGATTCTTCTACAATTTTTGGCGAATTCTACAAAACTGCCTATCAGATTTGAAATAATTTCCTTACCAGCCTGTGAAGTTGATCAATTTCACACTTGTTAGAGGCCATTAAAAATTATGAGAAATATTTTGAACAAACTAGACAAAATTTCCAAACTTTCAAAATTTACAGATCTAAATTTCGACTTACGATGATTTTTTTACAAATTTTCCAACAAGCGGGCCAGAAAAGCCAAAAACCAGAAAAATCTGTATTTTCACAAAAATCAAGCCAAAAATGATATTTTTGACAAAAATGGGTTTAAAATGTTATTTTTACAAAAAAAACAACTAGTCATAAATACAAGTTTTGAACAAAATGGGGACCAAAGTGTTATTTTTACTAAGATTGGGCCTTAATTGTAAATTTTTGCCTTATTGGGCCAAGAACGTCATTTTTACAAAAAAGTGGGCCTTTTATGCTATTTTAGTGAATAATTGAACCAAAACCAGCAATATACTAACAAACAGATTAATTTTGATCATTTTAGGTTATTGGGCCTCAGTGGCTCGTTTATATGTTTGATAGGTATTGAATACTATGTATTTGTTTATTGGGCCTCACTGACACATTAACATGAGGGACAGACCTTGCATACTATTTGGGCCTATAAACACCTTACATGTGAAATGGGTCTTAGTTGTCCTTTTACATATATTTCGGGCACATGTTATATAATCTTGTTTATATTAGGTTTTGAAATGACACACATGTTTAGTGATGCCTAGTGGCTCACTTACATGGTTCGTTGGGCCTGGAATGAGTTTTATACGTTTATCTTCGCGTAAATTCGATTAAGGATCTAGTGAGTTTTGTCGGTTGACACCTATTAAGTGTTCGATCATAGCCTATAGTTATAATCAGAGTCTCTTTAAGGGAGAGCGGGGTTTTGTGTATAGATCTATACGGGGATGACACACCACACCTGAGCTGCTCGCTACAGTTAGACTACATCGGTCTAGGGTGACTATAACCTTATTATATTTTTCTGTCGGCGTTCACAAATGCCAAGACATGCGAAATTGTCATTATTTAGTATGGTTATGACGGCTCACTTAGAGGAATTAGCGTTATGAAGTTTGCAGAAGACTATTTTCTTTTATGTTGGATTACTAGGAAACTTATTCACACTGGTACTTAACCTCGGTGTTGGTACGGCAACATTATCTATTCTTCTTTTTCAGGCAACATCGGGTTGTCTGGGGGCATTCTATTTACATTTTCTTCTATCACTTTTGGCATTCTATTAAACAATAACACACATACATTAATACAAGATCGGACATAAACATACCAAACTAATTTAAGAAAATATAGGATTTTCTTGTGATTACAAAGTTATACAAATCATTTTCTCAAATATACTTATGAACTCACCAACATTATATATGTTGACGTTTTCAAAATAACTTGTATTCTCAGAGACTCTTTAAGCAGAAGAATCAACAAGAATATGGGATTTTGTTTTGTGTACTGTTAAACATCATACATTGAATGTTTTGGTCATGTTATTTAAAAGATTGTACTTGATGTAAACAATGGAAGTTGTATTATATTAGGCATGGTAATGATAAGTTATGTGTCATTTATATTCACTGTAATGATATTTCAACATGAAGTCATGCACAAGCCCCTGGGACGTTTCCGTCGTCTGGTTCCAGGGTGTGACAGATTGGTATCAGAGCATTGTTTATAGTGAACTGGCATATCTAACCATACAAGATATGCAGCTATAAATATAATGGGACTAAACTACTCTGAACATAATAATTAAAATACATACTTATGTGTACATTTTAGAGTAATAACACAACAAGAACAGTAAACGACTTTGGAGGATTTGAACATCGCTATTAAACCCGGGCAGTTATGTAGTCGTATTGGGGGTGAATGTAGCCTGATCAACTACATTCATTGAAAATACGACCAACATGTGTTCGGAGTAATTGTGGTGGACAATGAATCAAAAACTTACCATTTAATTATCCAAAGAGCTTATAGAACCAAACCTAAACAAAATTAAAATACTATAGGAGTATTTGGTGTGCTATTTGTTTCTTGTATTTATACCCCTTAGTGCAATACACTATAGAAGGGTATCATTAGACATGAAACCCTTATCTCCCTAGTCGGGGAAAAGTAGGTTGGCTCGACCCAGTGGAAGAACCAAAAGAGGAACATGAAGTAGAACTTGCAGATGAACCCACTGAGTCAGTAGTGGATCTCGAAGAGGAAGAGCCTGAGGGCAATGATGATGATGCCTCAGATGCAGAATCTGATGTCATCAATCCTCCATGCATAGCCAGAGTACCGAATTATCGTATGGGCCCCGGTGGCCCCACACCTCTATGGGCACATGATATTTGGAGATGGAGTCACCAGCAAGGGATACGACCACACTAAAGTAGGAACCGAGGTCTCTTCGATCTTAGTCATAGAGGACCAGCTGACCGGGCCCTCCCAGTGTAGGTCCGGCGCACCCGAGACATTGGCAACCAAGCTTAGGACACCCTAAATCAAACGGACCAAATGCGGTTGCTGTTGAGATAGATGAGAGACAAACACAGGAAGTGAATGGAGACTCCCGAGCAAGACGGTTAGTTTGGGAGGTACGGCTACGAGATACCGAGCGACAAGTAGCTCATCTCCGAGGTGGAACCACTTCATCAGAACCACCACCAGACACTTTCCGTAGTGATTCGGATCAGCTTTCCCCCCCCCCCCCCCACCCCCCACTATCCGATATGACTCTCTTTCGTGTACTAAGATGGTACTTACCAATGAAACAATTATGTGCTATCTTTATTTCATGTTATTACATAAATTCAATTATATGCATAACCGAACCCTCTTCACCGCTAGTTACTCAAGGATCTCGAAATCCAAAATAATCTATAAACTCTAAAGACAGACTTAAAATTCGTGCAGAAACTGCGATTACCTACTACCGCAAATACATCATAAGGATGTAGATGGAAACAATGAGAGTCGACAAGACGCGAAATTTATTGAGTACAACCAGGAATGACGATCATTAATTATGATCTGGCTTCATATCATGTAGCAGGAAAATGTCATCCCACAGAAATAACAAGCACACCCGCGAGACACCGCTCCTGCAAATGGACTCTGTTACATTCCAAGCTGCTGTAACAGCGGCAGTAACCGTTGCTATCGCACAACTCAACGCAAACAACACCAATAGAGGTGGAAATAGCATCGAAAACTCCAAACGAAGGAACGAGCACGGAAACCAGCAAGTGACAGCTTATCAAGGCACTCCAAACTCGAAGCTTAACAGCAAGAAGTGAAAGTCTGGAAGTAAGAGAAAGGGACAACCAACTCAAGGGTTCTCAAAGAAGCAACATGTTGTTGCTGTCCATGAGACCATGACACCTACTACATCAACACCAGTGAGATCATATGCTGGAAGCCTTCCAAAATGAAACCAGTGCAATTTCCATCATAAGGGAGCCTGCCTGGAGCCGTATTGTAATAGATGCAGCCGAAAGAATCACACCACCAAATACTATAGAACTTATCCACGACAGAATTAACAGCCAAACTACAACAACAACAATCGCAACAACCGTAACAACAACAACAATGTTGGGACTTGTCATACCTGCTATGGGTGTGGAGGAAACGGTTACTTCAGGCGCAATTTCCGCAAGGCTAACAATCAAGGAGCAGAAGGATCAGGAAGGCTCCTGACCTTGGGACAAGGCGCAGCAGTCCAAGACCCGACGGTTACTACTAGTACGTTCCCACTTAAGAACTCTTTCTCTTGCATCTCACTCGATAGTGAAGCTGGGCGAAGCTTCGTTAGTAACAAATTCGAACACTTACTAAAACAACAACCACATAAGCTAAACGAAGCCTTCACGATGGAGATGGCTAATGGGAAAAACCGAATCAACCAAAGATACTTATGTAGGGTACGCCTTAACACTAAAAAACCATTCATTTCAAATAGATTTAATGCCAGTGAATATTAGGAGTTTTGATGTGATAATCGGCACGGTTGGGTTAAGCCCCCACCATGCTGATACTATGTGTCGTGAGAAGGTCGTTTGCCTTCACCTCCCCAATCACGAAAACTCTAATAATCTATGGTGATAAACCTAGCGCCAATCCTCGACTTATCTCATGCATTAAGGTACAGAAGTGCATGCACAAGAAGAACTACGTTTTCCTTGCTTACAATGTGGACAAGGCCAATGAAGAAGTAAGCATAAAAGGTATTCCAGTAGCATGCGATTTTCTGGATATATTTCCCGAAGAACTTCCGGGAATACCCCAGAGAGACAGGTCGAATTTCGAATCGACCTCATACTGGGAACCACATCAATTCCCAATTCACCCTATAGGTTAACTCCCGCCGAAATTCAGAAGTTATCCAGTCAATTAAGAAAATGTTTGAGCAAAGGATCCATCGGACCAAGCTTCTCACCCTGGGAAGCTCCAGTCTTGTTCGTCAAGAAGACGGATCCTTCAAAATGTGCAGCGATTTTAGGGAATTGAGTAAGCTCACTATCAAAAACCGATACCCACTTCCACGGATTGACATCCTATTTGATCAGATTTAAGGAGCTAGTTACTTCTCCAAATAGATCTATGATTCGGTTATCATCAGCTCCGAGTCCGAGAAGAGGACATTCCAAAAACTGCCTTTTGAACTCGATACGGCCATTTCAAATTCGTTGTGATACCCTTCGGTCTGACGAATGCCCCCATGGTATTCATGGACCTTTCAAACCGAGTTTTCCCAACCATTCCTAGTCAGCCTTTTTATTATTTTCATCAGTAACATGCTCGTCTGCTCACGAAGCAAGAACCAAACACTATCAACATCTACGACCAGCCTTGTGAGCATCAAAGCAGAGAATATCACGGAGGAAGCACTGCATGGATGGATAAAACTCTCAAAGTCAAAAGACGAAGCTTATTGTTATAAGAGTTGAGTTGGGCGCTATCCGGGTGATCGTCGATAGGTTAACCCAATCTGCCCATTTCCTGTGAATACTGAAATCAAACAAGATGGAAAGATAAACATGGATCTATATCAAAGAGATCGTGAGACTCCATGAAATATTAGTATCTATTATCTCGGATCGGGATAACGGAATTACTTCAAGATTTTGAAAGTCACTTCAGAAGGCTATAGGAACATAGCTAGACAGGAGCGTTATTTACCACCCTCACACCAATATATAGCCAAAGCGAATGGATCATTCAACCACTCAAAGTCATGCTTCAAGCCTAGGTGTTTGAATCAGCAAGTCATGGGATACGTGGTTGCCCTTGATTGAATTATCATACAATAACAGCTATCGCATGAGCATCAAGGTTTCTCCTTTCGAGCCTCTTTATGGTCATAAATGCAGATCACTCATGATTACTCTCATGGGACCAGAAACCATTCGCGAAACGACTGAGAAGATAATCCAAATCGGAACTCGACTTCAAGCATCACGAGACAGACAAAAGAGTTACGCTGACAAATGAAGAAAACCTCTAGAATTCGAAGCTGGATGTCAGGTACTATTGAAAGTCTTTCCCTAGAAAGGAATGATTCGCTTTAGTAAACGGGGAAAATTGAACCCGCGATACATTGGGCCGTTCGAGATTCTCACCCGGATTGGTTTAATGGCTTATAGGCTGCAACTACCTGCCGAACTCAGCAACGTACACCCCGTGTTCCATGTCTCAAATTTGAAAAAGTGCCTATCAGGAAAAACTCTTATCATTCCTTTAGAAGAGATCGAAATAAACGAGAATCTCCTGTTCGTCGAAGAACCAGTAAAGGTATTGGATAGGGAAGTAAATTGTACAAAACAAAGCCGCATTCCGATTGTGAAGGTTCAATGGAACGCCAAGCATGGATCGGAATTAACATGGGAATGCAAAGACCAGATGAAGAAGAAGTACCCTCACCTATTCTCTCAGTCATGATCCTATCTTTCGAAGGAATTTCAGGACAAAATTCCCTCTAACGGTGGGATGATGTCACAACTGGCATTTTGCTAGGAAATTCTCTTCCCATGGAAACATCATCCATTCTAAAAGCTTGTACTCTAAGTAAATACTATATTCTATTCTCGTTCAAATACATCTCATATGTTCAAATAAGGGTTGGAAACCCTAGAAATCCTGGCTCAAGTACATTATGGACTAGGATTCTCTTATTGGGTCTAATGGACCAATAAATCTCCAACTTCACCATCTTGGGCCTACGAACCCTAATTGGGCTCTAAATGGACCACATTCATAAACCTATAAAATTTTGGACCATTGGACTTAGAATGATTCATTCTATCTCTAATGGGCCTTATTGGGCCATAACTAATCCAGTTAACCCTAATAGGCTATAAATCCATTGTTTTATGTCAAATTGGGCCGTAATACGCTTAAGGGACCAATGGGCCGAAACATATTTATTGGGCTTCACAAAATCGAGCAAAGCCAAGAGTGGGCTAAACTAATTCAATTTCAACCATCTTAAGCCCAATTCTCGGCCCAATGAAGAAAAGAAAAGAAAAATAAAAGGGAAATTAAGGAATTATGAGAGCTTGCCACCTCTTTATTGCATGGAGGATCTCCATGCACATCACCTCACTCCCTCTCTCTCCTAGCTTCTTCTTCTTCTCGGCCAAAACACCTCTCACCACCCTTATTCTCTCAAAAATCATTCAAGAAAACTCCCTCAAAACACTCAAGAACATCCTCCTTCCTTCCATCCAGATGTTTGAGATCCCTAGGTGTTTTAAGAAGATCTTCACTAAAGATCATCAATCTTGGGTAAGTCATCACACATTCAAGCTAAACAACTTCATTTTTTGTGTTAGAACACTCCTTCTAAACACTTGTTTATGATCATACTCTTAGAAACCTTCTAAACTCGAAAACCACACAAGAAAAGCTTGCTAAGGCCGAAAACAACATCATCTTCTCATATCCCTTCATCAAAAACGATCCATCACCCCAATGTGAGTTTATACCCCCTATTTTTTATTTTCAATTGGTTTTGGGGGAGAATACAAGTTGCTTTGTGTAGATCTATGTGTATATGCATGAATATGTGTGTTTTTCATGACTTATTTGTTGATTATGTGCTATCTACTTGATAAATCTAAAATTATGTTAAGAGTATTAAGTTTATCACTTGGATCAACATGAAAACCTTGAGAAAAGTATGTGTTATAATATATAATACATGTAAACTAGTAGATATGGGATTTATACACCTAAAATAGCAAAAATGAGTGTTGTGTTCAAAGATCTATAAATTAACTCAAAATTCAGCCCTTGACAGAAAAGTTTTGGTCCAATCTCGAACTCTTTTGACCATCTTAATAATAATATTTTTCAAAACTGTTTTTCATCCAAAAATATGAGGTTTTTACCTTTAAAATGACTACTCTCACATTTCCATTCGATTTTCCTACAATTTTTGGCGAATTTTACAAAACTGCCTATTAGATTTGAAATAATTTCCTTACCAGCTGTGAAGTTGATCAATTTCACATTTGTTAGAGGCCATTAAAAATTATGAGAAATATTTTGAACAAAGTAGACAAAATTTCCAAACTTCCAGAATTTACAGATCCAAATTTCAACTTACGATGATTTTTCTACAAATTTTCCAACAAGCGGGCCAGAAAAGCCAAAAACCAGAAAAATGTGTATTTTCACAAAAATCAAGCCAAAAATGATATTTTTGACAAAAATGGGTTTAAAATGTTATTTTTACAAAAAAAAACAACTAGTCATAAATACAAGTTTTGAACAAAATGGGGACCAAAGTGTTATTTTTACTAAGATTGGGCCTTAATTGTAAATTTTTGCCTTATTGGGCCAAGAACGTCATTTTTACAAAAAAGTGGGACTTTTATGCTATTTTAGTGAATAATTGAACCAAAACCAGCAATATACTAACAAACAGATTAATTTTGATCATTTTAGGTTATTGGGCCTCAGTGGCTCGTTTATATGTTTGATAGGTATTGAATACTATGTATGTGTTTATTGGGCCTCACTGACACATTAACATGAGGGACGGACCTTGCATACTATTTGCGTGCTATTTGGGCCTATAAACACCTTACATGTGAAATGAGTCTTAGTTGTCCTTTTACATGTATTTCGGGCACATGTTATATAATCTTGTTTATATTAGGTTTTGAAATGACACACATGTTTAGTGATGCCTAGTGGCTCACTTACATGGTTCGTTGGGCCTGGAATGAGTTTTATACGTTTATCTTCGAGTTAATTCGATTAAGGATCTAGTGTGTTTTGTCGGTTGACACCTATTAAGTGTTCGATCATAGCCTGTAGTTATAATCAGAGTCTCTCTAAGGGAGAGCGGGGTTTTGTGTATAGATCTATACGGGGATGACACACTACACATGAGCTGTTCGCTACAGTTAGACTACATCGGTCTAGGGTGACTATAACCTTATTCTATTTTTCTGTCGGCGTTCACAAATGCCAAGACATGCGAAATTGTCATTATTTAGTATGGTTATGATGGCTCACTTAGAGGAATTAACATTATGAAGTTTGCGGAAGACTATTTTCTTTTATATTGGATTACTAGGAAACTTATTCACACTGGTACTCAACCTCGGTGTTGGTACGACAACATTATCTATTCTTCTTTTTCGGGCAACATCGGGTTGTATGGGGGCATTCTATTTACATTTTCTTCTATCAATTTTAGCATTCTATTAAACAATAACACACATGCATTAATACAATATCGGACATAAACATACCAAACTATTTTAAGAAAATACAGGATTTTCTTGTGATTACAAAGTTATACAAATCATTTTCTCAAATATACTTATGAACTCACCAACATTATGTATGTTGACGTTTTCAAAATAACTTGTATTCTCAGGGACTCGTTAAGTAGAAGAATCAACAAGAATATGGGATTTTGTTTCGTGTACTGTTAAACATCATACATTGTGGGTCAGGTGCTTCCTTCGATTATGATAGTCATGGATTATTTACCCTGCATCAGCGAGTTTGGGTGACTTATTGGGGTGGTGTATGCCAGGTTCTGATGGAGGAGGCCTACAAGTCGATGTTCTGCATTCATCTCAGGGTGATGAAGATGTATAGGGATCTTCGTCCTGATTATTCGTGGCCCAGTATGAAGCATGTTGGGGCATGGTATGTGGTGCGGTGCTTGACCTGCTAGAAGGTCAAGGCCAAGCATCAGCGATTACATGGAAAGATGCAGCTGTTGAAGATTCCCATATGGAAATGAGAAGACATCACCATGGATTTCGTCACGAAGCTTCCTAGGACTGCGCGCGGATTGGATTCGATATGGGTCATCAAGGATCGTTTGACCAAGAGCGTGCATTTCATTCCGATTTAGGAGAGTATTTCATCAGAGAAGTTGGCTGAGGTATATATCAGAGAGGTGGTGGCAAGTTATGGGGTGCTGGTATCAGTGGTTTCTAACAGGGATGTCCGATTTACTTCCAAATTTTGGAAGAGGTTTCATGACGAGTTGGGCACTCGTCTCCATTTCGGTACAACATTTCATCCGCAGACTAATAGTCAGAGTGAGCAGACTATCCAGACTCTTGAGGATATGTTGCATGCATGCGTGTTGGTCCTGTTGGATTTTGGTGGGAGTTGGGATACATATATTCTGTTAGCGGAATTTTTGTATAAAAACATTAATCATGCCAGCATTGATCGTCCTCCTTTTGAGATGCTTTACGGTAGGAAGTGCAGGACCCCGATTTGTTGTGGCGAGGTTGGTCAGCGGGTTATGGGGAGTATCGAGGTAGTACTTAAGACCGTTGAGCTGATTCAATAGGTTCGGAGCAGGCTCTAGACAGCTCAGAGTCGGCAGAAAAGTCATGACGATAGTTTCCGGTCAGACTTAGAGTTCCAGGTGGGAGATAAGGATCTCCTGAAGGTTTCACCTTTGAAAGGTGTCATCCAGTTCAGGAAGCGGGGCAAGTTGGGCCCCAGGTATATTGGTCCCTTCAGAGTTACGGATCGGGTGCGATGGGCTGCTTATCGTTTAGATCTTCCAGCCGAGCTCAGTCAGATTCATAGTACGTTCCACATCTCTCAGTTGTGGAAGTGTTTAGTGGATGATTCCACAACGGTACCATTGGAGGATATTCATGAGGATGACCGACTAAACTATATTGAGAGACCAATGGCGATCCTAGATCGGTAGAAGAAGACCTTGAGGAACAAGGTTTTTGGGCTAGTGAAGGTGCAGTGGCAGCACCACAAGGGATTAGAGTGGACTTGGGAGCCCGAGGATGAGACAAGAGAGCATTATCCGGAGTTGTTCGGGGCAGCAAACTTCGAGGACGAAGTCTGATTCAAGTGGGGGAGAATTGTAACACTTGAATCCTGATAAGTTTCTCCTTTGCCCTTGTATTATTCAATTTTTCCATTTTATTCCTTGATTTGTATGTTGGGCGTAACACAAGGTACGCTTAGCGTACAAGCTATAAAGCGAGTACGCAGGGCGTACGTCATGTTTATTGAAATCCTAATTTCTAGGGTTGCCCACTATATAAACATCATTATGAACCGTGAAACCCTCATTTCTCAGCCTCCTCTATCCTCATATCCCTATACTCGAAACCCTAAGCCTCTCTCTTGCATTTTAAGCTTATAGTGTGCATTTTGGTGTATTTTGATCCATTTTCAAGAAGTAGAAGATTGGTGCGAAGTGGTAGATCAAGGAAGAGCTAGTGGATCTGGGTTATCTGCTCTGTTTCTTCCTTGTTTAAGGTATAAAGCTTGGATCTTGTTCTTTAGAAGCTTAGATCTTCCTTGTTTGAGTTTTGGACCCTTTTTGGTCCCATTGAATAGATCTAGTGGTTTGATACCACTCCAGGAGCTTAGAGTGGTGTTTTTATGGTTTACATTCATGAAGTTGACACCTTTAGGGCTTAGAATCCCCCATGCACGAGTTTGAGTTCAGTGACTTTATGGTTCTAGACACTTTTTGGGACTCAGATCTTTGGTTTGGACCTTTGGACTTAAGCATTAAGAGCTTAATGGAAAAGTTGGTGTAATAAGGTGTACACTGGTCGTACAGTCTATACATGCATCGTACAAGCCAAACAACATGTATGCTTAGCGTATAACTGAGTACACCCCGCATACTTAGTATGTTGGGCTTCGCGTCTTTTGGGCCTCAGATGGGCCACTTCTTTGGACCTTGTTGCTTTGGGCCTGAATGGGTTGTCCGAAATCAAGCTTTTGAACTAAGGAAAATTATTGGGCTTTAGGGTAAGGCCCATATAGGGGGTTTGGACCCAATTTGGAAAATTGGGCCATAAGTGGGACTTGGAGGATTATTTGGTATTCAACCTTTTAGATTATGGATTTGGGCCTTAGTCTTGGATAAATTTAAGCCAGGGGTAAAATGGCCATACCCCAAGTACGGATTATTGGATATAGATTGGAACCCAAGTGTTAATTGGGTGTTATTTTGTACTCATAGCTCGGGGAGTCGTCAGAACATCGACTAGGGATCTTTAGTGAGATTCAGCATTCGAGGTGAGTTTCCTCACTGGGTTAGTAGGTTTAAGGCACCAATGCAGGCCCTTATTGATTATGTTAGGATGATAGGAATCTTCGTGACCCTTGCATGTATTATGTGTAGCTATGTATGTCGGGCAAGGCTTGATGTAGGGTGTGGCCCGATGACTGAATTGTATGCTATTGTCCTATGATCATTGTATGTGTTAGCATGATTATGTGATATATATATATATATATATGTGTATATATATATATATATATATATATATATATGTGTATATATATATATATATATATATATACATATATATATTGTATGTGAATAGTAGGTGGGTGTCACACCTCGAAAACCGAAGGCGGAAACATTTCCGGGGCGAACTCTACGTTGAGTATCAAATACAGTGCACATAGTAAGCAAAGTAAACAACCATTACATTACATATATAAAAGTTTACATTTGTTTCAAAAGTAAATTTATACATGTGATACATAGTATATATGAACAAAATGAGACGAGTCCTCTACGCACTCCGTCTTCGCCAAAAGAGATCATTGGGTACCTGTCTAATGCGAACTTGAGAATACAAGCGGTTTGAAAATCAGCATAAAGCTGGCGAGTTCATAAGTGGTTAGTTTTCTGAAAATGTAAGAGTTCCTTTGGTTTCCTGAAAAAGTGGTTATCCAAGAAAATCCCATATTTTTTTAAAAGTTGGTTACCAAATCCAAAATGTAATGTAAAAAAATGCACACTGAAAACATGGTTGTTTCTTGTGAATTGTAAAGTTTAGTTATCTAAATTGTTACACTTTTATGGTTACGTACTACTGTTACCCAGGAAAATCCTATATTTTCCTACATGTGTGTGTATGAATTGTTACCGATTCTGATTATGTTCAATGTTATCCGCCAGGAAAAATCCCATATTTTCCTGAATGTGTGTGTGTGAGAATTGTTACCGGTTCTGACTATCCTTAAATGTACATTAGTTTTATTACGTACATAAAACAAATAATTAAGTGTGAAGTGTTAATAATCTTGATTGCGAGTCCTTAACCATACTTTAGACTAGATATGACTCGGGTCAGGGCCAGTATCCTTTTTATGACTTTCGTCACCCTTGAACCTTTCGGTTCGGCTGTAGCTAGCAGCCAGGTGCGGGATTGTCAGTCCCGTATAGATCTATACACTCAAGTCACGTTCTCCCTCCTGGAGATTCTGGTTACAGGGTTAGTCCTCCACTCTCTCGTTCCAAGGAAGTGTTATAGAGGACGTGTCTCCAATCTTTAAGATTACTCTTTACTTCTCGTGCCTAGGGAAGTAGTATCTATGACTAACTAAGTTCTAATGGTGCCTGTCCTTTACACTTGAGGCTAGGTGTTTTATTAAGGACATTACAAATGTTTCATGTTTTCTAATGGTGTCTATCCTTTACATTCGAGCCAAGGGTGTTTTATTACAGACATTACAATGTTTTATGATCTCTATCAATATAAGAGTGAACAATCAATTGTGAAACATAACAGTATATAATAAGAATTGAAATCGTTTGAACAAACAACTCTGCAAGTTAAAAAGTTTGTTAGTAGGTTTTCATTTCTTAAAAGTGTGCGAATATGAAATCATTTAAATGAAATAATGAATTTAAGTACAAGATATTCTTGTACTTTTGCTTGTATTCCCCCCCCCCCCCCCCCTGAAAACATTTAAAAACCATTGAAAAAGGGTAGGGGTATGAACTCACCAAACGAGAAAATGCGACGTTCCGGATGCTAAGTGTCGATTCAAGGCTTGATAACAGGCGAGGTTCCTATGTAATAAAAAATGGTATACAAATATATCTAATTAGATTTATCAACTCTAATTAGATATGATATTACACTCTAATGAGCGAAAACACTTCAAAACGAGTGTTTGGAGTGACTCGGGTGACATCTACGGACGTGTATTGATGCGTGGGACTTGGGAATTGAGTTTACTCTTCAAGAGTAAACTCCTTATGGATTTTTCCGCCTCTTATACCATACACACATGAGTTCACAGCCGTGAACTCATGTTTGGGTTTTTTTATGGTGCTAAAATGGTCAATAACACTTGAGGGATAATTGGGATGAATTTATCTAAGGCTTTGGAAGGAATTAAATCACCAATAATACTGCATAAGGGAGTTTACAGCCCTAAACAAGGAGTTTACGGCCGTAAGCTCCTATCCCCCTTAGATTGATGATTTAATGGTCTTAGCTTAATCATATGTGATTCCTATAATTTTTACAAGCCTTGGTATGAATTTAGGGCACCAAATGACTCATCTTTAGGAGCTTACGGCCCTGGAAGATATTCTTGGGGTGTCATGGCCGTAAACACCTAATTGGAGGGTGATTGACATGTTTAAGGTCTCCAAACTATTTTTAGATGATTCTAGGATTTATTTGAAGGCTATTGGTTAAGTTATATGGCTTTTTAACACTAGAAAATGAGTTTACTCCCCATGTATGAGGAGTTTACGGCCCAAGCATATTCCTTGTCCGTAAACTCTTATTTGCTCCTCAAAATTCATGTTTAGGGTGTTCTATGTCCGGATTTGTAAGCCATAAGGTCGTATCTAAGTCCCAATGTTGGTTTGGAGGAGTTAAATTGCTGAAAAACCCTTTTATTAAGTGTTTACGGCCCAAGCATGCTCCTTGGGCGTAAACACATGTTCTAGGTCCAAAATCCCATTTTAAATACAGATTTGAAGGCCTAAGAGGTTGAATAACAAGTTAGGGAAGTTACCTCTATGATTTGGAGCCTTAATTCTATGTTTTTGGAACTTAATCTTGGATGAGGAGAGAGGTTAGAGAGAGAGTAGAGAGATGAAGCAAAAGCTTCAAATGAAAGCTTGAACACGTTTAAATAGGTCCCAAAACTTGGACACGGAGGAATTCTACCGATACCGGCGTTAGACGGGGCTTTTGGTCGCACCCGATCAAGTTGCCGTAACTCGATATGGTTGATTCTAGAAATGTTTCGATCACTAATATGAGGTGTTAGAATGAGTTCTAAAGGTATTAGGACACTCATTAAGTCATAATATAAAATACACGTTAATGACTTAATTAAATGACGGAATTGGAACCGAAATTGAAAGTGGTGATTGGGTTATCGAAATGAGTTACGAAAAGGGTTACCAGCAGTGATACGAATGTCGGGTTGTTACATTATCCCCCTGTTAGAGGGAATTTCGTCTCGAAATTCAAAGATTTGAACAAAGATCGCGAAGTGAAAAGAGATATGAGGATGAATCTACTGCTCCGGGTCTTCATGCTCCCAAGTGGAATCGGGTCTCCGCTTGACATTCCAGCGAACCCTCATTGTCGGGATGCGGCTTTGTTTCGTACGGGCAACCTATCACTCCATGATCTCAATTGATTCATTCATGAAGGTTCAGACTTTCGTTTGTTTCGATCTTATCAAGGGATTTCTAGGGTTTCTTCAGGTCGACACTCCTTACGAACAAAGATGTGGAATACCAGATGGTTGCTGTTGAGTTCTGAAGATAGCTCGGAGAGGGCTACGGAATCGATTCCTAATGAGGATCTCGAAGGGTCTAATGTTCTACGAGTTAAGTTTTCCACACTTCTCAATGCGTACTATGTCTTTCCAGAGTAAGACTTCCAACAAGTGGGCACATCTTCATGTGGCAGAGTAGCTAAGGGTCCGATGGTCCTAAAGGAAATTTCTAGATGGGTCTGTGATCATAGCCGGCGGGACCCAAGAATTGACGGGTTTCTATGGGTATCCCCGGTGCCGACTAATTCTTTATTGCTTTTAGTTTTTGGAAAGGTCCACAAGTATGACTGTTTTGCTTATCAACTTACCGGAAAGTGGTTTGATCGAAGGGCACCAATACTATCTCGTAGTGATCGTATCAAGTCCTGGTTGCTATCTTGGACACATCATGCTCACTGAGGTTTTGGCTACGAGGTAATTCCAGTGATTTAAGTCGATGCGAGACTTACCTACACATTCGGAGGGAAATTCTCTAGAATTCTTTGGAAAAATGCATCAGGGTAAAAGTTGTAGACTTCTCGATTCTCGATGGTCACGCGGACGAGGAATACATGGGAAACTTTTTAAGCTTTGATGCACGAAGACCATGAGAGTCGGGTCGGAGGTAGGTTAAGACGAATGGCTTTCTCGAAACCAGGAATAACAACATGAATGAGGCTCGGTCATTACATGCTAAAGATGACATCAAAGCATTTCATGAAAAGTTTGCCATTAGATCGAACGGAAAAGAATAATTGTTCGGATTGAGGATACAATCTACGGATATGACGTTAGCGTTCTCCTTCTCACTTGATAACCATCTCGACGGTATACGTTTTCGATTACTAACGAACGACAAGATTTAAAAAGATGTTCAAATGGATGGTTAGCGAATTTCTTTCGGTGCTAGAATCGAAAAGAATCAGAGGCATAAAATTTAACGAGGGGAAATATACCTGTGGCAACGGTGGGATCGGTGGCTGTCTCCTCTTGTCCTATCACTAGAACTCTTCCATTGTTGCCAGATGTTACTGCCTTGGGGTAGTTTCACTTGTAATGTCCGACTTCTCCACAACCATTGCAGGCCCGGCCAATGCCCGCTCCGGAAGCTTGATTGGTTGATTGGGTTGGTGTCTTACAGTTTTTCGCCGTGTGACCCTTTATGCCACAACTGTTGCAAAATACCTCTATACATGGACTAGACGGAACGTGATGATAGTTGTACTTGTCACAACTAGGAAGCGTTCCAGCATACCTACTGGCAGGTTTTCGAGCTGAAGATCCAACAACAGAAACAGTTGCAGGAGAAGTGGCAGCATGAACTGCCACCGTTTGCTGCCACTTCGAAGACTCTTGCGATGTCTGACTTTTCTCCTTCTTCCTAATTTTTCTTTTCTCACCTCCTCTCTGTCGGCTCAAGAGTGGTAGCTGTCTCCTCAGGGTCATCACTATGATCGATTAAGATTTGTGCTAAGCGTTTGGCGCTATCGTATGTCTCCGGCCTCGCAGCTATGACGTTTCCTTTTGTTGGCTGGGTCAGCCCTCAGATGAATTTCTCTATCTTCTTACTCTCCGGGGTAACCATTCCCGGGCAGTGTAATGCTAAGTCATCGAACCTGGAAGTGTAAGCGATGATATCGGAACCCTTCATCTTCAGGTTCCAGAGTTCGTGTTCTAACTTCTACATTTCGCCCCGAGGGCAGTACTCAGCCAGCAAAAGTTCCTTCATGGTTTCCCAACCCATGGTGTTGGCTACAGGTAAGGTTAGGGATTTGACTCGGCCGTTGCACCAAGTTAGGGCTTTGTCGATAAAGGTGCAGGCGGCAAACTTCACCTTGTCAGATTCTGAGAAGGCGCAAATTTCAAAGATGGATTCGATCTTTTCGAACCATCGGGTGAGGGAAATGACACCTCTAGTGCCATCAAAGCACGTGGGTTTTGCATTCATGAAATCTTTATAGGAACTCTCTTTTCGGTGTCCCTGGCTGCTTTCTTGGTTTTGGGTTTGGGTACCACCTCCCGAACCACCGGAACCGCCAGAGTTCTGTTGAGACACGGCAGCTGCCACTGCGGCTGTAACAACTGCGTGGAATAGTACAGGGTCTATTTGGGGAGGAGGTGGTGGCAGAGGGTTGTTGGTCTTGGAGTTGGGTCTCTTTCTTGGAGGCATCTTGATCTAATAAGATAAAGAAAAAGAGGATGATAAGTCCTCTGGATTGAATCAAGAGATATGACGGATATATTCCGAATAAGCGATAAAGTAGGAAAGAGTTATCTAAGCAGGAAAATTATCGCTAAGGGAATGATCAAAGAACAATGTATGAACGAGGATTTCTACCAAGGATTGGCTTGAGAAATACTCCCATAGTATTGCATGATTTTTTACGACGCTTGCTCGATGTTTGTAGTATTAGGGTAAGTTTTAGGCATGCCGCATACCACAGTCACTCCTAAGCACATGTTGGCCGTGTCTCGAATGAATATAGTTGGCCAGGCTATATTGATCCTAGACACGAGTACATAACTGCCCAGGTTTAACCACAGCGTACGACACCCATTTACTTATGTTTTGTTCTACTTGTAGTTACGGATCTCGACGGTTCGGTATACTTATATACTTTTGAAAATACTTATATTTTGATGGATACGTTTAGTTCAGAGCACTTAGGCCTCTTAATGTTTATAGTTTTATACCATGGAAGGTTTGGTATACTTCATTCACTATAAACAAGGGCTCTGATACCAATCTGTCACACCCCGAAAACCGAAGGCGGAAACATTTCTGGGGCGGACTCCACGTTGAGTATCAAATACAGTGCACATAGTAACCAAAGTAAACAACCATTACATTACATATATAAAAGTTTACATTTGTTTGAAAAGTAAAGTTATACATGTGATGTATATATGAACAAAATGAGATGATTCCTCTACACACTCCGTCTTCACCAAAAGAGATCGTCGAGTACCTGTCTAATGTGAACCTGAGAATACAAGCGGTTTGAAAATCAGCATAAAGCTGGTGAGTTCATAAGTGGTTAGTTTTCTGAAAATGTACGAGTTCCTTTGGTTTCCTGAAAAAGTGGTTATCTAACAAAATCCCATATTTTCTTAAAAGTTGGTTACCAAATCCAAAATGTAATGTAAAAAAATGCACACTAAAAACATGGTTGTTTCTTGTGAATTGTAAAGTTTAGTTATCTAAATTGTTACACTTTTACGGTTACGTACTACTGTTACCCAGGAAAATCCTATATTCTCCTACATGTGTGTGTATGAATTGTTACCGATTCTGATTATGTTCAATGTTATCCCCCAGGAAAATCCTATATTTTCCTGAATGTGTGTGTGTGCGAATTGTTACCGGTTCTGACTATCCTTAAATGTACATTAGTTTTATTACATACATCAAACTAATAATTAAGTGTGAAGTGTTAATAATCTTGAATGCGAGTCCTTAACCATACTTCAGACTAGATATGACTCGGGCCAGGGCCAATATCCTTTTTATGACTTTCGTCACCCTTGAACCTTTCGGTTCGGCTGTAGCTAGCAGCCAGGTGCAGGATTCTCAGTCCCGTATAGATCTATACACTCAAGTCACGTTCTCCCTCCTGGAGATTCTGGTTATAGGGTTAGTCCTCCACTCTCCTGTGCCAAGGAAGTGTTACAGAGGACGTGTCTCTAATCTTTAAGATTACTCTTTACTTCCCGTGCCTAGGGAAGTCGTATCTATGACTAACTAAGTTCTAATGGTGCCTGTCCTTTACACTCGAGCCTAGGTGTATTATTAAGGACATTACAAATGTTTCATGTTTTCTAATGGTGTCTATCCTTTACATTCGAGCCTAGGGTGTTTTATTACAGACATTACAATGTTTTATGATCTCTATCAATATAAGAGTAAACAATAAATTGTGAAATATAACAATATATAATAAGAATTGAAATCGTTTGAACAAACAACTCTGCAAGTTAAAAAGTTTGTTAGTAGGTTTTCAATTCTTAAAAGTGTGCGAATATCAAATCATTTAAATGAAATAATGAATTTAAGTACAACATATTCTTGTACTTTTGCTTGTATTCCCCCCCCCCCCTGAAAACATTTAAAAACCATTGAAAAAGGGTAGGGGTATGAACTCACAAAACGAGAAAATGCGACGTTCCGGATGCTAAGTGTCGATTCAAGGCTTGAAAACACGCGAGGTTCCTATGTAATACGAAATGGTATACAAATATATCTAATTAGATTTATAAACTCTAATTAGATATGATATTACACTCTAGTGAGCGAAAACACTTCAAAACGAGTGTTTGGAGTGACCCGGGTGACATCTATGGACGTGTATTGATGCGTGGGATCTGGGAATTGAGTTTACTCTTCAAGAGTAAACTCCTTATGGAGTTTTTGGCCTCTTATACCATACACACATGAGTTCATGGCCGTGAACTCATGTTTGGGTGTTTTATTGTGCTAAAATGGTCAATAACACTTGAGGGATAATTGGGATGAATTTATCTAAGGCTTTGGAAGGAATTAAATCACCAATAATACTGCAAAAGGGTGTTTATGGCCCTAAATAAGGAGTTTACAGCCGTAAAATCCTATCCCCCTTAGATTGATGATTTAATGGTCTTAGCTTAATCATATGTGATTCCTATAATTTTTACAAGCCTTGGTATGAATTTAGGGCACCAAATGACTCATCTTTAGGAGTTTACGGCCCTGGAACATATTCTTGGGGTGTCATCGCCGTAAACACCTAATTGGAGGGTGATTGACATGTTTAAGGTCTCCAAACTATTTTTAGATGATTCTAGGATTTATTTGAAGGCTATTGGTGAAGTTATACGGCTTTTTAACACTAGAAAATGAGTTTACTCCCCATGTATGAGGAGTTTACGGCCCAAGCATATTCCTTGGCCGTAAACTCTTATTTTCTCCTCAAAATTCATGTTTAGGGTGTTCTAAGTCCGGATTTGTAAGCCATAAGGTCGTATCTAAGTCCCAATGTTGGTTTGGAGGGGTTAAATTGCTCAAAAACCCATTTATTATGTGTTTACGGCCCAAGCATGCTCCTTGGCTGTAAACACATGTTCTAGGTCGAAAATCACATTTTAAATACAGATTTGAAGGCCTAAGAGGTTGAATAACAAGTTAGGGAAGTTACCTCTATGATTTGGAGCCTTAATTCTATGTTTTTGGACCTAAATCTTAGATGAGGAGAGAGGTTAGAGAGAGAGTAGAGAGATGAAGCAAAAGATTCAAATGAAATCTTGAACATGTTTAAATAGGTCCCAAAACTTGGACACGGAGGAATTCTACCCGATACCGGCATTAGACGGGGCTTTTGGTCGTACCCGATCAAGTTGCCGTAACTCGATATGGTTGATTCTAGAAATGTTCCGATCACTAATATGAGGTGTTAGAATGATTTCTAAAGGTATTAGGACACTCATTAAGTCATAATATAAAATACACGTTAATGAATTAATTAAATGACGGAATTGGAAACGAAATTGAAAGTGGTGATTGGGTTATCGAAATGAGTTACGAAAAGGGTTACCAGCAGTGATATGAATTTCAGGTTGTTACAGTGGGGCCCCATATCAGGCGGGGCCTAAGAATAGCAGATATGTATACCTAGCAGGGCTCGAAGTCGGGTGGGGCCCGAAGCCGAGTGGGACTCGACATCGGGCGGGGCCCCAGTATATGATTTATTATGTATGGTATGAGGTAGTTTGGGGAACTCATTAATCTTTGTTCTTATGGTTTTCTATTTATGTTTCTGGTACTTCCGGATGCAAGGGGAAGAGCTCGGGATGACTACAACACACACACACACACCACATGGATTCCGCATTTGAGATTTCACTCTGATTTTTATGATATTTGATACACCTTTTTTAGTTGGGATGTATGGATAATGTTTGCAATACCGTTTTACTTAAATTAAAATTGAAAATTTTAGATTATAGTTTTTGGGACGTTACCGCAACATCATAAACCATATGGAAATTTGGAATCTTTACCAGTATCCATGGATAAGTGAGAAGACATGAACATGGATTTAGTGACCAAATTGCCCAAAACGAAGGAAGGTCACGACATGATTTGGTTAATCATAGCCTGATTAACAAAGTATGTGCAATTCATTGCAGCAAATGAAAGATGGTCTATGGAAAAACTTTCAAAATTGAGGTGAAAGAGATAGTGAAATCTCATGGTGTTTCCTTGATAATTATGTCAGATCGTGACAGCCGTTTTGCTTCTAGATTTTGGAGAAGTTTACATGAAGAGATGGGTATAAAACTGTGTTTGAGTACTGCTTACTATCCACAGATTTATAGTCAGAGCGAGAGAACGATTCAAACATTGGAAGATATGCTAAGAGCTTATACCTTGGAATTTATGGGTAACTAGGATGATCATCTACCATTGGTGGAATTTTCCTACAATAATAGTTACCACTAAAGCATTAATATGACACCTTATCAATCCATGTACGGATAGAAGTTTCGTACACCATCTTGTTGGCTTGAATCTAGAGAG
This sequence comes from Lactuca serriola, assembly GCF_051521515.1. Classification (NCBI taxonomy): domain Eukaryota; kingdom Viridiplantae; phylum Streptophyta; class Magnoliopsida; order Asterales; family Asteraceae; genus Lactuca; species Lactuca serriola. Next base: position 74,678,685 of record NC_136412.1, on the reverse strand, counting down.
AAGCCATTTATGGGTCCTGAGATTGTCTATCGGACTGCTGAGAAGTTGAAAGTAATCATAGAAAGGATGTTGGCAGCTCAGAACCATCAAAAAGAGCTATGTAGATACGAAGTGACAACCGATTACATTTGAAATCGTAGACCAAGTTTTGCTTAAAGTCTCTACATGGAAGGGACTTATTAGATTTAAAAAGTGAGGAAAATTAAGTCCTAGATTCATTGGACCATTCAAAGTTCTTCAGAGAATTGGAAACCAAGCTTACAGGCTGGAGTTTCCAGAAGACTGGAAGGTATTCATAACACTTTTCATGTGTGTTATCTGAGAAAGGTCACGGGGGAAGTTCTCGATGTGATTCCACTTTTGGAATTGAGAATCAATGAAAACAAGAGGTTTACTGAAGATCCCGAAGCGATTGTTTACTGAAAGAAAGTGATTGTGCGATGGAAACATACGACAAGGTCGAACCACACCTGGGAGACAGAAAGTGAAATGAGGAGTCTCTATCCACATCTATTTGCTAATGCATGTTTCCGGGATGGAATCATCATAAGGGGAGATAATTTTAATGCCCACGTTTCTCGCTAGGCATTATTAGAATATGTAACCGACATTGGTCAACAATTTTAATCATTTGTTAAATAAATAAAAGGAAATTGTTTGAATCTATATGATTTATGTGCTTATATTATGTGTATATTAGGCGAAAACTTAAAAAATAATGCTAAAACATATATTAAAATAAAATATTAATTAGGATAATATACCTTGATGAAAGTTGAAGTAGTCGTGATGAGGATTCCGGAGATATAGAGAATGTCTAAATTCGACTTCATATCAGGAAGTTATGATTTATCGAAATTCTAGTGCAGCTGTGTTAACACAGGAATCCAATTTTTAGATTGGTTAATTTCAGCCAAAACATTCTAAACATGAGTCAAAGATCTTGTTAATACGGTTTCGTCGATATAAAGACAGTTGAAAACGGTTTTTTATGAAAAATATATGAATTTTAAATGGAGATTAGCGGTCTAAATCTTCTAAAATAATAAATAATAAATGAAATGAGAATTAGCTGACGGCGTCTGATTGAAAGTTGTAAATCTCGTCGATAGCTACACGTGGATATAAAGAACATAAAAAACGAAGCTCGTATGAAGAAGATACAAACTATTGAAAATCGGAAAAAGTTTGTGTGTCTGGTGCACGACGCGCAAGATCTTCTAGAAGGGGCCATGCATGTGCAACCAATTCCCACCGTGAGCTGCAAGTAGAATGGGCCACGTCACCATGTGGCGTTCCTGGGAGCAGTGCCCTCTTTGAAAATCTATATATGGGTTGTTATCTATATACACTCTACACAAAATCAAACTCCAATCTCTTTTTCGAGTTTCTTTCGATTCTAGCCTAATTTTTCTTAGTATTTAGGGTATTTTTGCGAATCCATGAGTTACCTGAGTGCCCGACATTAGTAGCTATCAGGTCAGAGTGCTGTCAGTGCAATTTTCAGACTTTTGTCAGGAAATATCTATAAGTTAAATTACACCCATTATTATTTTTGGTGTAATTTATATTTATATTCATAGTCGTTGTTATGAATCTTTAAATAAGATTTATCAGTGATTCCAAGTCATTATACTGATTGATCTGTATTACTTGATATCTGTGTTATATAAATTATATTATTTTTACGTGATTTAATCGTATATGTATTTTCATATATAAAATAAATTGGGTAGTAATGGGTGATGAAAATGATGAGAGGTCCTACATATTAATGAACCAGACATCTAGAAGAGTATAGATGACGACCACAGACTATTCTAGACAGTCTAATGGAAACCTAGGCAGGCTAACAACCTGTAGGTGTTAACGAACTATATGCTCATTTGATGTACTCTATCCCCCCTGGTTGCCTTATTGACAAATATTGCTATAGGAATCCCTGAAGCACGAATGTCTACCCGTTGCTGTTGATGATCCTTAGGATAAGTCCCACGAGATCAATATTTGTGGATCAGTATGTGACAATAACTGGAATGGATAATGGGGTGAATTTTTTGATCTGAATTATATAATTAAAGAACTTAATTATTGTAGGTTGAAAACCCTATGTGCTCACCAAGCCCCCAATCCTGACCTACTCAGTTTCTTTGTATCACAGGTAGCGGTATGAACCCACATGATTGATGAGTCATTTGAGGAAATTGTTAGGCCATAATATAAATTTATGTAAGGCCTATTTAACCATGTTTATGCTTACGTATCTGTATTGATGATGATATCCCAAAGTTTTTATATAATGAAAAATGTTTATTTGGAAATATTCAAATATTAGGTTTTGGGAACAAACTCTGCAAATTAATGAATACTCCGAATTTAAATAAGCATAAGAAATTTTTTTAAATTTGACGTGAAAATGGGGATGTCACATGAGATCATTAAAGATTGAATCTAACTTAATACGACCTAAATACTAGTAATAATAATAGTTATGTAACGCCTGCAAGTGCAAGCTAGAAATTTTAAGGAATTATAAATTATATAAATTAAAATTTTATTGTGTACATGTTTATTTGACTAAAACATTATTATCATAAAATTAACAAATTTCATCAAATAAACGTCTAAAAATAAAAGACTATTTGGGATAAATAGTTTTGAGGAAAGTTGTAGTAATCACGATGATGATTTCGGGGATATAAGCAACGCTTGAATCCGAATTCGTCTGAATAAGTTATGTTTCATTGAAGTTTCGCGTTCAAACTTATACAACAGAGTGTATTGTAAATAGTGGATCGGAGATAGGTTGCTTATTAATCTAAGTAATCTAAATGAAAGTTGTAGTAATATTAAAAGCGAGAGCGTGCATATAGAGAATGCCTAAATCTGACTTCACATGAGCAAGTTATGATTTTCAAAGTTTTGGCGCGGCTGTATCAACACAAAAATCAAAAAAATAAAATCGGTTGAGTTTTAGCCAAAACAATCTAAACGAGAGTTGAAGATCTCGTGAATAGGATTCTGTCGATATAAAGACGGTCGAGAACGAAATTCGATGAAAGAGTTGTGATTTTTATACAGACCTTAATAGTCCAAGCCTATTAAAACTATAACTTTAAAAATAAAGCGAGAATTAGCTGACAAAGTCTAAATGAAAGTTGTAGTACTCGTCGATTGCTATGTGTGAATATAAAGAATGTAAAAACGGAGCTCGTACAAGATAGATACGATTTTTAGAAGTTTTGAAATTTGAACTCAGAGTGTGCGGCGCGCAGGGGAGGTAGCGCGATGCGCCGATGTTCTAGAAGGTCGACATGGGACACCTAAATTTCGAAATGTGTCACCAACCTAGAGGAGTTGCATAGCACGAGTGCATGGCGTGTAACACCAATAAAATTCAAGCCAATTTGAACTTTTTAAAACATTTAAAACCATTAAGTTATTACAATTTGTTTTCAAAATAGTTTGAACATCAAAGTATCCCCATAATAAATCATGAAAATATTAGGAGGTGCACGATCACGCCATCGCCTTCGCGCGATCATCAAAAGTACCTGAAACAATAAACATAAATCGTAAGCACAAAGCTTAGTGAGTTCCCCCAAGATACTAACGCCATACAAATATAACCATATCATATAACAAATACAGAACAACATGCTTAATGAACTGTCAGCCTGACTGGACCGCCTCGCAGGCCTTCAGTCTATCTGGACCGCTCTTAGAGCCTTCGACACATCTGGACTGCCTCGTAGGGCCTAGAGCCAATCCGGACCGATCGTTGGGCCTTCGGTCTGACTGAATCCCTTTGCAGTGCCTTCAGTTATCCGTGCCTCCCTCGGTATGTTGGCCTTCAACACAAAGCAGGACCGCCTCAACCCTACCCCAAATCAAACAAACATGTTCCCATAAATATCAAACGCTAGCATCTATAACAGTCAACCTGTCCAACTGATCAATAACCATAACAACATCCTATAACCAGGATACAGATCTAACCGATCAATAACATAGCAAACATCCTATAATCAGGATACCGATCTAACAGATCAACTATCATAACAACATCCTATAACCAAGATACAGATCTAAGCAATCAATAACATAGCAACCTTCCTATAATCAGAAAACAGATCTAAGCAATCAGTAACATAACAACCATCCTATAATCAGGATACCGATCTAACAGATCAACTATCGTATCAATATCCTATAACCAGGATACCGACCTACCACGTCACTAAGCATATCACCATCCTAAATACCAGGATGTAAATCAGTATGTATATCATGCATTAAACCCGTATACAAATCCTATAAGGGCCGACATTGGTGCCTTAGACCCTATTGATATAGCGAGGAGAACTCACATGGCACTGCTGAAGTCCCGTTGATAAAACTCCAGCGGCTGGTTGACAGCTTCCCGAATTGTCAACATCAAACAATACCCAATTAATAATTGGGTTCCAAACCCAAGGTCCAACACACACACCAAAGGCCCAAAAGTCAAGTAATGGGCCAAAGCCCAACTTATGGCCCAATTTTCCAAATTGGGCCCAGACCTCTATATGGTCTTTCCTTAAGGCCCATTCATTTACTCTCATCCAACTCTTGGTATTCTCATAGCCCAATATCACATAATCATAAAGGCCTAATTATGGCCCATCTATGGCCCAATTTTCCAACTTGGGCCCAAGCCTCTCACATGGGCCTTATCCTAATGCCCATCTAATGATTTTGTTTCATTAACTTGTTCTGTGATAGCCCATTAATATTCTAATCGCCAAAGCCCAATAGAATGGCCCAACTCAAGGCCCAAGTGAAATTAGGGTTTCACATGAAATGATAATTAGGGTTAAGTGTTCCTACTTAACCCATTGAAGACTTAATCCATTAAGGACTTAATTCATTAAATCCACTATTGCCTTAGGTTAATTTGCCAATGATTATAATTTAATATTTTAAGTTTAATAATTAGCTCAAGGGTGGGTCCCGACATTTCCCTAAAATTAGGGTTTTACGCAATTCGGGTTTTCCAAACCCTAATACTAGCCCAATAGTCACATGGTTGGGATTTTTGATCCATTAGGGATTCTTTGGGCCCATGAAGGTATCATTGGGCCTAATAGGGTTTCTTTGGGCCCATTAGGGTTTAGTAGTCCCTTTGTCCAAACGAGTCACAAACCAAACAAGGCACACCGCCACCCGACATGGTGGCCGGTGGCAGCAGCCACTAGCTCACGGTGGTGGTTTTGACTTTCTTCTTGTTATTTCACCTTTTTGTTACAAGTTACAATACCATCCAGGAACACACACACACTAATAAACACACACACACCCACACACTCCCTAATAAACACACACACACACAACCACCTCATGGTGGCCAGTGGTGGTATATGGTGGCTGCCACCATGGCCTCCAGCCATGGTGGTTTTGCTTGGTTTTCCGGCAGCAGCAATCCGAGACACCCTCAAGTTAGCAAAACAAGACTACAACACACACACACACTCGCACTAACAACGGTGGAAAATACTGGTCACCGTGGAATAGCCGCGTGGCGGCGACGGCGGCCACGTCAATACAACAGCAAAGGAACAAGTGGCGGAGGGTAGTCGCTCGAGCGTTGGTGGCGACATCTCAGCAAACAGAACGGAGAGAAGAGGAAAAGGTGGTTCAAATCACTGAGTACATCATCACCAATGGCGACGAAGAAAGAATTACTCAAGTCCCCGTCGGCAGATTTGTCATCAACAGCCATGGGAGCAAGCTCGTCGACATGCATGGAAGGAGGTGGTGGGGAATACCGGAGGTCGTAGGAACGGAGATGGAAGCAGCAACTCGGTGGAAATAGCCGGATAGCGGCAGTGGTAGTGACGAGGCTCGACCAGGACCATCAATCGGTCCTACGCGATACAGCAACGGTCTTGTTGGTTTCTTCCGGCGACCCTAACGTCCGATGATGCTTTAGATGGCGGCAACTGGAGAAGGAGGATAGAGAGGGTGGCGGCTGGGAATCGATTTAGGGTTAGGGGGTTTCATGCGGTTATAAAGAATATATATATATATATATATATATATATATATATATATATATATATATATATATATATATATATGGGCTAGCAGGTGACGGGGAAGGGAGTCAGGTTTAAGTCCCGCTCCATGCAAACTTGTAAACATTTTACATATATGGCCCCTTCCCATGAAATCTTTTTCAAATTAAGGCCACAATTTATTAAACAGCCCTCAGCATCCAAAATTTATAACAATTCAAGTCCCAAAGGTTACCATATAGCCCCTCCATGATAATTTCTTTTCAACTTAGGTACATAATTTATCTTTTTAAGCCATCCATCCAAAATCCTTTCATATTAAATCCAAATGATACCAAACACCCCCTGGTTTCTAAATCCTTTGCAAAATAAACACCGAAATTACACTTTAACCCCCAGAAATTCAGTTCTTGTCATTTGGCTTTCCGAAGCCAATACCCCGTAAAATATTGTTTGATTTTTCGACTATAACGATATAAAATAATAATAATAATCACTTCCCAGGGTTCTGGGTCTATTATTAATTATTATATTTTAAATGAGATGTTACAACTCTCCCCCACTTAAATTTAATTTCGTCCTCAAAATCGTTTCTTATCATTACTTACACGCCAGACAATTTGAACTACATGGTCATAACTACAAGCATAACCCCAACCTTTCCAAGGAAATCAAAACTGATCCTAATAGGCTTTTTAAAACCCGAAGATAGACGAATTCCACGCATTCAGATCACCTTACTCAACCTGAAGTCTGAAGTTTTGAGATGGTCTGGCTCCATAAAAGACCGCTCATACCAAACCATTATTGTTGGATGTGACATCCCCTAATTTCTCGGCCAGAAAATACCGATTTCGTTTATGCTTTTTAAAATAAAATCAGAGTAATCCTTTTAAAAGGTGTTGCGGAATTTGTTCCCTTAAAAACGTGATAATTATATTATCAAATAATTTCTAATGAAATGTATTTTATTCACTTAAACCATTGGGATGTCATCGTCAATATAGAAACATAAGCATAACACTCACTTACACTCACTTATTCTGGTAGTATTGGCCCCTACTACCATTCACACCTACTCATACTCGTCCCAAGTATTGTCTTGCAGTTCTCCAAGTCACCATACAAGAATTTCACATAGTCATTCAATTCATTAGATGACAAAACCAGGGTTTATATTATTTCTTGAAATAAATACACAGAGGTTCTAGTTTACCCTATACTATGCCTTTAATAGGCTACACCACGAGTTATTAACTGCATTACTACTTTATGTCTTAGTTTTGGGAATATATGGTCCTTACTCCTGATCCCTTATATTTCCATTTGCTTCATTAAGGATCGTTTGGAATGCCTTTGGTTTTGGCGGTGTGTTTTTCTTTGGGCAGTCTCTAGAAATATGCCCTTCTTCGTTAAATTCGTAGCACACCTTTTTGTTAGATTCGCATTTGTTGGCGTAATGCCCTGTCTTCCCACATTTGTAGCTAGTCATCTCCTCGTCACACTTCCCGAAGTGTTTCTTTTTACTCTTCTCACACCACTTTGCTTCACCTTCTCCTCCTCCAGACTTCGAGAATTTTTTTTCTCGTTGGACCCTGAAGTCCTTTCAAACTTTCTTTTCTCGCCAACTTCAACCTTGCTGGCGGCTCTCCCTTTAATCATATCTTCAACAGACTTGGCAGCCCAGATAGCTGCCTCCAAAGTAAGTTCCTGTCGTACTAGCACCGCATACTCCCATGAAAGTCCATTTGCGTACCTGTCAATTTTCGCCAGCTCATTTGGGACAATACACAAAGCAAACTCCATTTTGTCTGTGAAGTTATTCGTATATTCGTCAACGGTTATACTCCCCTTTTTCAACATTAGAAATTGGTTTTCTAACTCAAGTACGTTTTTGGCCGAGTAGTACTTGCGCTTAAAGTGCACCAAGAGCTCTGCCTAGGTCAGTTGCAATGGATCATTAGGGCTTAGGGTTTTCCCTAGAGTGTTCCACCAACGAGCAGCACTACCCCTGAACTGACATACTGCAAATGTGGTCTGTAACTTGCCTTGGCAACCACGAGTCATGAAAGCCAACTCCATTTCCGAGATCCAATCCATCACTCCGACATGATATTCTTTTCCACTGAAGGTCGATGGCTTGCAAGTCATAAAGTCTTTATACTTCCACCTATTTCTCTCCACTATATCTTCGTGGTTATTTCTCCCAACCACAAGCGGATCAGTTTGACCAACAGATCTACTGTTGTTCCCTTCTTCAGATCGATCGTCATTTAATTCACGTTGGTCAATAGGAACCGGAGGTTCATCCCTGTTATTCAACAATATTTGCCTCAATTCCTCCCTCTGTTCAGCCATCATGGTCTGAATCACAGCTCGTACTCCAGCCATGGTGATGGGTTCGGGTGCAGCTCCTACTATAGGCACCCGTTCCACCACTTGGGGTTGAGGTTGCTGATTTCTATTTACATTTCCAGCTCCACATCGGGTTCTTGCCATTATAATCTATACTCGAAATTAGGTGAATTTAAACCTTCATCCACGACAGGTATTTAAATTCTCCTTATCACTCTGAAACGTTATATGTTAGTTCTAATTTCGTAATCATACGCTTAGAATTCTACACACAAGGTTTCCAGATCCAGTCGGAAACAGATCATAGATCCGAACAATTAATATCATATATGGCAAACATATAACATTTAGCACATAAAAGCATTTTAGGCATCTTTCCTAAAATAAGCTAGTGCTCGTGTCTAAAATATGGTAGACACTCATCTCACAATCATCACTTAGCATTCTTAGTTGAAGTCTAAATATCCTACAAATTCCTAGTTCGCTTAAACTAATGCTCTGATACCAACTATGACATCCCCTAATTTCTCGACCAGAAAAGATCGATTTCGTTTATGCTTTTTAAAATAAAATCAGAGTAATCCTTTTAAAAGGTGTTGTGGAATTTGTTCCCATAAAAACATGATAATTATATTATCAAATCACTTCTAAAGAAATGTATTTTATTCACTTAAACCATTGGGATGTCATCGTCAATACAGAAACATAAGCATAAACAGAACATACACTCACTTACACTAGTGATCTACATCTCTTTTAATCTCTCAGTGTAAAGTAACTTCGTATCGATACCTGTGATACAAACAAACCGAGTGGGTCAGGCATGGGAGCCTAGTGTAAGTCCCCAAAAATGCTTGTGTATCAATTAGATCCGTTTGATGGTGCGGAATCCCAATCAAACGGATGATGTCAGATCACAATAAGAAGAGAAGGAGAAAAAGAAGATGATGATGAATCTATGTATGATATGATTAGAATGATGATCCGGATACAAGATTCACACACACAAAGCTTCTCTCTAGTTTCTCTCTCTAGAACACCTTCAAATGCACACACTTAAGCTCCTTGGTGTTCATCATCCTATTCCTCACATCCCTCACCCCTATATATATACACACGGGAAACATGGGCCTTTAAATGGGTTTACGGTCATAAACATGTTTACGACCGTAAACTCTGTTTACAGTCGTAAACACACTTCCTGATCGTAAACTCATTAAATATTATAGAAAATTACAATCTCCTAGAAAAGTAAAGTATAAACCATAATATTGACCCAACAATCTCCCCCTTGGTTTATAGCTTTCTTTTCTTTTCTTAAATGACCCAACAAGCTCCCCCTAAAAAGTAGCCGGCTCTTCTTGTTAATCTTCATTGGGAACATGGCTTCAACATTAATCTTCAAATTCTTCACAACTTCAAGATGAACTAGATGAATCTTCATTGACTGACTTCATCTTGAGCAGTTGGGTTTTCGTCAGACTTTGACTTTGAACGCTCGTCGGGTGAGGAGGCTTGATGTACTGATTCTTGAAAGATAGCGCTTTCAGCTTGAGAATATTTAGAGAGAACATCAGAGAGAACTGAAATTCTGGATCACTTCAGCAGGTTTAAGATAGCAACAGACTGATTGAGGAGGCTTCAATGCAATCCGTCACATATTCTTCAATTTCAACTCCACCTTGCTTCTGGGGTTGAAGGATTGAATGTTGAAAGAATAATCTTCATTACTTGCTCCTTCGAATGCGAATTCTTCGATGATCACGGGTGAAGCCTTGACTCAGAAATCTTCGACACAAACTTCATGAGTCTTATCTATACCTGAAATCACTTTTAAAGACAAAACAAAACTAAAAGAAAATTTTAGCACCCAATATTTTTTTGGATTTTTTTATATATATTTTTTATATTTTCTGAAAAAGAAATAAAACAGAAATAACACTATTTTTGGATTTTTAATTTTCTGATTTTTTGTTTGGTTTTTTAAATTTTTAATCCCCCCTAATATTTAAATTGGAAGAAACTATGAACAAATTAAACAAAAATAAAATGATATCTAACTTTAAGAATGATTTGGGATCAATGTTTTTAGACAGCCTTTATCCGCTTGTTGGTAACTTCTATCTTCACGTCTTTGTCTGGTCGATCGTCAGTATTGTGATCCACTTAAACATGAAAAATTGTGACCATTTTAGGACATACTAATAATTGTAAGACAAAGTGATCCTAAGTTCCTAGAAACTATTTCTTAAGGACTATTCAGCTGACGACGACCAGGGATATTGTTGTCCACCTAAATTGAGCAGCGAGATCTATAGGTAATCTTTGAGTGTTCAATTTTAATTGTACTGAACATGTTTCCCACTTCCTGATATGCCCCAGTAATCAAGGACTTCCAGAGTACTCCTTACATCGGGTGAGCAGACAATTATAAAGAGAGAGGATAAAGTTAGAATGCATATGCTATACACCCCGGTCGGAGCTCTTCCAATCACGCAGAGGGTGAAACATATGACTAACTGATGTTTTAGAGGGATTGAGAAGTAGAATGGTGCATATACTGTGTACCAGGTCGGATTGTGAGTCACACAAAGGAGACAGTATATGGCTAACAGATAGAAAGAATTGCATAGATAGAAAATGCAGAAAAATAGAGTTGCATATGTTACAGTCCAGGTCGGATTTTGAGTCATGCAGAGGAGCTAACATATGAATAACAGATAGAAAGAAAGAATATAACCTTCTACAGGCCTAATTCATCGGAATTCACTTGTCGCCCCATCCAACCGGAATTAAGGACAGAATCCGCACATCGAGGAAAAGTTAAACCACGGTTCCAAGTACGTGTTCATTTAATGTAACGAGTGGATTCCCATATATATCTCCCTGCTCAACCTATCCGAGCGTCGTATTGTCAGGCTGAACGGATCTAACTAGATCAAGATTTGTCAAGTCTATAAATTTCCTAAGTTCAACTCTGCCTAGTCATGTCCATTTAAATTTTTTTTTGTGCCTACCGACGCATCAAACTAGAGCATAGACCCTTCAACTTTGGGTACGTTACGCAAACTCAGGTTGCCTGTTATCACTTGATAATATCACTTCCCAAAACATTTGCATCAAGCACATTTCATAACCAACATATTTTTGATTTTCTGATTTTCTCATGTTTTTGGATTTTTGTAACTTTTCTAAATTTTGTTTTGTTTTTATTTCTCCCCCTAAATTTGTGCATAAGAGAGAAACGTAAGTAAATGCGCAAATTTAAACTATCCTAAAACAAAAATTAGTCTTTAAAGCGAATCAGCTTAAGATAAACTCAGGAGTATAGAGAAGAAAACTCAAACCGTAAGTCACCGATTGAATTTGCATCCAGAACGTCTGAGAATAGCACACGTAATCTCAGAACTGATCCGAAAATTCTTCATGTCATTAAGCACAAACCACGTTTGTTATCTCTTCCTTTCTTCCTTTCCCGCAAAGGACACATTCTCCCAAACAATGTTTTGAGTGTTGTACAGTTGAGAGATGCCTCCTATCATGTGCCTGGAACAACTACTACCAACAAACCGAAGTCTGATGATATGCCTCCATAGCTGCTCCGACACAGAGCGGCATCGGTTGGTCTTTGGAACCCAGTCCATTTTGAAACCAGGTCGACCTTTGTCATCCTTGCACGGTACTCCCTCCCATGACATATCATGTTTATCACAAACAGAAGATGAATGAACATTAAAGTCGTTAGTTGATTTGGGAGAGTGAGCCTTTGGAACCCATTTGTAGTTGGGTTTAACCCATTTCTTTTTTGATTTGATGGGTGGCTCAATACTTTCTTTTGATCTTGATGTCGGCCGTTGAGATGACTTTGATTTTGGCTTCACAGGATCATCTCTTGGATTAGACTTCTTGGCCGACATTCCCTTCTTGCCCTTGGGATTCGGATTCTTGTCCTTTGGAGTTTGATTGTTGGCCTTGGGAGTTGAATTCTTGGCCTTCTTGGCATTCCAGTCGTCAATGTCTGATCGTGATCTCGAAGGGTTTCTTTTGAAGTATCTCCCTCTTGGCACGTTTTTCCATCCTTGTGCGTAGTAGGGAACATACGCGCGATTAGGACAATTTCGGGAAATGTGACTAGGTGTTCCACAGTGAAAACAAGTCTTTTTCTTCACTAGGAAATTGTTTCTTCCTATCCCTGGTGGCGTAGCCTTGCCTTGTCTCTTGTTGTTCCCACATGCACAATTGCCACAAGAACTGTGTTGCGTTAGAATTGGTGGCCTGTATTTCTCAACGGCAGGTTGATTAGAAGCAGTTGAGTTCGAAGCAATAGATTCAGAGTTCAAGGAGATGTTGGTTTGTTCAATGGTGTTCTCCTTATTCTAATCCTCTGCTTCTTTACCTTCACATAAAGTAGAAGCATTAGTATTTTCAACTTGAATACCTCCTGACACAAATCCAGCTGGTTTGCCATATCGAAGATGTGCCTCCCTGTCAATTTTTTCCTGTGTCATTGGGATGGATGTGTAGTTATGATTGAAAGGTGGGGGAACACTATCATAACCTAGACCCTTGTTTTGATTTTATTTGAATTTTAATTGGGTTTCATATAAGGACTAGAATGTCTGACTTGACGCAGTATAATTTTTGAAACTAACGTCTGTTTTTCCACACTTAATTTTCAATGCATCAAGTTCTTCAATTACATCAGCAAGTTGTCTCTTAATATAGTCATAATTTTCACACTTGTTGCTATACTCTTCCTGAAGCTTCCTAAAGTCTTTCGTTTTTGCTTCTAATTCAGCCTTCAGGGATTTCTGTCGTTTCCTAAGTTGATATCCTTCGTATTTTAGGTCCTCGACTTCCGTTTTTAGCAAATCAATTTGTTCCCGAAGAAATTTAATCGTATCTTCACTAGATAGCTTACATGAAACTTCACATGATTGAGAACATGCAACTTCATTGACCGGGAGGTTTGTGGAACTCAATGTTTGTCGACAATTCAAAGCGTTAAGTTCTTCAATTATATCAGCCAGACTAAGACGATTGAGATCTTTTGTCTTTTTGATTTCAGCCACGTCTATATCCCACGACTTCGGAAGTGCATTCGGCAGCTTTTTGTTTATTTCAGATTTGGTCAAGACGATCCCAACTATATTCATCTCAGTAGAGAGTGTGGTAAATCACTGCAACTGAGTTTCGAGGGTTTCTCCAGGGATATAATCGAACATGTTGAAGTTTTTCCTTAACTGATCCTGACGACTCTCTTTCATGTTTTTCAATTCCCTCGTAAACTTCAAAAACTATTAAAAACACAACTAGAAGTCAAACTTAAAATTTAAAAAATGCCCTTTGACTATAATCCTCAAAATTCAACCTTAAAAGTCAAATTTAAAAAGTCAAACTAAAAAGTCAAACTTAAAAGTCAAACCGAAAAGCTAAATTTGAAAATTTAAAAGTCAAACGAGAAAGTCAAAGTTTAAAGTCAAAGGTCAAACTTTAAAAGTCAAATTCAAAATTTTAAGTGAGGATTCAGATGCGATGCGAGGGGGCTGCTGCGATGCGAGGCTGCTGCGAGGCCCTGGTGCGAGGATGCTGAACGAGGCGAGGCGATGTGCTGATGCGGTGCTTGGCTTGCTGCTATTGAGAAGTGTATAAAGTTTAAACAATCAAACGGTTTAACAAAATACCTTGTAGCTCAACTGGATAAGACGCGTGGTTTGAAGAGTTGGAGGTCTCGAGTTCAAACCTCGACACCTTTAAATCCCCTATCTTTTTATACTAAAGAGCTGCTGATGCGAGGACGAGGCCGCAAACTCCGGACCGTGAACACGTTTCTAGCCGTAAACTCCGGCGACCGTAAACACGTTTCCGGCCGTAAACACCGGACCGTAAACCCTTCAAAGACCGTAAACTCTCTAGAAATCGCTGTTTTTGACGAAAAACAGCGTTTTTTCACCATTTTTGCTCCAAAACTCGATCAATAACTCGTTTTTACGGAAAACGCGAAGAACAAACCCCCCTTAATTTTTCGAAATCTATCCACAAACGCAAGAATATTTCCAAAATAAGATCAAATCGGCTCTGGATCTGACAAAGATGAGTGATACAAACAAAGCTCTGATACCAATTGTTAGGTCTGTTTCTGGATCTATTACTGATAATCAAACAATAACGAAACAAGAATAACAAGAATAAGATGAATGAATTGAGCTTGCATACGATTAAACACTTGAAATCGTCAGATACAACTCAAATACTAGCAGTAAACTTCTAGAGCGTCGAACTCCTCAAAAGACAAACTCGAAGACTATATATACTGACAAAGACCGCAAACATAGTTTGCTGCCGTAAACACGTTTACGGCCGTAAACATATTTACGGTTGTAAACACCACAAAACAAAAAAACGACATAAATACAATTACAGATGCAAACCAAACAAATCATATGCTAAGCCTAGCCCAAACCATTTACATGGCCCTTCACCTAGTGAGCATATATGGTTTTCAACCCACAATAAATAATTTATTATGCTTAAACATCAAACAATCAACCCAATCACTCAATCCCCATTATCTTATTTATTTCTTAAGGATTTACGCTAAGAATCAAATCTCACTCATTCCTAAGGATTCATCCTAAGGAATAGGCACGAAGTCCATCGCTGGCCAAGGTTCATACAACAGGCACTACGTCACATAATCGCCAAGGTTTATACAATAGGCACTACGTCTCATAGTCACCAGGGTTTATACAATAGGCACTACGTCTCATAGTCGCCAGGCTTTATACAACAGGCACTACGTCTCATAGTTGCCAAGGTTTATACAATAGGCACCACATCTCATAGTCACCAAGGTCTATACAATAGGCACTACGTCTCATAGTCGCCAAGGTTTATACAACAGGCACTAAGTCCATAGCTGCCAACATACTAAATCCGTAGCTACCAACGTACATCTATATTGTACTAAATTTGTAGCTACCAACGTACATCAATACTGTACTTTTATCCCTCATACTTTATCTACCCATGTTTTACCCATCATATTTGAAGATAAAATATATATACATTTTAAATCATTTTAAACATGTATAAAACATTCATTCAACATCCATCTCAAATAAACAAACAACATATATACACATATCATGTATTTTATATAAAATACTTCATATCTATGTGTAAGATGAAAGTGACTATACACTCACTTGATTTGATGATAATCAGGCAGCAATTCGTTTCCTAAAACATTAATTTCTAATAAAATCGGGAGTTTTATTGAGAAACCGGGCTTTACGAAAGGTCGGCCTTCAAAACCGAAAGATAAATTTTCCGTGCTTCTCGGACACTTTGTAGCGTATTCTAGGGCTTATAATCGATATCGGGGCTTTGGGGAATATTAAAATGAAGGAAATATGAAGAAAGAGGCTAAAAGTGACACTTTTTAAAAATATACCCGGGAGGTCTCGCACCCTCCTATTTATAGGGGTGAGCCTCCTTATCCAACGATTGAGAAGGCTACAGGAGGTGCAGATCTGAGGGCTCGTAGCACATGGGCTCACACATGGCTGCGCATGCAAAGGCTTGCTGGCAGCTTCTTACTGGACCGAGGTCTAGGTCCGAAGTAGGGGGGTTCATGGCTTGTTGCGAGGGTTCGGACACGAGGAAGAGGGTATGTGTCGCCTTCTCACTGGACCTATTCGGATCAGCTCTCCGGTTCGGATGACTGAGTAGCATTTCGGACACGTGGCTCGCATGACTCACCAATTTCGGACACGTGGCACATTCTAAGCGAAGGTGACGTGGCCGAAGCCACCTATGCGAAATTTCTCGGTTTTCGCGCTAAAACTTCTAAAATCCATAACGTTCGCATACGAGCTCCATTTTTGACGTTCTTTATATGCACGCGTAGGTAAAATTACGCTCTACAACTTTTGTTTAGACTTCGTCAGCTAATTTTGAATTTAATTTTTATATTATTATTTTTAACAGACCGGGAGACGAGATCTGTTAAAAATTCATAACGTCTTCATCCGACGTCCGTTTTCGTCTGTCTTTTTACCGTTGTGCTACAAATGACGAGACCTTCGATTCTCGTTTAGGTGGTGTTGGCTAAAAATCAATCGATCTAAAATTCTAGTTTTTAGCTGTCTACTGCTAAGCTGAAACTTCGAAAAATCATAACTTCCTCATACGAAGTCAGATTTGGGCGTTCTTTTTATACATACTCTCGGTTTATCAAACACTACAAGTTTCGTTTAGATCACTAAGGCTAAAAAGTAGTTTATCAAAAACTCACTTTTTACGACATTCGGCACCGTGCCGGTTTGTCGCTAAACTTCGACAGATCATAAATTCTTCATTATAACTCGGATTTCAGCATTCTTTATATTTCCGTAATCCTTGTCACGACCACTACAACTTTCTTAATAAATATTGGCTTTATCTAATATTTATTTTCGACGCTCATTTTTAGTCTTAATGAATTAAACCCTAATAATTAAGCATAAAACACATAGAACACATAATATTCACATAATTCTTTTTCATTTCTCCAAAATGAGTCACAAAGGTTAACCTAGACTATCATGTCAATATTAATGCCTAGCCTAGAAACACGGGCATTACATTGAAACCCGTCCGCTTATCTCTCAACTAACTATTCAGCTTTTGATAATTGGCGATTCCAACATTCAGATACTTCTCATACACCTGAAAAGTCAATTCATCAATAATGCCCTAACACAAATCTCTCTTAACAGTAGGCTGCCTTTTGATTGCTTCCGAAATCCATTGAGACCTCCCTGGTCCCAACTTATCTGGAATACTGAAATCCTGCCCGGTCGCGTAGTTAAAGGACTCCCACACAGTTGCCTCACATGATTTCCGAACGAAACCCTTCCCTGGAACTAGTTACCACTAGCTATCATGCCACTGCGACTCTAACAACCTCTCGATCCAACCAATCGGGTCCTTGTTTCGAATCATGATGATACCAAATCCAAGGCTAAAAGTGATTGCTACCCGCCTAATGGTGGCCCTATCTCACACGTCCTTAAGCAGTCCATTTCTTTCCCGATCTCATAACTGTAGTGATGTTCCTACAGTCTTATCACTGGCTTAACCAGGTCTAATCCCTCTGGGGAAACCCATAAACCTATCCGTGGATTTCCATATCCTCATTGCTACAACCGAACTGGTGGTTACTACTGTCTCTTCTGCGTTCTAACAATGCTCTCATGTTATCTACCAATCTAGTAAATGCTACGGCTACCCCCGCAGTCTAACAACACTTTCCATACCGGTCGAACACACACTCGACCTAACACACACCTGAACATAACTCATGGCTAGAATCCCAACCTGATTTCCCAAATTCTACTATCAAGCACCGAGAAGACGCGATTTACATGCTGAGAGTTTTTACTGAACTCCCTTATCACTTGAGGCTGTCTTCCTTTCTCCCTAATGAAGATGCAAAACTTATACCAGTTTCGGAACCGAGCCTGCTTCTTCATTCCGGGAAGGTTCTACCCCACTTAGATTCAACTAAGTCTTCACAATACATGAAAGTTGGAGAATTCCCAATCGTTCTCACTTTCCAATGATAGGTTTAATGATAACCAACTCCTTCCAACTAGTGCTCCATTACCAGCCAACCTAAAGTGATTACACACTTCTAAGAACTAGTTGAACACTTCCTGAATCCTAGTGAAACCGACAACCCCTGATAGTTGATTGATCTCACACTCAAATCTTGAAGAACTAAAGATAGGTGCTCCAACTAATATCTCAACAATGAGCCACTTCCCTTGGTTCTCTCATCCGCCAATCAATATCGGTTACTAAAGCCATTGAATCCTGACAATGTTGAATAACCATCCTGTAGGACCCTGTCCGTAAACCTCCAACATAAAACCCTTCTTCCCATAGTGCTCCAACAAATCTCCCACTCTCGGCTCTAGAAATCATATCACTCAGGGTCTTGTACCCTGACTCACTCATCAGCTCGATCATCCACAGCTGAACTGCAGCAGTTGGAACAACCTCCGCCCAAAACCAGGCTACAACTACTCCCAAGACATAGTCTTCAATCCCGCAAGTTCAATAAATCATACAATAAATCCTTGTCGCCTAATATAAGAGATCCAAGGTGAATCGAATTGTAGCTCCTATGGGTCGGAATGGTAATCGCGTACGCCTCACAAGATATTCATGCCGCATCGACCCACCTACGCTCACCGGTGCTGCGATATTGTCGCCAACCCCTGTGACTAACTGAGCCTGAGCTGGAATACCACCTGATCCTAGGTCACAAGCCTTCTCAATCCCTTGAGCTCGAAAAGCTAGAAGGGCATAACCCTTGCCATAGAAAACGACACTCCAATCCATCTATTATCCATTTTGCCTCCAGCTGCAAAACTCTAGCTGAACATAATCATCACTCCCTTCCGGAGTCCCTGCAACTCGAATCCCGGCCTCGAACAAAACCCTAGAAGCCTCAAATCCAGAAACTCCTATGCCAACCTCACTCGCTCAACCTGCAGAATGTAACGAATACGGAACATCTCCCATGATACCAGGTAACTGCATTCCTCTACTCATCAGAATATGTCCTAGTAACAATTCTCGATACTAGAAAACTCGACCAGCTCCTCCCCTTGTCGTCGTTACAGCTACTAAAGCTGTTGCGGCAACCGTCTCGGCAATGGCCGCGTAGTGCTCATCGAAATACTCAACCATGGAGGACTTGATAGAACCAACATCTCCAGCAACTTTCCCCAGACAACCTCGATCACCTCCTCCCGGATGATCTCACTGACATGGTCCTCTGACAATGTTGGCCTATCGTGGCTGCCAGCTCCCGATTCTAACCTGGATCCGATCTCCAGATGTATCGTAACTACCATTATGGTAATACACCAGAAAGATCTTTGATAACCCATATAAAGACAGGGAACCAACTCCCAACCAAACCCTAGGGGTTGTGATTTCCTTGCTACGCATATGGGTCTTATGCTTTCAGTAGTACGGGCCCATACTACCTTCCACATCTACCCATATTTGTCTCAAGTATCATCACAAAGCCCTAACAATATACATAATCAAAGCGAGCACTCAATCCTCACTCCTAGAGGAATGCTAAATATATTGTAACTGGCCTCTCGGCCGCACACAACCCACCCATCCATGAAACTTTCACCAACTCTACAGCACTCGTGTATGATAGCCATACATAATTCTAGACCCAATAGACTTTCAAATATCTGATCCTACCCTAAGCCCCCAATCAGACAAGGACAGAACATAAGGCCAAACCAAACATTCTCAGGCTATAAGATATTAATTATGTACTACCGTGATGCATACACTAAGCAACTACAGTAAAGATGTCAACTTCATATAAGGAACTCCATAGGCTATTAGGCATCATATAAACAGGCAATTCTATCATGCAATTCTCGAAGATCCCTATCCTAGTACTACAATGTTGTTCTATGATATCACAATATCAAATAACCGTATGGTATTTTTGGGTCTAATTACTGGCTCCGGCTGATCGTACACTCTAAATCCTCCTTTAGTATTTTGAAAACCATTTTAAAAAACAATGCTTTTGAAAATCCTTTCCTTGATTTGAGACTAGATTCACACGATTGTTCCTCCAATTCACTCAAACCAAGGCTCTGATACCAACTTGTGACACCCATACAATTCAAGCCAACTTGAACTTTTTAAAACATTTAAAACTATTGAGTTATTACAATTTGTTTTCAACATAGTTTGAGCATCAGAGTATCCCAGAATCAATCATGAAAATATTAGGAGGTGCATGATCACACCTTCTCCTTCACACGATCATTAAAAGTACCTGAAACAATAAACAGAAATCGTAACCACAAAGCTTAGTGAGTTCCCCCAAATTACCAACGCCATACAAATATAACCATATCATATAACAAATACAGAACAACATGCATAATGAACTGTCAGCCTGATTGGACCGCCTCGCATGCCTTCACTCTATCTGGACCGCTCTCCAAGCCTTCAGCATAGCTGGACCGCCTCGCAGGGCCTACAACCTATCCGGACCGCTCGCCGGGCCTTCGGTCTAACTGAATCCCTTTGCAGGGCCTTCAGTTTATCCAGGCCTCCCTAGGTATGTTGGCCTTCAACACAAAGCAGGACCGCCTCAACCCAACCCCAAATCAAACAAACATGTGCACATAAATATTAAAGGCTAGCATCTATAACAATCAACCTATCTAACAGATCAATAACCATAACAACATCCTATAACCAAGATACATATCTAAGTAATCAATAACATAACAACCTTCCTATAATCAGAAAACAGATCTAAGCAATCAATAACATAACAACCATCCTATAATCAGGATACCAATCTAACAGATCAACTATCGTAAAAACATCCTATAACCAGGATACCGACCTACCAGGTCACTAAGCATATCACCATCCTAAATACCAGGATGTAAATCAATATGTATATCATGCAATCAACCCTGATACAAATTTGATAAGGGCCGACATTGGTGCCTTAGACCTTGTTGATATAGCGAGGAGAACTCACATGGCACTGCTGAAGTCCTGTTGATAAAACTCCAGCGGCTGGTTGACAGCTTCCCGAACTGTCAACATCAAACAATACCCAATTAATAATTGGGTTCCAAGCCCAAGGTCCAACTCACACACCAAAGGCCCAAAAGTGAAGTAATGGGCCAAAGACCAACTTATGGCCCAATTTTCCACATTAGGCCCAGACCTCTGCATGATCTTTCCTTAAGGCCCATTCAATTACTCTCATCCAACTCTTGGTATTCCCATAGCCCAATATCACATAATCATAATTGCCTAATTATAGCCCATTTATGGCCTAATTTTCCAACTTGGGCCCAAGCCTCTCATATAGGCCTTATCCTAAGGCCCATCTAATGATTTTTTTTCATTAACTTGTTTTATGATATCCCATCGATATTCCAATCGAAAAAGCCCAATAGGAAGGCCCAACTCAAGGCCCAAGTGAAATTAGGGTTTCACATGAAATGATAATTAGGGTTAAGTGTTCCTACTCAACCCATTGAGGACTTAATCCATTAAGGACTTTAAATCCATTATTGCCTTAGGTTAATTTGCCAATGATTATAATTTAATATTTTAAGCTTAATAATTAGCTCAAGTGCGGGTCCCAACATTTCCCCAAAATTAGGGTTTTATGCAATTAGGGTTTTCCAAACCCTAATACTAGCCCATTTGTCACATGGTTGGGCTTTTTGATCCATTAGGGCTTCATTGGGCCCATTAAGGTATCATTGGGCCCAATAGGGTTTCTTTGGGACCATTAGGGGTTAGTAGTCCCTTTGTCCAAACATCCAAAGGAGTCACAAACCAAACAAGGCACACCGCCACCCGACGTGGCGGCCAATGGTGGCAGGAGGCGGTAGCCACCAGCTCATGGTCGTGGTTTCGAATTTCTTCCCATTATTTCATCTTTTTGTTACAAATTACAATACCATCCACGAACACACACACACACACACACACACACTAATAAAAAAGCACACCCACACACTCATTATTAAACATACATACACAACCACCTTGTGGTGGCCGGTGGTAGTATATGGTGGCAGCTACCATGGCCGGCAGCCATGGTGGTTTTCCTTGGTTTTCCGGCAACAACAATCCAACACACCCTCATGTTAGCAAAACACGACTGAAACACACATACCCGCACTAATAGCGGCAGAGAATACCGATCACAGTGGAACAACTGCGTGGTGGTGACGGCCACATCAATCTAACAGCGAAGGAACAAGTGGCGGAGGGAAGCTGCTCGAGCGGTGGTGGTGATGTATCAGCAAACAAAACAGATAGAAGAGGAGAATGTGGTTCGAACCACTAAGTACAACAGCACCAACGGTGACGAAGAAACACCTACTCAAGTCCCCGTTAACAGCTTTGTCATCAACAACCATGGCAGCAAGCTCATCGACATCCATGGAAGGATGTGGTGGGGAAGACCGGAGGGTGTAGGAACGGAGATCGCAGCAGCAAGTCGGTGGAAATAGCCGGATAGCGGCAGTGGCAGTGACGAGGCTCGACTAACACCATCGATCGGTCCTACCCAATACAGCAACGGTCCTATTGGTTTCTTCTGGCGACCCCGACGTCTGATGATGCTTTAGATGGCGGCGGCTGAAGAAAGAAGATGGAGAGGGTGGCGACTGGCACTAGATTTAGGGTTAGGGGGTTTCATGCGGTTATAAAGAATATATATATATATATATATATATATATATATATATATATATATATATATATATATATATATATATATATATATATATATATATATATATATAACATCCAAATTTTATAACAGTTCAAGTCCTAAAGGTTACCATATAGCCCCTCCATGACAATTTCTTTTCAACTTAGGTACATAATTTATCCTTTTAACCCATCCATCCAAAATCCTTTCATATTAAATCCAAATGATACGAAACACCCCTGACTTCTAAATCCTTTGCACAATAAACCCCAAAATTACACTTTAACCTCCAAAACTTTAATTCTTGTCATTTGGCTTTCCGAAGCCAACACCCCGCTAAATATTATTTGATTATTGGACTATAAAGATATAAAATAATAATAAAAATCACTTCCTGGGATTCCGGGTCTATTATTAATTATTATATTTTAAATGTGATGTTACATGGCGTGCGCCTTATATTTTCGTGGAGCGCCTCCCAAAAATCCATATAAATAGAGACCGAAGTCAGCCTTATTTCTCACACATGTCTCACAATTCTCTCTGAAATCTCTTTGTTCCGTTGTGTCCGGTTTTTTCCAGACTTCTGAGCATTTTAGTGAACCTCTGAAGTATCCACGAGCTTGACAAAAAGAAGTGTTTGGGTCAGAGTTCTACCCACGACTTCCTTATCTCCGCTAGAAATTTCTATAAGTTAAACTGTTCTTACTAGACTTCAAATGTAACTTATATTTATATTCATAGTCATTATTATAAATCTATAAATAAGATTTATCAGTGATTTCAATCAAAATACTAATTGATCTACTTACGAGTATGACGTCTAGGCTAGATTTAGTGAGGTGTTTAAAGTGGGATTTCCAAACAGTATACTTTGTATCCTAAACATACCCTACATCCGATACGATCTTACCAGGTTATTCCATAATTGATAGATCTTGATGTAGATAGTGAGATTATTGAGGAATCTAGACTAATATTAGTCGCAAGAATATAAGAATAAAAACTTAGACTATCATTAGTCGCAGGAAAACCTAAAAGTGTTAGGCGAATGTAACATCCCTATTTTCCAAAACCGAAAAAAAAAACTTTTTCTTTACGCTTTAAAAAACCATAACATCTTTGTTTGTGGAAAATCCTAATATAATAAAACATTTAGTGGAAACTATTTCGTTTTATTAAGAATATCTTTGAATAAAGATGTTGTTTCAAATTACAAAACCCTAAGGATGCATAATCAATACACAACATATTTACAGTGTAAATAACTACGGTCTTGAACTCTATTGCAAGTTTTCTCTTTAATCACTCAACATCCTATGCAAACCTCCAATAAATGTTAATACCGCTACCTGTGATGCATATAAATGGAGTGGGTCAGGTTGAAAAACCTAGTGAGACACATATGATTTTCAATCCCACAATATTATTATTGATAATAATTTATAATTATCAGACCTGCAAAACCAACTGTTACCAAAAAATATCATCTAACCTAGATATCATATAAGGCAATCCATCATTAGTTACCCATCCTGTCGATCCTCACATAATAACGCTATGCAACGACCTTATGAGATTTATCAAAAGGATCATTGTGAATAACAAGCTGCTTCAGGGATTCCTTGGCAGCAGACAAGGATCAAAAAGAAAAAAAATGAGAGGAATGAAGTACTAAAATGAACATACAATAGAATCTCCTTAGATCGGTATAATTCATTAACATCACAAGAAAGTTAAGTCAGGGATGGTAATCAATACCATTTAGATGTCTTAGACTTGCCTACCAATGGTTCCCCAACACACCCTTTTTAGCAGTCATTTTGATAACTCGGACATACGTAGTAGTTGCCTGAGTCACAAAGCTCATCCAATCATCAAGAAACTTGTCACACCCCCAAACCTGAACGGCGGAAACATTCGGGGGTGGAGGACGACATGTATAGTATCACAACAAGTGTAAAATAATAATCAAACTAACAACAACCATTGTATTGATAATATATAATTTACATTGAGTTCAAAACATTACATGATTTACATTAAAACTATAGCAGAAGATAAGACGAGATACTACTATGCTCCGTCTTCAAAACGCCTGAGAAAGTATATGTCTACTATTTTCCCTAAGAATACAAGTGATTTTGAATGTGTATCAACATTTAAGTTGGTGAGTTCATAATCATTTTTAGTGTTTGAAAAGTACGTTCTTTATTCTTAAAGAATGGTGCTTTGAAATAAGAAATCATATTTGTTTCCAGAAAGTTGAATTATAAATTGTTTGTTTTTTGAGTAATTGTATTTCTCCCAGAAAATCCTATATTTTCCATAAACCGAGTTGTAGTCTAATATAAATCAAGACTGAAAAGTATAAGTATATTACCATACTTAAATTAAAGATATGTAGTTTTTTTGTTCATAAAAGTATTCGAAAAAATATGTTTTATGTAAAAGTTCACGTATAGTTGTTTATTCGATTGTTTGTAAAATACTGACGTTTATCCAGGAAAACCATTTTATAATGATTATAAAGCATAAAAATAAAAGTATTTTTATATAAACTTTGTTTCATCCCAAGAAGGGGTTAAAAATGGTATCAGTATTATCCGAACTATAAGTATTATAGTTTCAAAAGAATATTACATTAAGATGATAATCGTGTTATTTTAACATGTATTGTTTGTAAATATATGCACATTTGATAAGGATATTGTTTCCAGTAATAAGTACATAAAGTTTAAGAAACTCACTTGACGCTCATGGCATGCGTCATCTGTCCACTTGCTCTGTACGGGTTAATCAAAATGTTCACGTCGTGAACTCTACACTCACGACGTGAACTCTGACATGTGTCAAAGGTTGTGACCTGAACTTCATAAATTCATATCTTTTGCATACGAGTTCCGATTTTTACGTTCTTTAGATCCACGCGTAGGTGAGATTATGCTCTACAACTTTCATTTAGACTCCGTCGGTTGATTTTCAATTTTATTTTTAATATTATATTTTTAACAGGTCGGGACAGGAAAAATCTGTTAAAAATTCATAACTTCTTCATCCGACATCTATTTTCGTCTGTCTTTTTACTGTTGTACTACTATTGTCGAGATCTTCAATTCTCGTTCAGGTTGCGTTGGTTAAAAGTCACTCGATCTCTATTTCGAGTTATTAGCTGTCTACTTCTATATCCGAAACTTAGAAAAATCATAACTTCCTCTTACGAAGTCAGAATTGGACGTTCTTTTTATGTACGTTTACATTTTAATGATATCTACGACTTTCTTTTAAGTACCTAAGGCTAAAAAGTATTTTAGTGAAATTTCGCATTTTATGCTTAACTGTGTTTTACCGGTTTGGTTGCGGATATTTGATTGGTCATAACTTCTTCGTTATAACTCGGATTTTTGTGTTCTTTATATTTCTGAAAAGCTTGTTATGCTATCTATCACGTTATACCGACCAATTGAGATTTTTGAACATTTTATTTTTGGACGCTATTTTTATTATCTCAAAATAGGTTACACTTGTTGACTTTAGATTATTACATTGACTTGAAATATCAAGTTGTTACATCATCCCCCCGTTAGAGGGAATTTCATCCCGAAATTATTTGAAAATGAGTATTTATGGACTAGGGAAGAGACGCGAGTACTTTTTTTGCATCTAATTTTCTCGTTCTCTAGTGAATCTAGATCCTAGCGTGGCTGTTCCAGCAGACCTTCATTATCCTGTCTTTCGTTTTCATTGGTATAGGTCGTATGGATTTGGGTTTATTTGCCTATGTTCGTCTAAATGTTAGCATGTTCACTCTTAGTATAGGGTAGCTTTGTCTTGATGTTCATAGTTGAATGCTTACCTGGTTCATCTATCACCGCCTTGTATATACAAGTCGTATATACACTTGTGGTGATAGGTTAACCGTATACATTCCTAGCCTCCGTGCTTGAACTTGTCTCGTTGTGCGTGTGTTGTTCCTAAATGGTCTGTCAGTAATACTTCGGGAAGGTTTCAAAAGATATTGCACTCTTCAAATGAGTACTTCGGGATTTTGAAACGAGAGACGATTCGGGAGTTGTGTCGGGTTTGTCGTTATAGATCCAAAGAGTTTCATTAGTCGACGGTTAAGCGAAGGGTCTTTTTGTAGCACTTGGGACTGGTATAGTGAAGACCAAACCAATCCATGTCGAAAGACAACATCGTAACTTCTTAATGAAGAATGTGTTAAGTCGATTAAAGAGAAACGTTTTTAGGGCGATAGTCCTTTCTGTGTATACTCTCTAGTGCCTTTAGATTTATCCTTGTTATTACTACTGCTAATGATTCGTGCTGCTTTAAGCAAATTTTAGTAGTAAGTTTGTTCTAATAACTAGAAATGATGGACTTTTCAATACAATCCCTACTAGGTCCCTCTATAATCACTTGGTGTAAACAAGTCATGTATAATTAAGATTTAACTGGCAAAATTTTCTTGTGAGAATTAGATATTTTGTTATTGTTGTTTGGAAACGTACCAAAATTCTTAGTAGCATTCCTCATTGTTTCTTCCTGTTCTGCTGTTAAACTCCTCTCGCTCCCCCGTCATTCCTCCCTGTTGGACAACCTCTCTTGAAATGCCCCGTTTCACCACATAGGTGGCATACTTGACTTGCACTAGCGTTGGTGGTTGCAATGATGTGTTGTGCCGGAGTCCTACGGTGGCTGATGGTGTGTCCTTCTTTATTGCACCTACCGCAATACATCACTTGGCAGAATCCATTATGATGGTGGTTGCACTTGTTGTAGTGTGGAAGGTTCCCACGATATGGTGTTCTCAATGTTGAGGTACTAGGGTCAGTGGGGGTATGGATTACCATCGTCGGTTGTCTTTTGGCGGTTCTTTGAGTTGAAAAGCCCCTTCTCTTGTTCCAGGGTTTTTGTTTCATGTTCTAAGGTTGCTTTTTGGGGCGTTCTTGCAGATAGTCACTTGCAGGTGCCTTTGATTGCTACTACGATTAGGATTGTCGATACTATTTCCTTCTCTGTTTGTGTCGATAGAGTTGTTGTATGCCATAATGGCAGCCACAACGGCTATAACCGTAGCTTGTAAAGTGGCAGTGCCCATTGGTAGAAATGGTATTGTGTTGATAGGATGATTACTTCCATGTAAAGGCATGATTCTGTTACAAGGTGTGAAATAAGTTCGTAAGTAATGATGGTCATTTCTAGTTGTATTCTATCTATTTACATACACATAAATTTGGTGTTCTTCTATACAGTTCTTACTGTTTTGCCCAACATCCTTGTGATGTCTTTATGGTATATAGTAGAAATAGGTATTGTAAAAGTGTTTAACTTGTCAAAACATAATATTGGTGTGAAAGCCATAGGTTGGATAGGTTTCTATAAGTTTTGAAATGGTGTATCTCACCTGATTTACTATTACTAGTCGTGATGAAAGATATGATAACCTAGAACTTAGTATGAGTAGTGTAATCACTAACTCACTAGGTTATATTGGTTTAATAGCTATTAAAGTGACGTATAAAGTGTTCTGCTTCTCCGTATGACTCGCAGATGGTTTTCTTTTTTCTCCGTAATTGTTATGATTGCCCTAGTTTAAGTTGTAAAGATTTGTTTTCCTATGGTGACTATCTCTTTCTCTAAAGGGTGTAGGTGATATAGGAGTTGGATTCATCGGTGGGTTGCATCTGTCGGATTTGCGAGGCGACATTTCTCAGCTATAGGGTTAAAGATGAAACAGTGGTAAAACTTCGACAAAGTTTCCATGTTCAACATCATTGAACTACAATAACTTAGTTTGACAAGGATAGTGTAGTGATTTGCTATAACAGTTTACGACATGAACTGTTTACATAGCCAAAGCATAAATTTATAGTGATGATCTTGAAAGGAAACAAGAGGTCTGTCATAATAGTTGGGATAGAAGTTACTTAGAATTTGGAAAATTTGACCTTGGAGTAGGTCTACAATATACCACACTGTGAAAACTTGATAGCATAAAGATGTAGTGAAACAGTACTTGCTAGACAAGGATATTTACATGAAAAGAGTACTACTTAGAGTATATACGAAGGTTATTCGATAAATAAAAAGAAGGAGCGAGTAAAGTGTCCTCTATTTGCGACATGAATTGTTTAGAGGAGCCCTTGGTTATGCCAACTGACGCTCCTTCTCGAGCATATGCCTTTCATACCTTGTCTGGCGTGCTCGAAGTTCTCTGACTTCAGTTTTAGTTGCAGTTCGCTCTCTCTGCAGAGCTTCATTGTGATTTATGGTTCTTCTATGAGCTGATTCTAACTGTCAGATGCGAACTGTATTGACTCCATTGTTCGGATTATTCTCCACGGTTCGTTGGATATCTGCCCTTCCTTACTCATCATTGCGAGCAACCCGGCGAACTAGTACAGGAAGGACTCTATCTTCCGAGCCTCCCTCGCTCAGATTGTAGAAGCTTCAGTATCCATTGTATGGAGGAGGTTGACCCTGTTCGTGAATCCACCTATTCAGTTTTACTGCCCATAGAGGTGTTGGGCCTTGAAATCCTGGTCGACGATTAGGATTTTGGATCAGAGCCACTAAGGGTAGGTCATTGACTTCGGGTTCTGAGTCGGAGTCTTCTTGCATTTCTTCCTAGAATTCTTCTTCCAGTTCGGCCTCTTTCCAACCTCCATTCTCTTGGTTAGGGGAGTATGGGCCTTTAGGTGGATGAAATCTTGTCATGATATCTACACAAGAATATGGGTGTAAGAAACATATGATAGATGTATTACCTACTGATATAAAGGGGAGCGATCCTTATCAAATACTTCCATAATTACGTAGTGCATACTAACCTCAGCGTATCCGCTTAGTAATTATAGACCCACTTTAATTTTCACATAAGTTATTCATTGTTTCTAAAATACTCCTATAGTATTTGATTCTAGAATTTCTTTGTATATAGGGTTTGGTAAGTTTTAAGCCTATTGCAACACTACCATCATTCCTGAACACATGTTGGTCTTATCTCAAATAAATATAGTTGATCAGGCTATATTTATTCCATATATGATTTCATAAATGTCTAGGTTTGACCACAGTGTCCAACATCTAAACACTTTTGTTTTGTTCTTCTTGTGATACTTGTTCTAGTATGTATATATGTATATATGTATACTTTTATAACATTACTTATAAGTATACTTTTATTCAGAGCACTTCGGCCCCATTGTATTTATAGTTGTATATCTTTTATGGGTTGATATACTGAGTTCACTATAAAGAATGCTCTGATACCAATCTGTCACACCCCCAAACCTGAACGGCGGAAACATTCGGGGGCGGAGGACGTCATGTATAGTATCACAACAAGCGTATAATAGTAATCAAAGTAACAACAACCATTGTACTGATAATATATAATTTACATTGAGTTCAAAACATTACATGATTTACATTAACACTATAGCAGAAGAAAAGACGAGATACTACTATGCTCCGTCTTCAAAACGCCTGAGAAAGTACCTGTCTACTGTTTTTCCTGAGAATACAAGTGATTTTGAAAGTGTATCAACATTTAAGTTGGTGAGTTCATAATCATTTTTATTGTTTGAAAAGTACGTTCTTTATTCTTAAAGAATGATGCTTTGAAATAAGAAATCATTTTTGTTTCTAGAAAGTTGAATTATAAATCATTTGTTTGTTGAGTAATTGTATTTATCCAAGAAAATACTATATTTTCCATAAATCGAGTTGTAGTCTAATATAAATCGAAACTGAAAAATATAAGTATATTACCGTACTTAAATTAAAGATATGTAGTTTTGTTTGTTCATAAAACAATTCGAAAAGATATGTTTTTATGTAAAAGTTCACGTATAGTTGTTCATTCGATTGTTTGTAAAATACTGACGTTTATCCAGGAAAATCCTATATTTTCCATAAGTTGAGGTGTTGTCTAATATGAATGAAGACTGAGAAGTGTAAGTAAATATGTAATACTTAGCTTGAATAACTTGTAGTTTTATTATCAAATAAAACTAGTTAAGAATGTGTTTACTCTAGATTCGGAATGTGATAGTAATATCCTATTATGATTACTTAGCACAAACGATTTATATAAAAAGTAACCATAAAGATGCTACCCCATTAGTTTATTTGAGAAGCGTATTACAACGTGCATGAGTCATTGTTTCCGCGTGCGAGTTCTTATAACCATACTAGACGTTAGTACCGATTGTTGACATTTTTCACCTGGGGACTGTAGCTAACAGTCAGGGTGCGGAATCGTCAGTCCCGTATAGATCTATACACAAATTCACGCTTTCCCTCCATGAGACTCCGGTTCATAAGTGGAGACTTTCGTTTGATACTAAACAAAGCCATTGAGTCACAAATATACTCCTAACAACTGGTTCACGAGTAATATGGTGAAAATCCTTTTAGTAAATAAAATACAAGTTTTTATTTTTATCTTTTTACGATAGAAAGAACGGATTGACTCATAATTCATACTTAATAAAATGTACATGCTTGTTTTCCTATCGTTGTTCTATCCGAAACTGTTAACCCTTTCATAATGATTATAAAGCATAAAAATAAACTTATTTTTATATAAGCTTTCTTTCATCCCAAGAAGGGGTTAAAAATGGTATTAATATTATCCAAACTATAACTATTATAGTTTCAAATGTATATTACATTAAGATGATAATCGTGTTATTTTAACATGTATTGTTTGTAAATATATGCACATTTGATAATGATATTGTTTCCTCTAATAAGTACATAAAGTTTAAGAAACATAATCAATGGTTTGTATTTTAACACAAGTTTTCTTGTGTTATAGTTGTATTCCCCCCCCCCCCCCCCTAAAATTTTTTAAATAGTATTTAAAAGAGTAGCGATAGGGGTATGAACTCATTTGACGACTTGTGATTTGGACAGTGTTTCGTTTATACAAGTGAGCTTTCTTGACGTAACCTCGAGTTCCTGGTGAAGAATCGGGCTTCACGCAGGCAGCAGTTCGACTGAAAAGAATGTCTTTATCGTGACCTTCGGGGCGTCGAGACTTGCATCGTGTTTTAGGGGTGTTACAGGGGCTTCGGGGTGTTGAAGAGTGGCTAGAGAGGGTTTAAGAGAGGAGAGGGGTTGAGAAATAGCAACCGAATCCGGAAGGCTTCGATTTCTATATATGGCCTGAAATCTCGACTCTCACGTCGTGAGTGTTGCATAACTCACGTCGTAAGTTTCATACTGATCCGCTCATGGCATGCATCATTTGTCCACTTGCTCTGGAAGGGTCAATCAAACTGTTCACGTTGTGAACTCTGCACTCACGACGTGAACTCTGACATGTGTCGAAGTTTGTGCCCTGAACTTCAGAAATTAATATCTTTCGCATACGAGTTCCGATTTTTATGTTCTTTATATCCACGCGTAGGTGAGATTATGCTCTACAACTTTTATTTAGACTCCGTCGGCTAATTTTGAATTTTATTTATAATGTTATATTTTTAACAGGCCGGGACAGGAAAAATCCGTTAAAAATTCATAACTTCTTCATCCGACGTTCGTTTTCGTTTGTCTTTTTACTATTGTCGAGATCTTCAATTCTCGTTCAGGTTACGTCGGTTAAAATTCGCTCGATCCCTATTTTGAGTTTTTAGTTGTCTACTGCTATATCCGAAACTTAAAAGAATCATAACTTCCTCTTACGAAGTCAGATTTGGATGTTCTTTTATGTACGTTTACGGTTTAATGATATCTACGACTTTCATTTAGTTACCTAAGGCTAAAAAGTATTTTAGTGAAATTCCACGTTTTATGCTTAACAATGTTTTACCGGTTTTGTTACGGATCTTTGATTGGTCATAACTTCTTCGTTATGACTTAAATTTTTGTGTTCTTTATATTTCTGAAAACCTTGTTACGATATCTACCACTTAATACATCCCAATTGAGATTTTTGAACATTTCTTTTTTGGACGCTATTTTTATTATCTCAAAATAGGTTACACTAGTTGACTTTAGACTATTACACTGATTGGAAATATCGGGTTGTTACAAAAATGCTGACACACAAATTTTATCAGAAGAAAAGGAGAGGGAATACTAATATAATACTCCGTTATGCTCCCATACCTTGACACATGATAGTGTCGAAAACTGGATTTGTATATAATAGTACCTCGGCACAAGTAGAACCTGAGAAACAGAGCTCTACTCTCTGTTTCAATATTACGCACATCCCAATTTAAAACTACCCAATGTACAAAATTAATCGAACTAAACATCCCTTTTAAGTATTAGGGTAAAACTATATCCATTCAACTTAATATGATCTAAAACACCTTTAGACGTCTTAGTTTAAAACTTAAACTAGACTATAATCTTTGAATCAACTTTCAATACTAACCCTGTTCAGAAAACACTATCATAATTTAGGGTATATATCTAACGCAAATATAAAGTATTTCATATGCATTAATATTTTTAAGTGTAGAGTCGAATGTTTTTTAGTGAGAGTTAAATGCTAAATCTTTCATTTAATGTCTTTATGTGTCAAAAGCAATTGTACTTTCGATATAGTATCTATTTACAAGGCATTGTATGTTTCGTTATGTCACGTTTAGTCCTTGTACTTTTTTAGTCTGTTGTATCCTATATATAGGATAAATACCTAGAGTTAGAGGAGGAATTTGATATCCAGACAACATTTTGTACTCTCTCTCTGTATTCTTCAGACAACATACTGAGCCAATAAGATCTTATTTAGATCTTGTGTCTTTTATTACTTTGTCTAAATCTATTACGATTTTAATCAATTGGAACACACTTCATTAAGTAATAATACTTTTCTTAAGATTATCATGTAATAATACCATATAATCACTTAAATTGATAGATTCGTATTTAGGGACCAAGTTTCTCTTATATCCTTCGCATACGAGCTCCATTCTCAACTATCCTTAAATTGATAGATTCATATTTAGGAGATCTTAAACTATCGTTTACATTGTATTGGCTAACAATCAACAAATTTTAATTTCTACTTCTGTGTCGCACATTGTTATACTATGTTGCACTCAAAACTTTGAAAAATCATAACTTTCTAATAAAAGTCAGATTTTGGTGTTATTTATATCGATGTGTTCCTATTGATGAGCACTTTGATTTTCATTTACATCACTTTGGATAAAAAGCAACCTACCTCTGGTTCATGTTTTATGACGCACCTTGTTGTATCGGTTTGAATGCGAAACTTAGGTAAATCATAACCTCCTCATACGAAGTCATATTTAAGCATTCTTTATATCCACGACTCATGGTCACGACAACTACAACTTTTTTTTTAAGATTATATATCCTAAATAATCTTTTAGTTTTAATCTTTATTAACGATAATTTTATATTAAGATTTTCTACATATAAGAACGACTACTGTAATCAAGGATTTTAATTGTTTGTTAAAATGTATAATTATGATTATTATACTCTAAAAGTCTAGCCCTAAATTGCGGGCATTACAATGAAGCTCTGCCCAAATAACTAGTCATCCACTTTTAACAATTAAGTGCATAGTTACTTTCATCTTACACATATATATGAAATATTTAGCTCATTAAATTCTATATGTGCTTATTATATGTGATTAAGATATTTTGTGTTAACTGAAACAATATGAGATGATTTTTATTTAACCATATATGTATTTTTCAACATATAATATGTTGGGGTAGCGATGGGGGATGAGTGATGAAAAGTAACGAGGAAAGGCCATGAATTTACTAGCAATGTGATGTAGTCATCTAGCAGAGTATGGATGACGACCACAAACTATTATTGACAGTCTAGTCAAACATTGGTAGGTTCACAACCTGTAAGTGATGAACTACATGTTCATGTGATGTACTCTATTTCCACCCCATGGTTTCCTTATTGCTATGGAATCCTCAAAGTAGTATTCTCTACCCATGGCTTGCGATGATCCTTAGGATAGGTCCCTTGAGATGAAGATTGAAGATGACGGGGATGGGGATGGGTAATCGGATGAAATTTTGGATGCAAATTATAAAACTAAAAAAAATTATATTATTGTGGGTTGAAAACCCTATGTACTCACTAGGTTTCTCATCCCGGTCCACTCAGTTTCTTTGTATCACAGGTAGCGGTACGAAGGTACATGGATAGTGATGTTTTGAGAGATTCAAAGAGATGTAGGTCATTAGTACAATCAGACGTTGCAAGGTTTATTAACACAAGTTTATGTTTATGTTTTGTTTCAGTTATGACATCCCAAGTTTTAAATATTAATGAAAACCATTTCTTCGGAAAATACTTTGATATTAATATTATATCACATTGCAAATGTTTTAGGAACAAATTCTGCAATAAAAGAATACTCGAAATTAAATAAGCATAAAGAAAAAAAATTTAATTGACCGTGAAAGTGGGGGTGTCACTAGTTAATCCATGACCATTACGTTAACTAGAATTAGAACATTAGGGTTAAAATATGAATAAGAAACTTAACCATATTAGGAATCGATGAATAATGAAATATATATTGGACATCATATAATCATCCATAACTAAAAAGGGAATCAATTCTAAGTGAAAGCATATTCTCAACATCATTTTCAATCTAATTCTCTAGCTTTATTCAGTTTCTTTAGTTTTCGTTCATTTAGCAAAAAAGTAACATTCATAAATTTCTTGAAAAATTTTAAACTTTTTAAACAACCTTAAAATCATCATTGATTGCAATTTGTTTTCAAAATAAGTTTCACATCAGAGAAATCCCAAAATTATAAAACAAGAACATGATGAGATGCATGATCACGCCTGCGCCTTGACACAATCCTCTGAAATACCTGAAAAACAATCATAACTATAATCCCAAAGCTTAGTGAGTTTCTCTGTAGCACCTGGTTCTTGGTACATATTCTTTTCTTTAAAATATTCTGCATTTTGGCCTTGGACTCGGCGAGTTGAAGGACCAACTTGCCGAGTAGAAGAAGGATGAGACGCGGAGTTTAAGCTGTGGACTCGACGAGTCGGGTCCCGGACTCGGTGAGTAGGCCCTGTCTGGACAAAAACCTTAACCCGAGGGTTTGCACCCTATTTAAACACCTTAACTCGGCCTCCTTCGTCCCATTTGCTCCCAGAAGACCCCCATAGCAAACCCTAGCCGTTATTGAAGCAATCTAAGGCATTTGGAGTGATTTTGGTGCTTTTGTGATCCAAGGAAGGAATGAAAAGCTTGAAGGATCGAGAGGAGGCTAGAGGGATCCGATTTTGAGCATCGTTTGCAGTCTACAAAAGGTATAAAGTCTATACCTTGTTTGATCTTTTGATAGATCCAATTTTGTGGAGTTTTAGGGCTTTTCTAAGCCATTTTGGTCACTAACCATGATTGCAAGCATGGTTAGGGTTTGATGTTTCAGATCTAGGTCCTTAGAGGGGTTACAAGGCAGAAAGGAGTGGCTTTTGCACTCAAAGAAGGCCCCATGCATTGTAAGAGCTTGTTTCAGGACATTTTGGACTCAAAGTCCCATGCAAGCACGTAAAGGTTGTAACTTTATGTGCTAGATCGATTGTAGAAGCATAGATCTATCTTTTGATCAAGGGTTGTACATCAGAAATAGAAGATTTAGTGAGAGGATGTGACTGACTCGACGAGTCCATTATTGGACTCGGCGAGTCCAAGGTTTCTTTCCCATATCATTTGAGGGTCATGAGGACCCAGTTGAGTGTGGAAAGGTTTTAGGGAGTCCCGAGGAGTGACCCAACGTGCTGGACTAAGCCATTGTTCTGGAAATTCATGGGACTCGGCGAGTGCATGAGCAGACTCGGCGAGTCCAAGGCAATATTGTTATGGATGAAGATGACCTCGACGAGTTGTTCATACAACTTGGCGAGTCAAGGGCATGACCTGTGTATAAGTTGAAGATGAGCTTGACGAGTTATTCATACAACTCGGCGAGTTGGATGAAGATTTAGTCGATGTTCAATTAGAAGGAAAACTCGTCAATTCATCGCCTAAATCGATGAGTAGAGACGGGTATAAGGACAAACGGAAGGATAGGGAGTCGGCGAGTTGGCAAACCAACTCGACGAGTCAGGTCAACTGGAAGTTGACTTTGACTTTGACTTGGTCAGGGGTAAAATGGTCATTTTACCCTAAGTACAGTTAGCAGTGTATGACTAAGTGTTTTGTGGGAATTATAGCCGGAGGATTTCCGGAGCAACAGCGGCAGCAATCAGAGGATTCCTGCACAGATCAGCAGCTACTACGACGTGAGTTACCTTCCAGTAGCGGTGGGTCTACGGCTACAATGTCGGCCCACCAGTAGGAGTTGTATGATTAGATGATTGTCTTTGTGATATCATCTAGGTTTGCTACTACCTAATATGTTATATGCTGGCATGATATGTTATATGTGATAGTAGTAGAGTTCGGTTGTTAGGACGGAAGGGTAGGTCAGACACCCCATATATGTCTGACAGTATGCGATGATATGTTTATATGCTAACATCATATGTTACATGTGATAGTGGTAGTAGGAGGGGAATAGTCGCCAAGTTCGGATGTTAGGACCGAAAGGGTAGTTCAGACACCCCATATATGTCTGATAGTATGTTTATGTTATGATATATGTGATAGTAGCAGTAGGGGGTGGAATAGTCCCCGAGGGTCGGTTGTTAGGACCGACGGGTAGCTCAGCACCCCAGAATGGCTTGACACGGGTAAGTCAGCACCCTAGAATAGCTTGACACGGGTAGGTCGGCACCCCAGAATGGCCGTACTGGGTAGGTCGGCACCCCAGAATGGCAGTACCCGGTAGGTCGGACACCCTAGAATTGCCAGGAAGTATGTATGTTATGTGATTGTATGGTATGTGGTACGATGGGGAACTCACTAAGCTTTGTGCTTACAGTTATAGTTTTGATTTCAGGTACCTATTCAGTGAAGGGGGAGGATCTGGCGCGGTAGCGGCACATCAGACACACACATTGTTTTCCGCATTATGAGTTATTCTGGGATCTGTACTCTAACATTATTATGTTTTTACGATTCGGTTTTCAGACTCGAGACATGTTTTTATGAAATGATATGACCGCTTGATATTTTGTTACAAATGTTTTACAAATCACTTGATCAAAAAAATGTTATTTTTGGACGTGAAAATTGGGTCATTACATTCTCCCAAAATACCACCTTAACACATAATCATAAATGTCATAGCAACAGTATGCATACAGAACCTTCAGCATGTCTTAACCGCTACACCATGCCTTCAACCTGTCTGGACCGTTCTCCGGGCCTTTGTCCTGACTAGTTCGCCTCGTAGCCTTAAGTCTATCCTGGCCGCCTTGGGTCTGTTAGCCTTTAACACAAAACAGGACCACCTCAACCCAACCACACACATGTCGACATATACATAACTCATAAACATATAATCAATCAACAGACAAGCACATATCATACAGATCAAATAAGCATGACATCATCCTATCTACCAGGATTCAAATCTAATAGATCACTACAGTACTCAATCATACGATAATCAGGATAACAATCCAAAGTGTCGGGCTTGGTGCATTCGAACCGTAAGTACAGTGAGGAAAACTAACCTCACAAGTAATGCAAAACTGATAAGGTCAGACTCCAAATATCGGCTCCCAACTCAATGCCTACAACCATCATGAGATAATCCCATCAAAATCCTGCAATACCCAAAATACCCTCAAAAGCCCAACTTGGTCAACCATGGTAAAAGTTAAAGTCAACGGTCAAGGTTAACAGTTCATGTTGACCCAACTCATCGCATGCACCAATGAACTCGTCGAGTTTCTATAGTACTTAGAAGGTCATGACCAATTCCATAAGAGATTCAAACCGAAGATAAGAGCTTTGCTTGCTAGATCCTTGCTTCCTTCTCCCAACCTTCTCCTTCTTTTGCTCCAAAATGCCACACTAGCTAACAATATGACAAGGAATGATTATTAGGGTTCACAAAGGCTGATATGAGAGTTTGGAGGTTGATGATATGAAAGTTTGGAGGTTGATAAAAGATCAACCTCCAGGACTTAAAGAGATTATATAGGGTGTAAAACCCTAAAATTTAGGGTTTCTCACCCAGCCGACGAGTTCTCCTCACCAACTCGACGAGTTGGTCCAAAAGATGCACGGACCAAAAGCCTTTCAATAAACTGAGTTAAGAACATCAACTCACCGAGTTCCAAGGGAAACTTGCTTTTAAAGAATAAATCGCATACTTGGAAGTTGGGATGTTACAACTCTCCCCTACTTGGATTAGGCTTCGTCCTCGAAGCCTGTTGCGGAGAACAAATCTGGATAATGTTCCTGCATCTCAGCCTCCAGCTCCTAAGTCCACTCAGAGCCCCTCTGGTGTTATCATCGTACCTTTACCAAAGGTGTTTCCTTGTTACACAAAATCTTCACCTTCTTCTCCAGAATAGCTACTAGCCTCTCGACATACTTCAGACGCTTATCAACCTGAATATCATCCAATGATACCACAACATCCTCATCCAATACACACTTTCACAACTCCAAAATGTGGAAAGTGATATGAATCTGACGGAACTCCTCCGGAAGATCCAATCTATAAGCAACCTTGCCAACCCTGGAAACAATCTGAAATGGTCCAATATATCGGGGGCCCAACTTCCCCCTCTTCCTGAAGCAAATCACACCTTTCCAAGGTGAGACCTTCAGCAACACCATGTCACCAACCTGAAACTCCAACCTCGCCCAACAAACTAGGGTGCAACATCTCCGCCCACAAAAAGCTTAAAAGGTGGAGCACCATTGCTATAGTGGAAGTTGTTGTTGTAGGAGAACTCTGCAAGGGGTAGGTAGGAGTCCCAGCTCCCACCAAAATCAAAGACACACGCTTGCAACATATCCTCAAGATTTTGTATCATCCACTCACTCTGGCCGTCGGTTTGCGGATGGTAAGTTCTGTTGAAATGTAGCCTCGTGCCCAGTTCCTCATGGAACTTCTACCATAAACGGGAAGTGATACGAACGTCATGGTATGAAACAATGGAGAACAGAACCCCCATGGCGAGGAATGATCTCGCAAATATACACATTGTCCAACTTCTTGGCCGAGGAGCTCTCCCGAATTGCCAGAAAGTGGGCACTCTTGGTCAATCAATCCATGATGACCCAAATAGCATCAAAACCCTTTGATGTCTTCGAAAACTTGGTGATGAAGTCCATCGAAATCTGCTCCCATTTCCACATGGGAACCTCTAGAGGCTGCATCTTTCCATGCAGCCTTTGATGCTCGACCTTGAACATCCTACGGGTCAAGCACCTCTCGACGTACCAGGCGATCTCCCTCTTCATGTACGGCCACCAATAACTCAACCTCAGATTCTAATACATCTTGGTGTCCCCTGGATGAATAGAAAAACGAGACTTATGAGCCTCCTCCAACACAATCAGTCTGACCCCACCATACATAGGAACCTATACCCGACCGCAACGAGTCAACAAACCACGACTATCCTATACAAACCTGGTGATCTCGCCCCTGATCCTCTCAGTCTTGTAATTTCCTTCCTGCACCCCCTCGGCCTAAGCCTCCCTAATCAACCCCACAAGATGAGAATCCACAGATGTCCTCATACATGGCATTGGAACAGAAGATCCAACCGACTTGCGGCTTAAAGCATCTGCCACCACATTCGCTTTACCTGGATGGTAAAGGATTTCACATTCATAATCTTTGACTACGTCCAGCCACCTGCTCTTCCTCATGTTTAGTTTTGGTTGATTCATAATGTGCATCAAACTCTTATGATCCATCTAGATGGTACAACGGACCCCAACAAGGTAATGCCTCCAAATCTTGAGGGCGAAAACCACCGCCCCAACTCAAGATGATGCGTCGGATATCTCGTCTGATGCGACTTTAGCTGTCGCGAAGCATAAGCTATCACTCGTGCGCTCTGCATGAGAACTGCCCCCAACCTGGTGATGGACGCATCACAGAAAACCACAAAATACTCGATTCCCTCAGGGAGGGTCAAAATTGGGGTCTCGTAAAGTCTCTGCCGAAGGGTCTCGAATGATGACTGTTGCTCAGGGCCCTACCATAAATCTACCTCTTCCTCATCAGACGATTGAGGGGTACTACAATCTTGGAGAAATCCTGAATAAATCTTCGGTAGTACCCTGCCTAACCCAAGAAACGCCTGATATCCAAGGGATATTTCGGAACCTCCCACTGCATCACCGCCTCAATTTCGGCCAGATTGACCAAAATCCTGTTGGATTAGATGTCTAAGCCCATAACTATTATTGGTATGTACTCAACCGAGATTAGCGTGGTCCATTTGGGTTGCATATCATCAGGACAATTTGTTAGGATGGATTCTTGAGAGAAGGTTATATATGATTTATTAATATACTACAAGTTATAATATATTAATATGAAATCATATGGTTTTAATTAGTATTGATCAAGAATTAATTTGGAATTAATTTAGTGATCAAAAGAGACTAATTAAATCTATGGGGACTAATTATGTTAATTAGTTATGTTTATATGTGTTGGGCTTATGATCCATGTTGGACTAAGTTTATATATGGATACATAAAGAGTTGGGCCACATGAACCATGGATCATAAAACCCATGGGTACGGATTTGGGTTATACCCATGACCCTTGAAATTCTACATATAAATAGTTTACTCCATAGCCAAAATCACTACTTCTTTTCTTAGAGAAATATGGAGGTGTTTTTGGGTGTAGGGAATTCTCTCTCAAGTTCCACCTTTGTCCATGGTGTGTTGTGATTCCACTTGGGGCTTCCACACTATTGGGGCTAAGCTCTTTAAGGCCAAATACATCAAGACTTCAAGCTCCATCACAAGGTATGTTATCCTAACTAGTATCTTATATGGTTTATGTCAAATGCATGCTAGTTATAGGTTTAATGCCTTGGAAACCATTTGCATGTATAATTAGTGAAAACATAGATCCAAGGTATTTAGGGTTGTATGTACACCATATGATGTTTTAGTATACTAAAACCCATCAGTGGTATCAGAGCCATGGGTTATTTTCAATTATACTTGATGCTAATTACTTTTTTAAGCTGATAATCAAAGTTTTTGCTGTCTGGACAACTGACTCGCCAAGTCCATAGAGTGACTCGATGAGTCCATGTGTAAACTCATCCAACTCGTCAAGTTTGTTCATGCACTAGACGAGTTGGAGCCCCAGACAGCATATGTTCATGTTTTTTGGCTGGAATTGGACTAGGAACATTACCCTAAGCTGTTTTTGAACTTATAAACCTGTTTTTGATGTGGCAATGATCATGTTAATCCAATTCAAAATATAATTATCAAAAGTTTCATGTTTTGTATTAGTTTAATGTTAGGCTAACTACATGAAAATTGTTTGATTTGTATTATCTTGTTCTTGTGAGTTATTTTAGATTAATAGAAAAAATTATGTGATAGTTGTTTGCAATCCAAATTGATCTAAAAGTTGTTCATAAAATGTGTTTTTGTCACTTGTCCTCAAGTTATATGAAAAGTATCATTTATGAATGATAAAAACTCATAAAATTTCCATAAGTTATGAAAATGAAGAGTCTCATTTTTTAAATGTTTTTAAAGTTTTCCATAACTTATCCTCAAGTTATGGAACTTGAAGAGTTTTTTCATTAAACTACGTTAAACTCATAAGTTATGGAAACCAAAGGTTTTTTGAATTGTTCAAAATTTTCCCTCAAGTTTTGGAATTTGTAAAGTTACCCCCCATGTATACTTTAATTCCAACCCTTAGAATTTTAAAAGTGAAAATTCAAACCTTATACTATTATAATATAAATAGTTAATAGTTATATATATATATATATATATATATATATATATATATATATATATATATATGTGTGTGTGTGTGTGTGTGTGTGTATAAGAAAAAAAGTCAGTATTACCGTTAGTAGACCTCATTCACGAAGCTAGTCTATAAGGGGGATATAAGGTTACTGCCAATAAAATGGTAGTTTAATGGGTTTCCACTCTCACCCACCACTTCCTTGACTGGTGGAGGGTCCTTAGCCAAACGGGTAGGACATGACAATAATTATCCTTTCATTAAAAGTATAATGATAAATATAATGTAACTAAACTTTATTAAATTCTCAATCTTAGTTACTTTAGAAAAATGTGAACTTGGTGCCAACCCATAAAATTGGACTTTGCACCTTGGTAAGTCGTTAGTGGAGCGTGTGTGGTTAATCGGCACACTAATTTGGAACTGACAATGCGTGGAAAAGGGTAGCTTGATGTTAATCATAGATCAATGGAGCGTATGTGGTTAACCAACACATAGATTAGGAGGTTGTAACATTGGGTGTACCAAGTCGATTTGCATGGTTATTCACTCCTTGTTTATGATCTTCGGCATCCCAGTCACAAACTTGAAGGGCACAATCGAGATTT
The DNA here is from genome assembly GCF_051521515.1 of Lactuca serriola. Classification (NCBI taxonomy): domain Eukaryota; kingdom Viridiplantae; phylum Streptophyta; class Magnoliopsida; order Asterales; family Asteraceae; genus Lactuca; species Lactuca serriola. Next base: position 74,635,496 of record NC_136412.1, on the reverse strand, counting down.
AAACATGACATTGAATAGTTCAATGAATCTCAAGGGATCTAGGAGTTTCAATCCAGTTAAAACTTAATGAATAATTTCATTTTTCATGGTGGAAATTGGTAAATCGTCATTTACCTACCTTCAAATATTTTGTAGCTTGGATTAAGACATCCCTCTTCCAAATTATAAAATATTATGTTGCATCCTAGCTTTAATATTTCACAATGGGTGTTATATTAAGGACTTAAATCAACCAAACTTGAATTTCTCCCTCATAGATGTCTGGGTTCAGACAACTATGGTCCTCCTTATCCTTTTGGATAAAGCTTTCCTAAGGAAGATGATATCCCACATGGTGATCAAGGTGAAAGATAAATCCCTTTGTCATGCATTAATGGGACTGGAAATCATACTTCACTTCTTCCAAATCCTCCGATAATTCTCCCTAACCCATAAATTCAAAGACTTGAAAAGTTCAAGGTAACTTAATCCCTATTGGCAAGCAAAGTTTATATGTGCTCACATCTTGGAGATTAAGTCACATATTGACAAGCTGGGAGAGTTGGGTGTCGAAGTCTCGAGGAATTTGATTGTTCACTTGGTTCTTTAGTCACTCATTGATAACAGATCACAGTGTGACGCTTATTGATCTTACCTATTTGTTTGTTGCGACTAAATCAGCAATGTGTTGGAGCATTGGTAAAGCAAATTTGATTGGAAGATCTACTCCCCAAACTTCCATGGATATTGACAATGGTAACATTAGAAGTCCAAAAAGGCCTTCCCTTCCCAATGGAAAGGGATAGGTCATGGTCAAGTCGTTTGACTCAATGGTAAAGAGAAAGGCTAAGTATGAGATAGTCTTGTGTACCATTTCCAAAGAGTCCATATGTTTCTTTTGCCCAGAGAAGGGACATTGGTTGCGAAGCTGCCCAAATTTACCTGGAAGTCCATAAGGATAGTAAAGTCAAATATTAGACTCTACTTCAGGTAAAGTCCACTATCTAACTCTATTAAGTTACTATTTAGAGAATCTTAATACATGATGTAATGTAATTACATTTTGATGTTTTGTGGAATCAAGGAAAAGTAAGGAAGCTTAAAGAAAGATTAAGTTGATTCTGATCACGAAGAAATGGATTTCGATCGCATGGTTCGGTGATCAGAATTTTGAATCGCTGCTTAAGAGTTATGATATATTGCTTAGGAATAAATAACATGTTTCTCATATGTATTTGCATTGTAAAGATAAGTTTTCTGCAAGTTTTAAAATAAAATAAAATGTTTTGATTTTATTTATTTTAAGTATCTTTACAATGGCATTAGTGGAAAATTGTTGTTTATATGATTCCATTGATAGCAATATTGGAAAATATATTTGATTCTTTCATTTGTGGTAGCATCATAATTTACCAAATAAGGAAAGATTCTCATCACCCAAGTTTCAGTTGGATAGAAACTTGGAATCATGCAACTTGTAATGTATGATGAATGAGAATTTTCATCTTTGGTAAATTGAGACTAATTCCTTATTCACATGTATATGTGAGTCAAGTAAAGGACTAGGGGAACTGGTACACATGGTTGTACGCTGGTCAACTCCACCACAAGGAATGACAAGATTATTCGTCATGATTTACTAAAGTTTAGTAAATATGGTTATGCTTACAAGTTTAAGTGTAATTTTGAAACATTGGAAAAGTTTCAATGTGTCGCAGAACGAATAAGAAGAATCAAATTAGGCCGAAAGATAAAAGTTTCACCAATATAAAAAGATGGGAGAGTACTTGAGTATCTTGTTTTATGATTATCTTGGTGATTATGAAACCATATCACAACTGATCCTCTAAGGACACCTTAGTGCATTTGTGTGACTAAGAAGAGGAATCATGAATTGTTGAAATGGTCAAATCAAAAGATCAATCATACTTCGTTCCGAAATCAAATCTTAGAATCATACTCCAAGATTGAGCCTTGAGTGACATAATCTTAAAAAGGTTTAAAACACTTGTCAAATGTAGAGTAAAATATTTTCTACTCTTGTACATTTTTAAATTGGTAAGTTGTGATATTTTGGATAAAACAAACACCAACTAAGACCAATTGTGTGAAGTGTTTAACTTGATAAGAATCCGCACTAACTCTTGAATATATGTTTTGTCAAGGAAGGGTTCTTGAAAAAGGGAATCTTATATGTAAAGAGGTCAGTGGGAGTCTTAAAAGATCTTGAGGTAGTTTCAAGAACTAATCAAGAGTATTGTTAAATCACTAGCCAACGACTTGAGGTTTATAACCTATCGTGTTGACATATTCTTATTTATGTGTCTATTCTAGTTAAAAGTTGACTATGCTTGTGAGTTCTATGAGTTCTCAATTGTTTGCATAACAACCTGGAAGCAATGGTAGGCCATTGAACTACCAGGAGGCAAGTAATTAATATTAAACAAGTTCAGTCCATATGAGTTTAGATTTGTCACTAACTTTGTCTTTTGATTATGGTTATGACAAATTCACATGGATAGGAACACAGACACCATAAAATCTAAGTTTCATAAAGTTTCTCTCCGATTCATGAAAATGATGGTGAGGAAACGCTTTCACTAAGTAGATTTCAAGTAGATAGCAATTGTGATATTTGTATTCTCAAAGTCATTAGTAGAGAGTGTGTGGTTAACCGGCACACTAACATGGACTTGTGAGAATGGCAAAAGGTCTAAAAATTATGATTACGACATCCCTCTTCATAATTGTTAAGACACACATGTAAGCTATCTAAGGAAAGGTGTATGATTTTGATCAAGTTTTATCAAAGTTTCTTCTATCAGAAATCTGAACTTTGGTAAGAAAGTCAATAAAGTATTGATTTTTAGAAGTCCAACTGATTTCTGGATACATGTCAAAGCTAGTGGGAGCATAAGTGTTATGCTAATAATTATCATGTTAGTAGGAGCATGATTATTATGTTAAGTGTTGCAAGTTTGCAATGTTAATTATAGAAAACAAAAAGTTTCAATTCGCTTTGAATAGTTGTTTTGCTATAATTAAGGGAGAGGATTTTATACTTCATTCCAATTCTACAAGCTTAGATTGAGATTTTAATCAACTTTAGTCAAGGATATATATGGATGTTCTGTTGCAATGGTTTAACTTAAGGAAATTCTATATATATTGTGTTCTCAAAATTCGATTATGATTATGGCATCCCTCTTCATAGTCTGCATTTTGAGAACATGGAAAATAGGAAAATTATAGCAAAAGACTGGTCGGGTATCATGTCTTTATGTGAGACATCATGAATTGTGTCCCATATGCTTCGGGTATATGTTCGATTACATGTGCTATAATATTCATCCATTCTAAAATTTTTCCAAATGCCTAGGACATTAAGAGGGAAAAAAGGAGTATAACTGGATATGACTAAAATGATTGAGTAATTGCCGAGGACAATCGGAGGTTTACCAAAGATTGGTTGCTCATGGACAGTTGGAAGTATAGAGTTAGGACCATATTGAGATATTCTGAAAAGAGGCAATGCTTGTTCAGAAGTGATAGTCAAAATGGTAATATGGAATTGTTTCCATAGGTGGGAGTTATTCTTTAAATCTATGAAAGATTAGAAAACTTAATGCAAGAAGGATGTTCAAAGGAATGTACTTTCAATGTGAGACTTCATTTCCATGGAATTTCTCTCCATTGGAATACTTTGTAATGTCTGTTTCCAAGTCTCTGTGACTCTTGTGCATAGTGATTACAAGAGGATCATTGCATGTAATTCTGACAGATTACAGTAAATGGCAAGAGTTTGGTATTCTTACATTTACGAAAATGATTTGCAATTGTGAAATGAGCATCATTGAAATGTTGTCAATTTATCTATTTCACAAAGAAAGGACAATAGGTTAATATAGTGTACATTCTTGGAGCATGGCATTGTTTTAATTCAAGTATTAAGTTGATTATCTGAAACATTATACATGAATAATGAGTAATCAATATGGTGCTTAGATAAAAGGTGTTTTATTTACACTCAAACGTTTTGGGGCCATATAGGATTACTATTATTCTTGTGTTCCACTTTGCATGTTTTGACTTCCCGAATAACTAGGTTATTCAAACCATCCACAGTCGATCAAACTTTGGAAGTAGGTATTGAGGCAAGACTGTCATGAATGGATCTATGGTTTGTCTGGGTGTTTTAGACATTTAGACATAGCTGCAGTGTTCATGAGTGCTTCAGGAATAAGATTCGAGTATTGGATTAAACCCACGCTCATTTGAATCACTTCATGGATTTTATCACGAGTGATCATGAGACGATAATATCTTATATTGTTCAAATGGAGAGATATGAGTTGCAGTCTACAAGTCGGTTACACATTGATTATGTGAAAACGCACCAGTAACTTGGTGTTATAAAACGCATTTTTGTGTGTGATTTAATGAGTAAATAGAGTAAGAATATGAGTCAAAGTTTATCCATTCCTTTTACCCTTGGAGGGATAAAAGCGATATCTGTGGGCCCCTCGATGATTTAGTGATGACAAAATGTAAGTGCTCAGCCGGGCCTAGACTGATTTGATTTGTTCAATTACTCAGTCGTCATAAAAAAAATCGAGAAACAACAAATGGAAAGAGAGAATGATTATAATCCATGTATCAGTCCATATGATATCTATAATGGAGGAATATATGATCCCTTATCTAAAGGACATGTCAGTGACTAGGTTAAAGGTCGACAGCAGCTTTAAGAGCTACGATTGCTAGTCGGGTTTTGGAGTCGTATTTGCAATAATAGTTTTAGACTTATCCAATTGGGAGACTGTTGGATTAGATTTCTAAGCCTATAACTATTATTAGTATGTACTTGACCCGAGAGTAGCATGGTCCATTTGGGCTGCATATCATCAGGACAATTTGTTAGGATGGATTCTTGAGAGAAGGTAATATATGATTTATTATTATAATATAAGTTATAATATATTAATATATAATCATATGGTTTTAATTAGTATTGATCAATAATTAATTTGTAATTAATTTAGTCATCAAAAAAGACTAATTAAATCTATGGGGACTAATTATGTAAATTAGTTGTGTTTATATATGTTGGGCTTATGATCCATGTTGGACTAAGTTTATGTATGGATACATAAAGAGTTGGGCCACATGAACCATGGATCATAAAACCCATAGGTATGGATTTGACCCTTGAAATCCTGCATATAAATAGGTTACTCCATAACCAAAATCACCACTTCTTTTCTTAGATAAATATGGAGGTGTTTTTGGGTGCATTGAATTCTCTTTCAAGTTCCACCTCTGTCCATTGTGTGTTGTGATTCCACTTGAGGCTTCCACAATATTGGTGTAACGCCTGTAGATCCGGGCTAGTCAATTTAGAGATAATAGGGGTGGAAAATGACTTTTTGACAAAAGATTATTTAGAATAAATAATCTTAACCAAGTTGTAGTATATGTCACAAGGTTTCCGTACGTATAAAGAACGCCGAAATCCAAGTTATAACGAAGAAGTTATGACCCGTCGAAGTTTTACGGCAAAACCGACACGGCACCGCGAAGCGTAAATAGTGAATTTACGATAGAGTGAGTTTTAGCCTTAGCGATCTAAACGAAAGTCGTAGAATACGTTAAACCGAGAGCGTCCATAAAAAGAACGTCCAAATCTGACTTCATATGAAAAAGTTATGATTTTTCGAAGTTTCGGCTTAGAAGTATACAACCTGAAATTCGAATAATAGATCGAGCAGGTTTTAGCCGACACGAGCTAAACGAGAATCGAAGATCTCGTTAAGAGTAGCATAACGAGAAAAAAATGGACGAAAACCGATGCCGGATGAAGAACTTATGAGAATTTAACGGACCAATCCTATCCCAGCCTGTTAATAATATAACTTTTAAAATAAAGTCAAAATTTGCCGACGTAGTCTAAAAGAAAGTTGTAGAGTACGTTCTCACCTATGCGTGGATATAAAGAACGTCGAAATGGAGCTCGTATGCGAGATATGATTTTTCTAAGTAGGGAGGGTGTTGTGCGAGTTTGGGTAACGTGGCGCGATCACAACCGTTGCTTCCTCCCCAAGGCTAGCCACCAGATGGTGACACGTGGCACATTACGCCCCGCGTAATTTTAAGTATGCTCAGCGTAACCATTACGCTTAACGTAATTTTTTAGTATGCTCGGCGTACTCGACGCTGGCGGCCTATAAATAGAGGCGCAAATCTCCCATTTTCTTCACAACTCTCCACTTCTTTCCTCCCAAATACCCCCAAACCCTCAAGGTTTTTCCCCAGCACCTCCAAGGTGTTAGAAGCATGTCCTGAAGCACCGGGAAGCTCCGAGAGGAGGAGCCTTTCGGCTTGGGAACGCTGCTCCAGCAAAGCCCGGTTTTCGATAAAACCCGTTGTAAGTGAGCTACGCCTACACTATTTTTAATATAGCTTCTAAATAACTATTGTAACATTATTAGGATCTTAAAATAATTATTTGGGCTATTATTATGAGTTATATAATGTTGTTTAACGCTTATATAATAATAATAACAACTAGACTATTAAATTAGTCCCGGTAAATACTGAACTAAACCCTACTGATAATGATACTAGGTTTTGTCGAGGGAAATTGTTTTAAGAGTAACGAAGTGCTGTCCGAGTACCGAGTCACCACCGTATCAGGTGAGCACATAGTTACGTTTAGCTTACACATAGATATGAAGTATTTTATATAAATTACGTGCTATGTGTGCTTATTATCTTAACACTTGCTGTCCATGCTGGATGAACGATTTTATACACGATTTAAATGATTTAAATTGTATATGTATTTTATATCTACGATAATCTTGGGGTAAAAAATTGGTATATGTAATAGATGGAGTACGAGTTGGATATTGAGTTGAGAGGTGTTATAGACCACGAGGTGAGGGTGAAAGGTGGACGATGTGAGAAGCCTTTTTCCTAAATGATGGCCCCGTCATTCAACAAAGTATGGATGACAACCACGGACTATTCTAGACAGTCCAGTTGAACACTAGCAGGCTCGCAACGATGTGTTCACCGGTGTACTCTAAAAAACCCATTGACATTTATTGCGAGTGGATACTGTTGATAAACGAAATAGCCCTAGCAGCTATGGATTTAGTTCCCATTGAGCAAACCCTAGCAGCTATTGATTTAGTTCCCGTTGAGTGAACCCTGGCAACGATGGATTTCGTGTCGATTCCTTAGGATGATCCTTATGAATGAATGAACAAAGAGTAAAAGATTCTTAGGGTAGATCCTTAAGAGTAAAGTAGATAATGGGGATGGGTAATTGGGTTTATTTTTTGATTGTTTAAACATAATAATTATATTATTGTGGATTGAAAACTCTATGTACTCACCATGTTTCCCTACCCGACCCACTCAGTTTATTTATATCACAGGTGTTGATATGAAGTCACATTACACTGAGAGATTAAAGAGATGTAGATCACTAGTGTAAATAAATGTAAGTTCCGTTTATGCTTATGTTTCTATATTAACGATGACATCTTAAACGTTTTAAATGAATAAAATACGTTTCTTCAAAAATGTTTTAATAACGTATTTATCGTGTTTTTCTGGGGACAAATTCCGCAACATTTTTATGAAAAGAAGTACTCTGATTTTTACAAAGCATAAACAAAATCGGTCTTTTTTGATCGTAAAAATGGAGATGTCACAGTTGGTATCAGAGCATTAGTTTAAGCGAACTAGGAATATAGATTTATTTGTAGACTTAAACTTAGAATAATAAGTGATGATCGTGAGAAGTGTATCTAAATAAAATTTAGGTAATGCACTTGAATAGACATAAGCACTAGATTATTTTAGGAACAATGCCTAAATTGATTTTACGTGCCTAATGATTTGTTATGCTATAGTTCGATCAGATCTATGGTCTGTTGTCGATCGGATGTGAAACTTTATGTGTTCAAGTTTCTAAACGTTTAATTACGATATTAGAACTGACATATAACTTTTCGAAGTGATATGGAGAATTATACGTCGATCATAAATAAAATCTTCTCTATCTGAATTCTCGTCACTCTACATCGAACATCTAAATTCGATGTGTAGATCGACATGTTGAACACTCAAAGTGGATTCGGAGATAGTAACCCGCAGCCTAAGCCACTAGTGATTGAGCATGCACTAGAATTAGTAGTTGCACCTCAACCAATCACGATGGCAGAAGTACATGCAATGGTGCAGACGATGTTGGATCAATATATTAGAGAAACAAGGAGCTTACTTCAACAAAGTAAGGACAAACTTACGGTGCCAATATGTCAGGCTCCTACTCTTGAGGCAGCCATCAGAGTTAAGATTGGCAAGAAGAAGAAATTTGAGGGATCTTTATGGTCCAACAAGAAAGGCTTATTCTCACAGTTTGGAGAAGGAAGAAGTGAAGCAAAATGGTGTAAAAAGTATGGAAGGAAACACAACGGGGGATGCCATAAGGAAGTGACCTGCTTCAAATGTGGAAATACTGGTCACTATGCCCCCAAGTGCTCAACCAAGGAGGAAGTTTGTCTTAAGTGTAGTGGAAAGGGACACTTCAAGCAAGATTGTCCGATAAGGGCTACAACGCCAAATGTACCGCTGAAGCACTATGAGGGATGTGACGAAGAAGTGACTTGTTACAGGTGCGGAAGAATCGGTCACTATTCCAAGGACTGTGCACATAGGGATAAAGTATGTTACAGATGCAGAGACAAAGGGGCACATGTCTAGGGACTGCCTGAAGAAAAATGAAGCAGCAAGACCGAATGTGCCGCCAAAGCCGAAGGAAAGAGCATTCCAGAGGATCCTTGGCGAAGCTACTGACAATGCAAGCTTTCAAGAGTGAAGGCTTGATATCCAAGGATCGGGTTATGAAGTAGCCATAGTATCGTAGGGGTAGCCTATTGGAGGCATAGTCTAGGGTGAACTTGAACACCTATGTAATCGTTTCAAGAAATAATATAAAACCTTCGGTTTGTTATCTGATGGGTTGAATGATTGTGTGATTTTCTTGCATGGCGACTTGGATAAACTGCGAGACAATACTTGGGACGAGTATGAGTAGGTGTGAAAGGTAGTAGAGGCCTATACTACCGGAAGCACAGGACTCACGCTTGGACCAGGGAAAGTCACAAGGTTTCCAAGAAGCCAATAATTGATTCCGATTTATTCAAATATGTCCTTACCATTGTTTCGGTAATGACTAAGAAGATTGTTGTTATCCCGACCCTAGTGGTCATATCACATTGAGTCCGACTACGATGAGTATGTTACGTGGTTCAGAGAACCAAGTTCGATGTAACATCTGACTTAAGCCATAGGATTGAAGTAAAAGACAATCGAAGTGATCGGTAGAGGTATAGCGACGGTTGCTTGAAATGATGCCTTTTAAGATGTGATTAGAACATGAAGGAATGTATAGTCTGTTCTGAAATTTTACTCTAAAAGACCTGAGTCCAGGCGATATGTCATACGATGAGAGGTCGTTAGAACATGACCCACCGATCTATTATGATAATCGAAGGAAGAAACTGATCTCAAGTTTGTTAAAGAAGGAGCCTCTAATAAAGATCAAGATCGTGACATGAAGATCATGAGATAGAGAGCGGGTCCAAGATCGGGCACCGCCTGCGGTTAGGAAGTCTTAGAGTTAGATACTCGGTCGATGAAACATCAATGTTACGATTATTACTTAGGATGAGGAGATAACGTATGGAGTCTTCATGTAAGCCCTGTTTCATTGATGATTCTGGGACGTAATCATCCTATGTGGGAGATAATTGTAACGCCCGTAGATCCAGGCTAGTCAATTTAGAAATAATAGGGGTCGAAAATGAATTTTTGACAAAAGATTATTTGGAATAAATAATCGTAACCAAGTTGTAGTATATGTCACAAGGTTTCCGTACATATAAAGAACACCGAAATCCGAGTTATAACGAAGAAGTTATGACCCGTCGAAGTTTTACGGCAAAACCGACATGACACCGGGAAGCGTAAATAGTGAATTTACGATAGAGCGAGTTTTAGACTTAGCGATCTTAACAAAAGTTGTAGAATACGTTAAACCGAGAGCGTCCATAAAAAGAACGCCCAAATCTGGCTTTGTATGAAGAAGTTATGATTTTTCGAAGTTTTGGCTTAGCAGTATATAACCTGAAATTCGAATAATAGATCAAGCAGTTTTTAGCCGACCCGACCTAAACGAGAATCGAATATCTCGTTAAGAGTAGCATAACGAGAAAAAGATGGACGAAAACGGATGTCGGATGAAGAAGTTATGAGAATTTAACGGACCAATCCTGTCCCGGCCTGTTAATAATATAACTCTTAAAATAAAGTCAAAATTAGCCGACAGAGTCTAAACGAAAGTTTTAGACCATGTTCTCATCTATGTGTGGATATAAAGAACATCGAAAACAGAGCCAGTATGCGAGAGTTATGATTTTTCTTAGTCGGGAGGGCGCTGTGCGAGTTTAGGTGACGTGACCCGATCACAGCCGTTGTTTCCTCCCCAAGGCTAGCCACCAGATGGTGACACATGGCACATTACGCCCAGCGTAATTTTGAGTACGCTTCGCGTAATTTTTGAGTATGCTCAGCGTACTCGACAATGGCAGCCTATAGATAGAGGCGCAAATCTCCCATTTTCTTCACAACTCTCCACTTCTTTCCTCCCAAATACCCCCAAACCCTCAAGGTTTTTCCCTAGCACCTCCAAGTTGTTAGAAGCAAGTCCCAAAGCACCGGGAAGCTCCGAGAGGAGGAGCCTTTCGGCTCGGGATCACTGCAACAGCAAAGCCCGGTTTTCGATAAAACCCGTTGTAAGTGAGCTACGCCTACGCAATTTTTAATATAGCTTCTATTTAATTATAGTAACATTATTAGGATCTTAAAATAATTATTTGGACTATTATTATGAGTTATATAGTGTTGTTTAATGCTTATATAATAATAATAACAGCTAGACTATTAAATTAGTCCCGGTAAATACTGAACTAAACCCTAGTGATAATGATACTAGGTTTTGTCGAGGGAAATTGTTTTAAGAGTAACGAAGTGTTGTCCGAGTACCGAGTCACCACCGTATCAGGTGAGCGCATAGTTACTTTCAGCTTACACAAAGATATGAAGTATTTTATATTAATTATGTGCTATGTGTGCTTATTATCTGAACACTTGCTATCTATGTTGGATGAACGATTTTATACACAATTTAAATGATTTAAATTGTATATGTATTTTATATCTATGATAATGTTGGGGTAAAACATGGGTAGATGTAATAGATGGAATATGAGTTGGATGATGAGTTGAGAAGTGTTATAGACCACGAGGTGAGGGTGAGAGGTGGACGATGTGAGAAGCCTTTTTCCCAAATGATGGCCCCGTCATTCAGGAGAGTACGGATGACAACCACGGACTATTCTAGATTGTCTAGTGGAACACTATTAGGCTCGCAACCTGTAGATGTTGTGAACGATGTGTTCACCGGTGTACTCTAAAAAACCCATTGACATTTATTGCGAGTGGATACTGTCGATAAACGAAATAGCCCAGGAAGCTATGGATTTAGTTCTCGTTGAGCAAACCCTAGCAACTATGGATTTAGTGCCCGTTGAGTAAACCCCGGCAACGATGGATTTCGTGCCGATTCCTTAGGATTATCCTTAGGAATGAATGAACGAGGAGTAGCTGATTCTTAGGGTAGATCCTTAAGAGTAAAGTAAACAATGGGGATGGGTAATTGGGTTGATTGTTTGACTGTTTAAACATAATAATTATATTATTGTGGGTTGAAAACTCTATGTACTCATCAGGTTTCCCAACCTGACCCACTCAGTTTATTTATATCACAGGTGTTGATATGAAGTCACATTACACTGAGAGATTAAAGAGATGTAAATCACTAGTGTGAATAAATGTAAGTTCCGTTTTTGCTTGTGTTTCTGTATTGACGATGACATCCTAAACGTTTTAAATGAATAAAATACATTTCTTCAAAAATGTTTTAATAACGTATTTATCGTGTTTTTCTGGGGACAAATTCTGCAACATTTTTATGAAAACAAGTACTCTGATTTTTACAAAGCATAAACAAAATTGGTCTTTTCTAGCCGTAAAAATGGGGATGTCACAGTTGGTATCAGAGCATTCGTTTAAGCGAACAAGGAATATGGATTTATTTCTAGACTTAAACTTTGAATACTAAGTGATTATCGTGAGGAGTGTATCTAAATAAAATTTAGGTAATGCACTTGAATAGACACAAGCACTAGCTTATTTTAGGAACAATGCCTAAATTGATTTTACGTGCTAAATGATTTGTTATGCTATAGTTCGATCGGATCTATGGTTTGTTTTCGACCAGATCTGAAACTTTATGTGTTCAGGTTTCTAAACGTTTAATTACGAGATTAGAACTGCCATATAACTTTTCGAAGTGATATGGAGAATTATACGTCGATCATAAATAAAATCTTCTCTATCTGAATTCTCGTCACTCCACATCGAACATCTAAATTCGATGTGTAGATCCACATGATGAACACTCAAAGTGGATTCGGAGATAGTAACCCGCAGCCTAAGCTACTAGTGATTGAGCATGCACTAGAATTAGTAGTTGCACCTCAACCAATCACGATGGCAGAACTACATGCAATGGTGCAGACGATGTTGGATCAATATATCAGAGAAACAAGGAGCTTACTTCAACAAAGTAAGGACAAACTTACGGTGCCAATATGTCAGGAACCTACTCTTGAGGCATCCATAAGGGTTAAGATTGGCAAGAAGAAGAAATTTTAGGGATCTTCAAGGTCCAACAAGAAAGGCTTATTCTCACAGTTTGGAGAAGGAAGAGGTGAAGCAAAATGGTGTAACAAGTATGGATGGAAACACAACAGGCGATGCCATAAGGAAGTGACCTGCTTCAAATGCGGAAATACTGGTCATTATGCCCCCAAGTGCTCAACCAAGGAGGAAGTTTGTCTTAAGTGTAGTGGAAAGGGACACTTCCTGCAAGATTGTCCGATAAGGGCTACAACGCCAAATGTACCGCTGAAGGACTATGAGGGATGCGACGAAAAAGTGACTTGTTACAGGTGCGGAAGAATCGGTCACTATTCCAAGGACTGTACACATAGGGATAAAGTATGTTACAGATGTAGAGACAAGGGGCACATGTCTAGGGACTGCCTGAAGAAAAATGAAGTAGCAAGACCGAATGTCCCGCCAAGGCCAAAGGAAAGAGCATTCCAGAGGATCCTTGGCGAAGATACTGACAATGCAAGCTTTCAGGAGTGATGGCTTGATATCCAAGGATCGGCTTATGAAGTAGCCATAGTATCGTAGGCGTAGCCTATTAGAGGCATAGTCTAGGGTGAACTTGAACACCTATGTAATCGTTTCAAGAAATAACATAAAACCTTCGTTTTGTTATCTGATGTGTTGAATGATTGTGTGATTTTCTTGCCTAGTGACTTGGATAAACTGCGAGACAATACTTGGGACGAGTATCAGAAGGTGTGAAAGGTAGTAGAGGCCTATACTACCGGAAGCACATGACTCACGCTCGGACCAGGGAAAGTCACAAGGTTTCCAAGAAGCCAATAATTGATTCCGATTTATTCAAATATGTCCTTACCATTGTTTCGGTAATGACTAAAAAGATTGTTGTTATCCCGACCCTAGTGGTCATGTCACATTGAGTCCGACTACGATGAGTATGTTACGTGGTTCTGAGAACCAAGTTCGATGTAACATCTGACTTAAGCCATAGGATTGAAGTAAAAGATGATCGAAGTGATCGGTAGAGGTATCGCGACGGTTTCTTGAAATGCTACCTTTTAAGATGTGATTAGAACATGAAGGAGGGTATAGTCTGTTCCGAAATTTGACTCTAAAAGACCTAAGTCCAAGCGATACATCATACGATGAGAGGTCGTTAGAACATGACCCACCGATCTATTATGATAATCGAAGGAAGAAACTTATCTCAAGTTTGTTAATGAAGGAGCCTCCAATAAAGATCGAGATCGTGACATGAAGAGCATGTGATAGAGAGTGGGTCCAAGATCGGGCACCGCCTGCGGTCAGGAAGTCTTAGAGTTAGATACTCGTTCGAAGAAACATCAAAGTTACGATTATTAATTAGGATGAAGAGATAACATATGCAGTCTTCATGTAAGCCCTGTTTCATTGATGATTCTGGGACGTAATCATCCTACAGAGGAGATAATTGTAACGCCCGTAGATCTGGGCTAGTCAATTTAGAGATAATAGTGGTCGAAAATGACTTTTCGACAAAAGATTATTTAGAATAAATAATCGTAACCAAGTTGTAGTATATGTCACAAGGTTTTTGTACATATAAAGAACGCCGAAATCCGAGTTATGACGAAGAAGTTATGACCCGTCGAAGTTTTACGGCAAAACCGACACGACACCGGGAAGCGTAAATAGTGAATTTATGATAGAGAGAGTTTTAGCCTTGGCGATCTAAACTAAATTCGTAGAATACGTTAAACCGAGGGTGTCCATAAAAAGAACGCCCAAATCTGACTTCGTATGAAGAAGTTATGATTTTTCGAAGTTTCGACTTAGTAGTATACAGCCTGAAATTCGAATAATAGATTGAATAGTTTTTAGCCGACATGACCTAAAAGAGAATTGAAAATCTCGTTAGGAGTAGCATAACGAGAAAAAGATGGACGAAAACGGATGTCGGATGAAGAAGTTATGAGAATTTAACGGACCAATCCTGTCCCGGCCTGTTAATAATATAACTTTTAAAATAAATTCAAAATAAGCTGACAGAGTCTAAATGAAAGTTCTAGAGTGCGTTCTCACTTACGTGTGGATATAAAGAACGTTGAAAACAGAGCTTGTATGCGAGAGTTATGATTTTTCTAATTCGGGAGGGTGCTGTGGGAGTTTCGGTGACGTGGCGCGATCACAGCCGTTGCTTCCTCCCCAAGGCTAGCCACCAGAAGGTGACATGTGGCACATTACGCCCCGCGTAATTTTGAGTATGCTCGGCGTACTTTTTGAGTATGCTCAGCGTACTCGACGCTGGCAACCTATAGATAGAGGCGCAAATCCCCCATTTTCTTCACAACTTTCCACTTCTTTCCTCCTAAATACCCCCAAACCCTCAAGGTTTTTCCCTAGCACCTCCAAGGTGTTAGAAGCATGTTCCGTAGCACCGGGAAGCTCCGAGAGGAGGAGCCTTTCGGCTCGGGAACACTGTAACAACAAAGCCCGGTTTTCGATAAAACCCGCTGTAACTGAGCTACGCCTACGCTATTTTTAATATAGCTTCTAATTAATTATAGTAACATTATTAGGATCTTAAAATAATTATTTGGACTATTATTATGAGTTATACAGTGTTGTTTAATGCTTATATAATAATAATAACAGCTAGACTATTAAATTAGTCCCGAGAAATACTGAACTAAACCTTAGTGATAATGATACTAGGTTTTGTCGAGGGAAATTGTTTTAAGAGTAACGAAGTGCTGTCCGAGTACCGAGTCACCACCGTATCAGGTGAGTGCATAGTTAGTTTCAGCTTACACATAGATATGAAGTATTTTATATAAATTACGTGCTATGTGTGCTTATTATCTGAACACTTTATGTCTATGTTGGATGAACGATTTTATACACGATTTAAATGATTTAAATTGTAAATGTATTTTATATCTACGATAATGTTGGGGTAAAACATGGGTAGATGTAATAGATGGAGTATGAGTTGGATGACGAGTTGAGAGGTGTTATAGACCACGAGGTGAGGGTGAGAGGTGGACGATGTAAGAAGCCTTTTTCCCAAATGATGGCCCCGTCTTTCAGCAGAGTGTGGATGACAACCACAGACTATTCTAGACAGTCTAGAGGAACACTAGCAAGCTCGCAACCTGTAGGTGTTGTGAACGATGTGTTCACCGGTGTACTCTGAAAAAACCCATTGACATGTATTGCGAGTGGATATTGTCAATAAATGAAATAGCCCTGGAAGCTATGGATTTAGTGCCCGTTGAGCAAACCCTGGCAACTATGGATTTAGTGCCCGTTGAGTAAACCCTGGCAACGATGGATTTCGTGCCGATTCGTTAGGATAATCCTTAGGAATGAATGAACGAGGAGTAGCTGATTCTTAGGGTAGATCCTTAAGAGTAAAGTAGATAATGGGGATGGGTAATTGGGTTTATTTTTTGATTGTTTAAACATAATAATTATATTATTGTGGGTTGAAAACTCTATGTACTCACCATGTTTCCCTACCCAACCCACTCAGTTTATTTATATCACAGGTGTTGATATGAAGTCACATTACACTGAGAGATTAAAGAGATGTAGATCACTAGTGTAAATAAATGTAAGTTCCGTTTATGCTTATGTTTCTATATTGACGATGACATCCTAAGCGTTTTAAATGAATAAAACACGTTTCTTCGAAAATGTTTTAATAACGTATTTATCGTGTTTTTCTGGGGACAAATTCCGCAACATTTTAATGAAAAGTACTCTGATTTTTACAAAGCATAAACAAAATCGGTCTTTTCTGGCCGTAAAAATGGGGATGTCACAATTGGGACTAAGCACTTTAAGGCCAAATACATCAAGACTTCAAGCTCCATCACAAGGTATGTTATCCTAACCAGTATCTTATATGGTTTATGTCAAATGCATGCTAGTTATAGGTTTAATGCCTTGGAAATCATTTGCATGTATAACTAGTGAAAAAGTAGATCCAAGGTATTTACGGTTGTATGCACACCATAGGTTGTTGTAGTATACCAAAACCAATGAAATCCCATATTGGTTAACAAGGTATCCAAAGGAACTGAACATCTCGCAACCAAAACACGCATTTCAAGAACTTAGCATAAATTTGTTCTCGTCTCAAAACCCCAATAAGCTCACGAAGATGCTCCTCATGTTGCTCTCGGGTCTTAGAATATACCAAGATATCGGCAATAAACACGATAACCTAACGATCGAGCATCAGCCTACATACTCGATTCATCGAATCCATAGATGGTCTAGGCATATTGGTGAGCACAAATGGCATCACAACGAACTCGTAATGCCTACAACGAGTCTGAACGCGGTCTTCTCTACGTCCTCCTTCTCACACTAACCTGATGGTACCCAGACCTTATATCTATCTTGGAGAATCAAGATGCTCCCTACAACTGATGAAAGAGATCATCAATCTGCGGAAGGGGATAACAGTTCTTCACTGTTAACTTGTTCAACTCGCAATAATCAATGCACATGCGGTGTGAACCATCCTTCTTCTTAACGAATAAAATTGGTGCTCCCCATGGAGAACTGCTTGGAAGGATGAACTGTTTGCCTTGTAGCTCCTGCAGTTCAGATGATAGCTCCTGAATCTCAGGCAGTGCCAATCAATACGACGCCCTTGCAATCGGGGTCGCACCTAGCACGAGGTCAATCCTGAACTCGACCTACTTCACAGGAGGCACATCGGGTAACTCCTCCGGAAATACATCAGTGAACTCCTTGACAACCGGAACATCAACAACCGACATCTGATCCCCAACCTAGGTATCCACTAAATACGCCAAATAACCTGCACACCCGTGTTGAATATACTGTCGAGCCCTGGTTACCGAACAAAACCCTGAACCCATCCTGGTGCCCTCCCTATAAACTCGAAATAGAGATCGAGCGACTTTTAGCCGATTCAACCTAAACGAGAATCAAGGATCTTGACAATAGTAGTACATTGGTAAAAAGACAGACAAAAACGTACGACGGATGAAGAAGTTATGAATGTTTAACGCATTTTTCCAGTCTCGGCCTATTAAAAATATAATATTAAAAATAAAGTCAAAATATGTCGACGAAGTCTAAGAGAGACTTGTATAGTATATTCTCACCTACGCATGGATATAAAGAACGTCAAAAACGGAGCTTGTACGCGAAAGTTATGGATTTTTAAAGATCAGAGCACAAACTTCGAGGCTGGTCCGAAGGGAACGCCCTGCGTTCAAAGGGAACACCCCGCATTCGTAGCCCAGATCTAGTCCCATCACCCATCGAGTCCGAATCTCGTAATCCATGACACACGAGGGAACATCCCGCGTTCCTCTAGGGAACGTCCCGCGTTCGGAACTCTTTCCAACCCTATAAAAAGGGTGCGAGGCTTACGGGTTTTGTTAGCTAATTCACCACCTTTCTACTCTAATTTCATAATTTTACCCTCTCGAGACTAACCCGATGCCCCGGTTTCATATCCAATCTCTGACGGAAGTTCGATGTCCCGAGATTCCCGAGAAATCGACTTCTTTCCGGTCGAAGTGTTGCCCGAGCAAAGCATCATTTTCATCAAATCGCCACTTCTACCAAGTGAGTTCATACCCCTATCATTACACTTTTAAATGCTTTTTAAAAACCTTTGGGGGGATACGAGTAAAACACGACTAAAATCGTGTAAAAACATCAATCTTTTGTTATGTTTTTCGTGTTGTTGTTATAATTATCATTCAAAAATGTTGGTATGCAAAACATCTTACAATACCACTTTACCCTCTCAGGATGAAATATGTTTATAAATAATAACATGCTTTATTTATATGTTTGCATAACACATCATGATAAGGGTAACCATTTTCAACTATAACATTACGAATATATATAAGAAAATACTACTTATTATTATGCCTTTATCAACACTATAAAAAGGGTAATCATTTGGTACAAAAACACATTAATTTTCAAGAATACGTGAGTTAATTCAGAATCTGTGAGGCGTTCGTCTTCATTATACCTATCAAGGTAACACTAGAAAGCCCTATTTTATAACCAGAGTCTCTGTCCAGAGAACGTGATAAGTGTGTATAGATCTATACGGGACTGATGATCCCACACATAGGTTGTTAGTTACAGCCGGACCGGCAGGTTAAGGGTGACAAGTGTCATAACATTTCGACGCCTGAAAAACGTCGCCACAGGCAAACCCAACATAGTACAGTTATGAAAACTCATAGGATAGACAGTTATTATGGTATTATGTTTTACGGGAAAAGTAATATTACAGTTATTTTTACATAAAAATACAAGCTTCCTATAGTTTTGTTCACTAATAAAACTATACATTATCAGTTTAAGTATGACATATTTACTTACAAATTACAGTCTTGGAGCATTAAGATTGCTTCTCATTTTTAGGAAAATATAGGATTTTCCTGGTTCAATATATCCATTTTATACAAACAATGATTCATAACAGATTTTATAAGAAAATATCGGATTTTCTGGAAAACAAACGTGGAATTTCGAATGACATACATTTAATCAAATCACTACTTATGAACTCACCAACTTAATTGTTGACACTTTTTCTCTGAAATAACTTGCATTCTCAGGAAATCACTAAACCAGGTTAGCAACTAGTTTTGGGGATTAACGCTCTGGCGTTAGCAACATCTTTTGGAACATCATATTGTGATTAAGTTTTTGAAACATGTAATACTACAATCATGTAAACTTTTCAATTACATATATATGATGGTGGTGTGTAGTTTCTTTACTATTCAATTGTTATAATACTGAACATGACGTCCTCCACCCCCGAATGTTTCCACCGTTCAGGTTTAGGGGTGTGACATATTTGTATCAGAGCATTGTTTATAGTGAACTAAGTATATCAAAACCATTTTTGATATACAACTATAAACACAACTAGGCAAAAATACTCTAATTAAGAGTTATAGTTTTTAGAAATATAATTTTTTTATAAAAAAAAGTATACATGCATACATTATATAACAGGAACAGTATCGTAATAGAAACAATATATAAGTATTATAAATGAGTTGTGCACTACAGGTATGCGTTGGGATATGTGATCGGGACTAGGATGAATATAGCCTGATCAACTATATTTATCCGGTAGTCGACTAATATATGTCTAGGAATGGCTGCAGTGGACAACAAGTCTAAAATTTAACAAACATATAAACTTTCGAATCAACCATAAAATTTAGAATGCTATAAGAGTATTTTGTAAATGCAGTAGCTTAAACTTCATGATCAAATTCATATGCTTCAGTTTTCATTCAATCTCATATCCCTATTCTCGTACAGACACAATGGCCGAATTTCACTTACCAAGAGACCCGTACTTCCTGAACCAATGCAATGGGGGATGGATAGAAGATGATCCAGAAGAGAATCTAGAAGAACTCGTAGATGAGGAGGAAGAAGAGGAACCCATGGCGGAAGAAGAAAAAGAGGAGTTTGAGGGGACTGATACAGAACCTGAAGTGTACAATCCCACACCATCCGTCCGACCTCCTGCAAACAAGAGAGGTTTTCAATGACCGACTCCCATTTGGGGAAACCTCATTCACCACTGGATCCGACAAAAAAGAGTATGCCCTCCATACGGGATGTGTTGAGACTTCTACAACGTTAGCAATGGAGGTTCAGCTGACAAGGCACTCCCTATCATCGTTGATAAGATAGCTAACCAAATCGACCAGTCAAGGATCTCGATAACCCGAATTCAGGAGGTCAATGCAACATCACAAGGTAATACTACAGATATTCATTGTTTGGACGAACTGTATGATAACACCCGAATCCACACCGGGACACTACAAGGCCAAATGGATGCGGCCCTCACTGAAATACGAGAAATGAAGGAGCAACGGTCCATCATTGAAAGGCGACTAATGGGAACCAAACACTTGGACACAGAGTCTAGCACTAAGCGTAGTACACGTCGCATGTAGTGCTTGCATAACTCCCAAATTTTGTTATAGACTAGGACCACGGCTAAATGTCTTACTTTCCTATTAACTTTCTGTACTATTGACCTTTAGATAAGGTGATTTATTTCCAACATTTCGATGTATCCACAATATATATATATATATATATATATATATATATATATATATATATATATATATATATATATATATATTGCTTTGCGTGTTATGTCCTTGGATATCACTCAAAATTCATAAGTTTATCTATTATTATATAAAACATTATTATGAATCAAACACAAATCACTGTCTAAGTCAAATCCTAATTCATGGAGAATCCCAAAATAGTTAACTTGTTAACACTCGACTTCAATCATCAAAGACTTATTGTCTTTCATTGTTAATTCTTTGGCAGAAAGATGCCTCCTCGTAGATCAGCTCGACGCGTCAACAATGCAACACCGACACCACTACCGCCACCTCCACAATATGACCCCGTTATGGTACAAGCTGCAATAACTGCAGTAGTAGCAGCTGCTCTGACGCAAATAAACACTAACGGCGCTGGTGGAGCGGAAAGTACTACCAACCACTTGAACCATGGCACCGGTCATGGCCATGCCAGGGAATGCACATACAAGGAATTTTCAAATTCGAAGCCAAAGAAGTTTAATGGAATAGGAGGATTCTTGCACTCATGCAGTGGTTCGAGATGACTGAAACTGTCTTCGAGATCTGTACTTGTCCAGAAGCAAGCAAAGTCAAGTTCGTTGCTTGCATTTTCTCTGATTGAGACCTCACTTGGTGGAAAAGCCATGTTAAAGCCCTATCTCTCCAAGTTGCTAATACCATGAGCTAGGAATATCTCAAGGTCCTGATGCTGGAGGAATACTGCCCGAGGGGCGAAATCCAAAAGTTAGAGCAGGAACTATGGAATATGAGGATGAATGGATCTGATCCAGCCACTTACACAGCCAAGTTCAGTGATTTGGCAGCTTTATGCCCAGGGATGATAAACCCGGAACCGAAGAAGGTGGAGAGGTACATATAGAGATTGTCACCCCAAATCTAAGGGCATGTCTTGGCTTCTAACCCAATCCCGTTTGACAGCACGAAGCGCTTCGCTCAACGATTGATTGACCATGGGGTTAAGTAGGGTACAATTACAGCTGCTTCTGATTCACCAAAGGAGATAGAGGATCGAAGGAAACCTTGGAACAAGAGAAAGGTACAAACCACA
This sequence comes from Lactuca serriola, assembly GCF_051521515.1. Taxonomy (NCBI): domain Eukaryota; kingdom Viridiplantae; phylum Streptophyta; class Magnoliopsida; order Asterales; family Asteraceae; genus Lactuca; species Lactuca serriola. Next base: position 74,613,479 of record NC_136412.1, on the reverse strand, counting down.
AAAGAAAACCCAAAGAGGCAACAGTTCATGATGGCTCACATTGTTACTATCCCTACCACCCTAGCACCAACAAATTTATACATCGAAAACCTGCCGAAGTGCAATAGATGCAACTTCCATCACCACAGACCATGCCGTGAAATACAGTGCACTAGGTGCAACAGGAAGGGACACACAGTCCGCTTCTGCAAGGAACCAACCCAACCGGCCACTCCAGCCACAAATGTCGGAGTGGGTCGTACTTGTTATGCGTGTGGAGCAACGGGGCACTTCAGAAGGGACTGCCTGAAAGCAAACAAAAGGAATGCTGGTGTAGGGGGCAAGTATTCGCAATAGGCCAAGAGGAAGCCATTGTAGATCCCACGGTGGTTACGGGTACGTTTCTCCTCGATAACTCTTATGTATGCATTCTATTTGATAGTGGAGCGGAGAGGAGTTTCGTGAGTCACAAGTTTAAAAATATACTCAAACAAATACCGCAATCATTAAACGAAACATTGATAGTAGAAATTGTAACGGAAAAACAGAAGGTGCTAAAGAAATATACCTAAACTGTACCCTCGCACTAAACAAAAATTCTTTTTCGATCGACCTCATGCCGGTTTCAATAAAAAGATTCGATGTTATCATAGGCATGGATTGGTTGAGTTCTCATCGTGCGGACATTTTATGTTACGAAAAGGTCGTTCGCCTTAATTTGCCAAATGGCAAAACCCTCGTTATTTATGGCGATAAACCCAGTACAAATCTTCGTATCATCTCTTGCGTTAAAGCTCAAAAATACTTACTCAAGGAATGACATGCATTCTTGGCACACGTTGTAGATGTGAAGCGAGGAGTAGAAGACATCAAGAGCGTGCCTGACGTCTGTGATTTTCCTGACATCTTTCCCGAAGATCTTCCAAGAGCGCCGCCTAGAAGACAAGTTGAATTCAGAATAGACTTAATTCCTGGAGCCACCCATGTAGCCAAAGCACCGTATCGGTTAGCCCCATCGGAGATGCAAGAATTATCCAGTCAACTGAACAAACTGCTCAGCAAATGATTCATCAGATTGAGCTTCTCACCTTGGGGAGCACCAGTGTTGTTCGTGAAGAAAAAAGACGGATCGTTCAGAATGTACATCGACTACCGGGAGCTAAATAAAATCACCATTAAGAACCGGTATCCCTTGCCACGCATAGACGATCCGTTCCATCAACTCCAAGGAGAAAATTACTTCTCAATGATCGATCTGAGATCCGAATATCACCAGCTACAAATCCTGGAAGGTGATATTCCTAAGACAACATTACGAACCAGATACAGTCACTACAAGTGTGTAGTGATGAATTTCGGACTAACCAATGCACCCGCCGTGTTTATGGACTTAATGAATTGCGTATGTCGTTCATTCTTGGACAAATTTTGATCGTGTTCATTGATTACATACTCATTTATTCAAGGAGTAAAGAAGAACATTGGCAGCACCTGAGACAAGTCTTGGAGACACTACGAGCAAAAAAGCTTTACGCAAAGTTCTCGAAGTGCGAGTTTTCGATTAGGAAAGTAGACTTCCTAGGTCACGTGGTAAGCGAAGAGGGAATCCACATGGACCCTTCCAAAATCAAGGCAATTAAGAATTGGTCAGCACCAAAGATGCCAAACGAAATTCGCCAATTTCTAGGCTTGGCTGGCTATTACTGTAGATTCATACAGAACTTCTCCAATATCGCAAAACCGCTTACCGCCCTGACTCAGAAGGGAGTAGCCTTCAACTGGGGAGAAAAGCATGATGTTGCATTTTAAACTCTGAAGCAAGCCCTGTGCAGCGCACCCATTTTGTCTCTTCCAGAGGTAACAGAAGACTTCATAGTATACTACGACGCATCCAATCAAGGACTAGGTTGTGTACTAATGCAGAGAGGAAAGGGTATCGCTTACGCTTCACGATAGCTGAAAACACATGAGGTCAACTACACCACTCATGACCTAGAGCTTGGAGCAGTACTGTTCGCTCTGAAGATTTAGAGGCACTACCTATATGGAACAGAAGTGCACACATCTTTCCTAAACCAATGATGTCTCACATAGAACGTAAGTTTCGGGATGAAATTCCCTCTAACGGGGGGATGATGTAATAACATGATATTTCAAATCAATGTAGTAACCTAAAGTCAAGTATTGTAACCTATTTTTGGAAATAATAAAAATAGCGTCAAAAATGAAATGTTCAAAAATCTCAATTGGGATGTATTAAGTGGTAGATAACGTAACAAGGTTTTCAGAAATATAAAGAACACAAAAATCCGAGTTATAACGAAGAAGTTATGACCAATCAAAGATTCGCGATGAATCCGGTAAAACACTATTAAGCGTAAAACGCAAATCTTCAATAAATTAATTTTTAGGCTTAGGTTTCTAAATGAAAGTTGTAGATATCATTAAACTGTAAACGTACATAAAAAAGAACGTCCAAATCTGACTTTGCATGAGGAAGTTATGATTTTTCTAAGTTACGGATATAGCAGTAGACAGCTAAAAACTTGAAATAGAGATCGAGCGACTTTTAGCCGACACAACCTAAACGAGAATCGAAGATCTCGACAATAGTAGTACATTGGTAAAAAGACAGATGAAAACGGACGTCAGATGAAGAAGTTATGAATTTTTAATGGACTTTTCCAGTCCTGGCCTGTTCAAAATATAATATTAAAAATAAATTCAAAGTTTACCGATAAAGTCTAAACGATAGTTGTAGAGAATATTCTCACCTACACGTGGATATAAAGAACGCCAAAAACGGAGCTCTTACGCGAAAGTTATGGATATTTAAAGATCGGGATACAAACTATGAGACTGGTCCGAAGGGAACGCCCTGCGTTCCTAGGGAACGCCCCGCGTTCATAGCCCAGATCCAGTCCCACCACCCATCGAGTCCAATGTTCATAAGCCATGACAAATGAGGGAACGCCTCGCGTTCGGGGCTCTTTCCAACCATATAAAAAGGGTGTGAGGCTTACAAGTTTTGTTTGCTAATTCACCACCTTTCTCCTCTAATTTCATACTTCTACCCTCTCGAGACTACCCCGACACCCCGGTTTCATATCCAAGCTCTGACGGAAGTTCAAACTCCCGAGATTCCCGAGAAATCGACTTCTTTTCGGTTAAAGTGCTGCCCGAGCAAAGCATCGTTTTCATCAAATCGTCACTTCTACCAAGTGAGTTCATACCCCTATCATTACACTTTCAAATTCTTTTTGAATGCTGTTTAAAAACTTTTAAGGGGGGGGGGGGGAATACAAGTAAACACACAACTAAAATCATGTGAAAACATCAATCTTTTGTTATGCTTTTCATGATGTTGTTATAACTAATATATGGAAATGTTGGTACGCTAAACATCTTACAATACCACTTTACCAATGAAGTGTAAACGATAGTTGTAGACAATATTCTCACCTACGCGTGGATATAAAGAACGCCAAAAACGGAGCTCTTACGCGAAAGTTATGGATATTTAAAGATCGGGATACAAACTTTGAGACTGGTCCGAAGGGAACGCCCTACGTTCCTAGGGAACGCCCCGCGTTCATAGCCCAGATCTAGTCCCACCACCCATCGAGTCCAATGTTCATAAGCCATGACAAATGAGGGAACGCCTCGCGTTCGGGGCTCTTTCCAACCATATAAAAAGGGTGTGAGGCTTACGAGTTTTGTTTGCTAATTCACCACCTTTCTCCTCTAATTTCATACTTCTACCCTCTCGAGACTACCCCGACACCCCGGTTTCATATCCAAGCTCTGACGGAAGTTCAAAGTCCTGAGATTCCCGAGAAATCGACTTCTTTCTGGTTAAAGTGCTGCCCGAGCAAAGCATCGTTTTCATCAAATCGTCACTTCTACCAAGTGAGTTCATACCCCTATCATTACACTTTCAAATTCTTTTTGAATGTTGTTTAAAAACTTTTAGGGGGGGGGGGGGAGGGAAATACAAGTAAACACACGACTAAAATCATGTGAAAACATTAATCTTTTGTTATGCTTTTCATGATGTTGTTATAACTATTATATGGAAATGTTGGTACGCTAAACATCTTACAATACCACTTTACCCTCTCGAGAGGAAATATGTTTATAAATAATAACATACTTTATTTATATGTTTGCATAACACATCATGACAAGGGTAATCATTTTCATATATAACATTAGGTATATATAAGAAAATACCACTCATTATTATGCCTTTATCAAAACTGTAAAAAGGGTAATCATTTGGTACAAAAACACATTCATTTTCAAGAGTATGTGAGTTAATTGAGAATCTATGAGGCATTCGTCTTCATTATACATATCAAGGTACCACTAGAAAGCCCTGTTTTATAACCAGAGTCTATGTCCAGAGAACATGATAAGTGTGTATAGATCTATACGGGACTGATGATCCCACACCCTGGCTGTTAGCTACAGCCGGACCGGCAGGTTAAGGGTGACAAGTGTCATAACATTTTGACGCCTGAAGAATGTCTCCACAGGAAAACCCATCATAGTACGGTTATGAAAACTCATAGGATAGACAATTAATGGTATTATGTTTTATGGGAAAAGTAATATTACAGTTATTTTTACGTAAAAATACAAGCTTCCTATACTTTTGCTCACTAATAAAACTATACATTATCGGTTTAAGTATGACATATTACTTACAAATTACAGTCTTGGAGCGTTAAGATTGCTTCTCATTTTTAGGAAAATATAGGATTTTCCTAGTTCAATACATCCATTTTATACAAACAATGATTCATAACTCATTTTATCAGAAAATATCGGATTTTATGGAAAACAAACATGAACTTTCGAATGACATACGTTTACTCAAATCACTACTTATGAACTCACCAACTTAATTGTTGACACTTTTTCTTTGAAATAACTTGTATTCTCAGGAAATCACTAAACCAGGTTAGCAACTACTTTTGGGGATTAATGCTCTGACGTTAGTAACATCTTTTGTAACATCATATTGTGATTAAGTTTTTGAAACTTGTAATACTACAATCATGTAAAATTTTCAATTTATATATATATATATATATATATATATATATATATATATATATATATATATATATATATATGATGGTGGTGTGTACTTTCTTTACTATTCAATTGTTATGATACTGAACATGAAGTCCTCCGCCCCTGAATGTTTCCGCTATTCAGGTTTAGGGGTGTGACATCGTGCCCTCGAGGGCTCCACTCTACCCTGACTCCCATCAGTGATCCTCAAAGTAGCTGGCGCGGGGGCCAGCGCCGACTTGGTGGCGAGGAACGGACAGTTGACCTTCACATGGCCAACTTGATCACACTGATAGCAAATCCTCATACTTTGAACCGAGGCTGACTGGCGGCAGTCACTCGCATAATGCCCCTCCTTCACAAATGTGTGGCACACACTACTAGATCGACATGCTCTATCATGAACCTTTCCGCACTTCCCACAAGTGCGGACTCGCTCACCTCCAGACCTAGAATCAGTGGATTTGAACCGCTTCGGCGCTGGCTGCGACTGTGTCGGGACCTGCCTCTGCTCTCTCAACTGAAGCTCTATCTCAAGCTCATGCCACCTGGCAACCTCCTATAACTCGAACAAACAATCACATCGCTGAGTAGAAACAAACTGTCTAATATCCGTCTTGAGCATGCTCAGATAATAGGTCATTTGAGCCTACTCTAAATCAAACTCAGGGCAAAACATAGCCCTCTCAGTAAACATGTGGGTGATCTCCGTCACCGACTCCGATCCCTGACTTAGGTCTAAAAACTGCTGAGCCAACCTATCTCGCTCGACCCGAGTAACATAGCGAGTACAAAACATCTCCATGAACAGATCCAAAGATATCGTAGCCCTCTGCTCTACAGAAAACGATCCTGTAAAAAGTCTTCACCAATGTTTCGCTTCGGACCTCAGAAGGTTCAGTGCACACCTAACATTCTAGTCAGCATGGCATGAACACGTGAAGAAACATCCCACCACATCAGATAGCCACCTCATGGCCACGACTGGGTCCTGAACTCCATCGAAACTCGGGGGCTTCGTAATATCGAAGTCCCGATACTAAAATACCCTCCCTGTCCCAACACCTGCAACCAGCACGACTGCGGAGGCTGCAACAACAGCCGTCCCAACAATGGCTACGTAGCGATCATCAAAGAACTCCATCATTGCGGTCTTGATAGACCCGAACGTCTCCGGAATCTGACCCCGGACGATAACAACCACCCCCTAGCGGATGATCACCCCGGATCCAATCTCAACTCATCTCATAGTCATCATACTGAAAATACACTAGGAAGATATCAGATAAGCCACATCTCATAACGGGGAACCAACTCCCAACAAAGCCCTAAGGGTTGTGACTTCCTTGCTATGCGTACGGGTCCTATGCTTTTAGTAGTACGAGCCCATACTACCTTCCACACTTACCCGTATTTGTCTCAAGGGTCATCACAACGCCCTATCAACACTCATAAGCATATCTGAACACTCAATCCTCACTCTCTAGAAGAAGGCTAAACATCTCACGACTGGCCGGCTGACCCCACCCTTGTAGAACTCGTGTATGCTAGCCATACATAACGTTGGACCCTATAGACATTTGAATATCTGATCCTACCCTAAGACCTTCATCAAACAAGAGTAGGAAATAAGGCCAGACCACACATTCTCAGGCTATAAGATCTTAGTTATATATAACAATGATGCATACACTAAACAACTACAATAATGATGTCAATTCCGTAAAAGAAAAGGCCCTAGGCTATCAGAAATCATGTAATCTAGTACAATTCTATCATGTAATCCCTAAAGATCCCTAGCCTATCTCTAGCATGATGTTCTTGTTGGATAAGGTGTCTAAGTCCATAACTATTTCGGGCTTGTACTTGACCCGACCCGGCATGGTCCATTTGGGTTGCATGGCACCATGCAATTGGATAGACTAAATGAGAGAAATAACACTTGGAGATTATTAATATATTATAAGTTCTAATATATTAATAATATTATTTGATTAGTTGATCAAAGAATTAATTTGGAATTAATTAAGTGATCAAAGGATAACTAATTAAATATATGGGTTGATTATGTAAATCATCCATATCTTGTATAGTGGGCTAAGAGGCTCCATGGATTATCAAGTTGGGTTCTACCCATAGGATGCTCCATGGATGCTCCATGGGAGTTACAAACCCATGGGTCATGGAAATGAAGAGTCATGACACATTAGGGTTTACATGGTGTAACCCTAGATGTGTCAACACTATATAAGGATCCCATTCTCCACCAAAACGGCTACACAAGTTAGCACTACTAAGGAACTAGAGGGCTTGGCCGATTTTGAGAAAGTGTGTGTTATCTCAAGAGTCTTTCCAAGAGCATTTGGTGTTGTGTGAAGCATTTGAGGCATCACACTTGGGGTGCTAGGCTCACAAGGTTTCAAGGAACACAAGCAACAACAAGGTAAGTTATTCTATCTATGATTAAAGTTAAAATTGTTCCCCATGTATGCTAGATAGGAATATAACCTTGGAATTCAACTTTGCATGATAATTAGACAAACATAGATCCAAGGTTATTAGGGTTGCATGTACACTTAGGAAGTGTTAGAATGCTCAAAACCCATCAGTGGTATCAGAGCCTAGGCTTGTTTGTTTGTTATTTGTGCTTAAAAGTTGAAGAAAGTCGAAAATCTTGCTGTCTGACTGATGGACTCGGCGAGTCCATGGGGAGGACTCGTCGAGTTCATGTGTATCTTCAACCTACTCGGCGAGTAGGATTATGCACTCGGCGAGTAGGGTCGACAGAGTGCAGAATTTCGACTTGAGTTGCTGGAAATGGATTAGAATCATTACCCTAAAATGTTTTGGTACTTGAAAACTTATTTTAGAAGGTGTAATGTGTTTTCTAATTCATTTACAACAACTAGTTATCAAAATTACAAAGATTAAATGTGATTTTGATTCTTGAAAGTGTTCATATTCATATTCTTGTTCTTATGATGTTTAGATGATCATAGGAATTATTTGTAACCTATGTGGTAGATTAATTCATGATCATAATGTGTTTTAATGGAGTCCATAACTTGTCCTCAAGTTATGGAAAAACCAAAAGTCTCTTGGATTAAAAACCATTAAAAGAACACAAGAGTTAGGAAAAAATGAAAAGTCCTCATTTTATTACTCTATTAAACTCATAAGTTACAAGAAATGAAAAGTTTTGAAAGTTTACAAAACTTGCCCTCAAGTTTTGGAACAAGTAAAGTTAAGTTAAAACTTTAGTTCCAACCCCTAGAATTTTAAAAGTTAAAATTCAACCCTTATACTTATATTATTATGATTTAATAATTATATATATGTATAAGAACAAAGTCGTCTTACCGCTAGTACGCCTCATTCACGAAGCCGGTCTATAAGGTGGGTATAAGGTTGTTGCCTATAAAATGGTGACTTAATGGGTGTCCACTCTCACCCACCGCTTGCTTGATCGGTGGAGGGTCGTTAGCCGAACGGGTAAGACAAGGACTTATTAATTCTCATTCAAAGTATGATGAATATTATAAAGTAACTAAATGTTTTATTAAATTCCCAATCTTAGTTACTTTAGGAAAAATGTGAATAAGGTGCTATTCCATGAAATTACACTTTACACTTTGATTAAGTCGTTGGTGGAGCGTGTGTGGTTAACCGGCACACTAACTTGGACTTAACAAGGTAGGTAAAGGGTGACTTAAGGTTTATTATAGTATCGATGGAGCGTGTGTGGTTAACCGGCACATCGATTGAGTGATAAACTTTAAGGGTACCAAGTGATTTGCATGGTTACTTCACACCTCGTTTTGTGATCCTCGGTATCCCAGTCACAAAATTTGGAGGGCACACTCGAGATTGAAACATGCCTTTGAAAAGTTCATTGAATCTCAAAGAATCTAGGAATTTCTAAGAACCATTCAAAACCTAATACTAAAATATTGCGGTTTTCTTGGTGGAAATTGGTGAATCGTCATTCACCTACCTTTCAAATATGATATAGCTTAGATTACGGCATACCTCTTCTAAGTTATATTATATTGTGATTGGATCCTAGCCTTAATATTACATTTGGGTGTTTTATTAAGGACTCTCTTATATCTAAACTAATCTTGTCCTCCTTCCTTCAGATGTCTTTCAACAATGCTTCTGGCTCTAATCCTAATGGCTCCTTTACCCTTATGAACTTGTGTGGGAAAGTCACCTTTGATGGATCCAACTTCAATGAGTGGATCAGAAACATCAGGATGATTACCCGCTACGAGGACAAAGAATATGTCCTTGACAAGGAGCTTAAGGAGATTAATGAGTCCACTGCAACTCCTCAGGAGATCGCTGAATTTCGGGCACATGAAAGGGATGCTACGAAAGTGGCTTGCATCATGACGGCCACGATGACAGCGGAACTCCAAAAGTCTTATGAAGATTTCTACCCTTATGACATGCACCAAGATTTGATGGAAAGATACCATCAAAGTGCAAGACAAGAGAGGTATGAAATCATCTGCTCCATGATAACAACCATGATGAAGGACGGGGAATCCGTCACGAGCCACATGCAGAAAATGCAAAGGTATGTGGATCGTTTGCTGAAGCTTAATGTGAACTTCCCGGAGGATCTTGCAATAGATATTATTTTGCATTCCTTACCATCGTGCTATGATCAATTCCGCATGACATATCACATGAACAAGGAAGAAGTCACCCTCAGCAAACTTCAGGGACTTCTCAAGACCGCAGAATCAGGTCTTAAGGGGAAGTCGGTTGCTATCACTCCTACTCAAAACTCTACTCCGGTTTTGGCAATTGGGAAGAATCGAGGGAGGAAGAGAAAGAGCTCTTCTAAGGGTACCAAGGCTCGGACCCTTGATGGCTCTTCTTCAAATCGGACCAAGAAAGGTTTCGTTACTCCTTCTTCTGACCCAAAAGAGGCTGAATGCTTCTATTGCCATGAAAAAGCTCATTGGAAGCGGAACTGCCCAAAATACCAGCAAGATGTGAAGGATGGGAAAGTTAAACCCAACCATGCAGGTATTTACACTATCATTTCTAATAACTCACCCCATTCTAATTCTTGGGTCCTTGATACCGGGTGTGGTATTCACATTTGTTGTGACTTACAGGGACTAAGAAGAAGTGAGGATGTGGAGCAAGGAAGGATAAACTTGATCATGGGGAATAGGAAAGCTATACCTGTTACCAAGATTGGAGTTTATACTTTATCGCTAAGTAGTGGGTTTAGTTTAGATTTGAATAAGTGTTGTTATTCGCCAGGAATGGCAAGAAATATTATTTCCTTTCATGCTTTGTACAAACAAGGGTTTACCTTTTCATTTAATAATGAAGTTGGTTCTATAGATGTTTTCTATAATAATGTCTTTTATTTTAAAGCATTACCTTGTGATGGTGTGTATGAAGCTGTATCTGTTGTAGATAACTTGGGAAATAATGTTTTGTGTATTGATTCTACTAATAATAACTTGGATAAAGCATCATTATGGCATTGTCGTCTTGGACATATAAGCAAGAAACGCATAGGCCAACTCCAAAAGGATGGAGTCTTGGAGTCATTTGACCTAAAGTCAGATGATAGTTGCGAATCATGCTTACTTGGAAAAATGACAAAGTCACCCTTCACAGGTTCGTGTGAGAGGGGTGAAGGTTTGTTGGACCTTATACACACGGATGTGTGTGGACCATTCAAACATGCCACAAGGGATGCTAATCGTTATTATTTGACTTTTACTGATGATTATAGTAGATATGGATATGTCTACTTGATCAAGCATAAGTCAGAGACTTTCGAGAGGTTTAAGGAATTTAAACAGGAAGTCGAGAATCAATTGGGCAGGAACATTAAGATGCTTCGATCCGATCGTGGTGGTGAGTATCTTAGTTCAGAGTTCCTCGACTATCTAAGGGAATGTGGGATAGTCTCACAATTGACACCTCCCAGGACACCACAGTTGAATGGTGTGGCTGAGAGGCGTAATCGAACCTTGTTAGATATGGTTCGTTCCATGATGAGTCGAGCTTCGCTACCAATCTCATTCTGGGGGTATGCCTTAGAGACTGCCGCCCATATTCTTAATCTAGTCCCTACAAAGAAAGTTGCCAAAACTCCTCACGAGATGTGGACTGGTAAAGTACCTAAACTAGACCACATCAAGATTTGGGGTTGCGAGGCTTTCGTGAGACGCGAGACTCATGATAAGCTCGAACCCCGAAGCGAGAGGTGTATTTTCATCGGTTACCCACAGCGATCCTTTGGTTACCTCTTCTACAGACCTAGTGACAATGTGGTCTTTGTAGCAAGAAGAGGAGTCTTTCGAGAAAGAGAGTTTATAAGCCAAGGAGACAGTGGGAGGCAAATTGATCTTGAAGAAATTCAAGAATCAAGCGGTGAAGGAACTTCAAACTCTAGCCCTCAACTTGAGGAGGAAACTCCTGTTGAGCCAATTGACAAATCTGTACCTCTGAGACGTTCCACGAGAGTTAGGAGTGCACCTGAGCATTACTATGGATTCCATATTACTGCAGAAGGTGAGACACTTATTAGTGATGAAACACTAGTAAGTCAAGATGACCCTAACAGCTACGAGGAAGCCATGGCAGGCCCCGAGTCTGCTAAATGGAAAGAGGCTATGGATAGCGAGATACAATCCATGTATGACAATCAAGTTTGGAACTTGGTTGAGAATGTACCAGGTCGTAAGACAGTAGGGTGCAAATGGGTCTTCAAGAAGAAGACCGACATGGATGGTAAAGTACACACTTATAAGGCTAGACTGGTTGCAAAGGGCTTCTCTCAAATTCCTGGAGTGGACTATGATGAGACCTTTTCTCCGGTAGCCAAGATTAAGTCTATTCGGGTTCTGTTAGCCATAGCTGCATTTCATGACTATGAAATATGGCAGATGGATGTCAAAACCGCTTTCCTTAATGGGAAGTTGGCTGAAGATGTTTACATGAGTCAGCCAGAGGGTTTTGTCAGCAATGAGTACCCTAATAGAGTGTGTAAGCTTGAGAAATCCATTTATGGATTGAAGCAAGCTCCTCGCAGATGGAATCTTTGCTTTGATGAAAAGGTCAAGGAATTTGGCTTTTCTAGGAGTGAAGATGAATCTTGTGTGTATGTCAAGGCTAGTGGGAGTATAGTTAGCTTTTTGGTATTGTATGTGGATGACATACTACTCATAGGAAACGACATTCCAACCCTGCAGGAAGTAAAGTCCTGGCTTGGGAAGTGTTTCGCTATGAAGGACCTTGGTGAAGCTGCCTATATTCTAGGGATAAGAATCTTGAGAGATCGGAGTAAAAGACTAATTGGACTTAGTCAGAGTACCTACTTGGATAAGGTGCTGAAGCGATTCAGCATGCAGGATTCCAAGAAAGGAGAGTTACCCATCCAGAGTAACATCAGATTGAGTAAGACACAAAGCCCTAGCACTGAGGCTGAGATAGCAGAAATGAGTCGAACACCTTATGCTTCGGCTGTAGGATCGATCATGTATGCTATGACGTGTACTCGACCCGATGTAGCTTTTGCCTTGAGCATGGTTAGCAGGTATCAGGCGAACCCTGGCAAGGCACACTGGACTGCAGTAAAGAATATCCTCAAGTACCTACGAAGGACTAAGGACTGGGTCCTTACCCTCGGTGAGAGTGATGACTTGAGAGTTGTTGGGTATAGTGATGCTAGCTTCCAGACTGATAGGGATAATTTCCGCTCTCAGTCGGGCTGGGTCTTTACCCTAAACGGAGGAGCAATTTCTTGGAAGAGTTCCAAGCAAGAGACAGTGGCAGATTCTACTTGTGAATCAGAGTATATTGCAGCTAGCGAAGCAGCAAAGGAAGCGATATGGCTGAAGAACTTCATTGGAGACCTTGGAGTTGTACCAGCTATTAAAGAGCCAATGGAAATTTTCTGTGATAGTGAAAGTGCTGTTGCCTTAGCCAAGGAACCAAGGGATCATGGGAGATCCAGACACATCGACAGAAAATACCATTTCATTAGACATCGGATCGAAGAAGGACTCCTCGTGGCAAAGAGGGTATCATCGGATGAGAACCCAGCAGATCCCCTCACGAAGGGACTGAGTAGGGTTAAGCATCTCCAGCATGCTCGGAGCATAGGGCTGAAGGATGATATAAGTTTTAGTAGTTAGATAACTCAGAAATTTGTAAAGTGTAATTGACATTTGATGATGAATAAAAGGTGTTTTATTTATGAGTAAAGTGTTGCTATCTCTTGTCAATCGTTTACTATATTTCTTTTGCATGTTTTGACTTCCAGAATAATTTTGTTTGGTGTAACATATTATTCAAACCTCCACAGTCGGTCATATGTCGGAAGTAGGTATGAATCAAGACTGTCATGATGGGTTGTAGAGGTCCAAGGTGTTGGACAAGGCTACAACAATCATGAGTGCTCATAAGTTCTGAGCATTGGACTCAACCCACGCTCACTGGAATCACTTCATGGAATTCTATCTCGAGTGATCGTGAGACGGTAATATCATATAAGTCTTCAAACCTAGAGATATGATTTGTTACTTACGAGTTGGTTATGCATTGACTGTACGAAACCGCATTGGTAACTCGATGTTATAAAACGTACTTTTGTGTGTAATTCAATAAGTGGTAGAACAAACATATGAGTCGAAGTTTATCTGTTCCTTCTTGGATTAGAAGCTGATATCTGGGCCCCTCGATGAGTTTGTTTTGACCCATGTACCGGGCCCGGTCAGAACTAAGTTGATGTGTTCAATTAAGTTCTATGTCAAACAAATCGGAAATCGAGAAACAAATGCTGGACAAGAAGTAAGACAATGTTCCATGTATTTGTCCGGCTGATATCTAGAACGGAGGATTATATGATCACTTATCTTAAATGGCGTACCATCATCTTCTCAGTTTCGAGAGACCTTGAAAGAGCTACGATTGCCGATCGGTTCCTGAAGTACTAGAGATATAGTTATTAGACTTATCCAAGTGGGAGACTGTTGGATAAGGTGTCTAAGTCCATAACTATTTCGGGCTTGTACTTGACCCGACCCGGCATGGTCCATTTGGGTTGCATGGCACCATGCAATTGGATAGACTAAATGAGAGAAATAACACTTGGAGATTATTAATATATTATAAGTTCTAATATATTAATAATATTATTTGATTAGTTGATCAAAGAATTAATTTGGAATTAATTAAGTGATCAAAGGATAACTAATTAAATATATGGGTTGATTATGTAAATCATCCATATCTTGTATAGTGGGCTAAGAGGCTCCATGGATTATCAAGTTGGGTTCTACCCATAGGATGCTCCATGGATGCTCCATGGGAGTTACAAACCCATGGGTCATGGAAATGAAGAGTCATGACACATTAGGGTTTACATGGTGTAACCCTAGATGTGTCAACACTATATAAGGATCCCATTCTCCACCAAAACGGCTACACAAGTTAGCACTACTAAGGAACTAGAGGGCTTGGCCGATTTTGAGAAAGTGTGTGTTATCTCAAGAGTCTTTCCAAGAGCATTTGGTGTTGTGTGAAGCATTTGAGGCATCACACTTGGGGTGCTAGGCTCACAAGGTTTCAAGGAACACAAGCAACAACAAGGTAAGTTATTCTATCTATGATTAAAGTTAAAATTGTTCCCCATGTATGCTAGATAGGAATATAACCTTGGAATTCAACTTTGCATGATAATTAGACAAACATAGATCCAAGGTTATTAGGGTTGCATGTACACTTAGGAAGTGTTAGAATGCTCAAAACCCATCAGTTCTAACATATGATAATAGCATATAACAATATGGTATTTTTTATAGGTTTTATACGAACAATCCTATGTGTGCATGCAACCCTAATTGGATCTATGTTTTCACTATTACAGATACAACTTCATCAACACAAAAAGAAACCTGGAATACTGCTATGATTTTCAAAATCCACAAAGGAGAATAGAATACATAACTTTTGTTGTTATATAGCAATAACAACTAGTTCCTTGAATTTCCTTAACTCTTGATAGCAAGTACCACAAGTGTAGTACCTCTAATGGCTCACAAACACACTAGGTGAAAGGATGAATATGGGAGAGAGGAAAGAAGGGTATCTTGCTCTAGAATTCGTCCCTTTTAGGGTTTCCAAAGGCTTGGACGAATTCTAGTGCCTTAGGGTGCTATTTATACTGGAGGCTAGCTAGGGTTTCAAGGTGGAAACCTTAATCCCTTAGCTTAAGGCCCAAGCAAATCCATGGACTCTTTTCCTTAAGCCCTTGGACAAAAACTCCTAGATCCTTCTAGGATTTTCGGCCAAGCCTTAATAAAGGTGATCCAATGGCCCAAAGCCTCAACTATTGAATAATTACAAAATAGCCCCTTTACTTTTAATCAGTTCCTTTAATCCCAAAATTAATTCTAAATTAATTTCTGATTAAATAATCATTAATAATATGATTCCAAATTATTATATTATTCTTATAATATAATAAATAAATCATATTTATGCCCCAATCAACCTCTCTCCTCAACTATCATCCTGTCTAGTCACCCGTGTGAAGGTAACCCAAAAGGACCATGCTCACAATCGAGTTAAGTACATACCACAATAGTTATGGACTTAGACACTAATCCAACAGTCTCCCACCTGGATAAGTCTATTAACTATTTTTCATGACTTCAGAACCTGATCAGCAATCGTAGCATTCAAAAGCCGCTGTCAACTCTGATCTTACCAGAAGCGTGTCCTTTAGATAAGGGATCATATATTCCTCCATTCTTGATATCGTATAGACTGAGACATGGATTGAAATCATTGTTTTTGTCTATATGTTGTTTCCCGATTTCCGATTTATGACGACTGACAACAGACTACAATTGAACACATCAACTTAGTCCCGGCTTGGCCAAGCGCTTTAGGGTGTCATCACTAAATCATCGAGGGGCCCACATATATCGCTTTTATCCAACTTTGGGTAAAAGGAACGAATAAACCTCGACTCAAATGCTCGCTTGCATTTACTTATCAAATCACACACAACAATAGTTTTTATAACACCAAGTTACTGGTGCGCTTACCTATTATCAATGTGCAACTGATAGGTAAATAACAACTCACACGTCTTGGTTTCAAGAATATATAATATTATCGTCTCACTAATCACTCGTGACGAAATCCATGAAGTGATTCAAGTGATCATGGGTTTAATCCAATACTCTAATCTTATTAAAGCACTCATGAACTCTGCAGCAAACCTTTGCTTTGTCTAAACACTTTAAACAATCTACAGAAAGATTCATGACAGTCTTGCTTCATACCTACTTCCAACGTATGACCGACTTTGGAGGTTTGAATACCCTAGTTATTCTGGAAGTCAAAACATGCAAAATGAAACACAATAATAATACTTAATCCTATATGGCCTCAAAACTTTTGAGTATAAATAAAAACACCTTTTATTTAGTCACCATATTGATTACTCATTATTCATTGTATAATGATTCGGATAATCAACTTGACACTTGAATTACAACAATAGTTGTCCCATGCACCAAGCATGCACACTATGTTTATCTATGGTCCTTACTTTATGAATTAGATCAATTGAAAACTTTTCCAATGATGCTCAATTCACAATTCCTAAACCTTATCGTAAGTGTAAGAATACAAAATTCTTGCCACTACTAGAATATGTTAGATTCTAACATTTTATGCAACGATCCTTTCGTAATGTCACAACACCAATGAACTCATCGAGTTTCTATAGTACTCAGAAGGTCAGGAAAACCCTAACCAACTCGCCAAGTTGACTGGACAACTCTCCGAGTTTTCCCCAACTTAACGCATTCGGTTGATCCTTCGATTCCAGGGACTCTAAGGCTCAGATCTAAACTCCAAATGTGTCTAAAAGGATAAAGTTTCCAACTTTATCCTTTTGGGCTACTCCAAATGCTCCAAAGCCCATCCATAAGGCTTGAAAACCCAAGGGCTTAACAATTAAGCACAAAATCCTTGAGATCTGAAACCCAACTTTTCTAGAAGAGATTTTAGCCTCAAAAAACGTCCCAAAGGTTGGTGCTTTATAGACATGCATGTCCAATGCATGTTTTAAACCCAAAATGAGTCTAAAAGAGAAAATATGACCGAAACTCCATGCATGGCATCAAGGCTTGGCTAAAGACCAGATCTAACCCACTATAAGGTCACCTTGACCTGGAGATTCATAAAGTTGCAAACTTTATGATGTCCATCGATTGCAACATCCATGAATAAGGAGAAAAAGGGACAAAACTCAAGATCTAGCTACATAGATAGATAAAAATCGGATCTTGAACACTTACAAAGGTCCAAAAGAGATTCAACCCGAATATAAGAGCTTTGCTTGCTAGATCCTTGCTTCCTTCTCCCAACCTTCTCCTTCTTTTGCTCCAAAATGCCACACTAGCTCACCATATGAGAGGGAATGATTATTAGGGTCCACAAAGGATGATATGGGAGTTTGGAGGCTAATAAAAGATTAGCCTCAAGGAATTATTAACTAGTTTAATCAATTCATAGAATTATAAACTGAATCATAGTCGTTCCCATTGAGTTCAAAACCTCGTCTTACCATTGATATACTATTACATGATTGATGAGTTTAAGAAACTTTTTGATCGTTTAGATCTTATAACAGGTAAATCTCAAAAGCGAAAAACAACAATATAAAACACAAGAATGAATTTGAATATGTCGAATGATTCAATTGATTCAATCCTCAGCAGAGCTCGATTAAGAACTTCCGCTGTAGAGGATATTCGGGTTACAAAAGATAAAGATCAAATGCTTGACAAAATAATTTCCAAATCTTACGTCCTAGGATGCATGCGAGCACCTATAAATACAAAACCCTATAAAACAACTCACGGATGGACAAGCCCATACCAGAGACTAAATGGACTAAATAGCGAGCCCAAGACGCAACACCTTCTGGACCTAACAGTCTCCCCTTTGCGTTAATTGGAGCGAGACTATCTCTTCGGCTTGCTGGGTCCAGCTGCAGGAACTTTCTTAGTGGTATCAAATAGACATGGGATGAGAGCAAGGATGGTCTATCTGAAGCGAATGTACCACTGAATCATGTCGTCAAAAGACTTCTTGTCATATGCTGAATTATGCTTGCATCGATGAATGATTCCCAAAAGATGTTCCAAGCATGCAGTGGTGTAAACGTGTTTGTCAGCCAAGGCGAACAGGCATTTCTGGCCTTCGTTCCTTGTAAACATGACAGAATTCCACTTCGGGTCAATTCTCCCCATCTGCATCATGTTCAAATCACTAGCAGAGCCGACAGGAGAAATAGTAGGCTTTTTCTTGAAGATGCTAGCGATCTCCTGATCCATCTTGACAACCTCCATAATGTAGCATACGAGCATCCTTTTGAAGTGATCAATAATTGGACCATACTCAGCTTCGTTGGTGAGGAGGATGTTGTGCAAAATAATCTAGTCATGTGGATTCAGGTTGGGAAGATCAGCAAGTGATATCACGTGTTCGGTTTTAGCAGAACCCCTCAGCACTTTGAACCGAACGTTCGTGAAGTTTCCCTCACAAAACGGCTTGAGGACCCAAACATTGATGATTTTCTGAGTGCTCCAAGTTTGATACTGTGGTTGAGCAGACTTCAGATAGAATTCAACGAGTTCCCTATCAACCTTTGGATGAGGATGAGGGACATCAGCAACGTTATCAAAGGCATGAAAGATGAAGGCTTTTCGGGTCATTGGCATGTCAAACTGAGAATCGACAGAGTTGATACGATCCAATGAAATCACTGGTTCGAGCCACAGAATGTTGGGAGTTTCAATTGCCTCTTTCAAAAGCTTCTCAAGATTCCACGGAGGAAAAAGGGTTTTCCGACTCTCAAGAAGGTCATGAGCCTCCTTCATTTTCCTTTCGGTCGCCTCAACCTCTCTGGCAACACGAGCGCTCATGTCAGCATCTTTGTCACGACCTTGTTTCTTTAAGAGATCTGCAATCGTCTCTTTATCATCATCATCACTGTCTTCAGCAACTTTCTTTCCTTTATCTTTGACACCCGAACCTGAGGCTTGACCTGCTGGAAGAGGTTCGGTTGCTTTAGTTGCTGTAGAAGTGTGAGGTGGTTGGGACTGAGACACATCTTCTCCCCCTTGTTTCGGATTGGACACGAACTCCAGGAGCCCTTCAAGTTTTCTTAAGAGAGCAAGGGCAGGAGCAAGCTTTTCTGCAAGAGTGCGCCTCACCGAGTATTTCAGAATCGGATCATGGGCTTCAATGATGTTCGAAAGGGCGGCGTGGACATCCGAAACACATGAAGAAATAACTTCTCGCTCAGATCGAAGAGATTTAACTTCCTTTTGAGAATGGAAAAGCTTAAGACTCTTGACCTTTAGAGCAGTGGCTTTACGAGCGAGAGCATCCATTACTGAGTTCTCGGCAGCTAGGTCTTCATGCAGCTTAGTCAGGCGCTCCTCAATAGTCGTCTTAAACATTGTGTTGTCATCGCTGAGAGATTGACGAAGACTGGAAAAGGACTCCAGTTCGGAGGCAACTGAAGTGGCCAACTTGTTGACAAGGGAGGCAAGCTTTTGTTCATTGGAATTATTAGTTTCCTGTAAAGACTGCAAAATAGAAGAAGCGTCAACAAATAGTTTTTCGACTTTTTCGGTCGCAGCAGCACACGCCTTGGTGGAGGCATCAATAGCGGCAGTGGTAGAGTTGATAGAGGCTTCATGAGCCTTAGTAAACGTATCAACAATCCGTTGAATAGCAGCCTCTGAGATGGTAGACTATGAGGAAGAAGAGGAGGAAGCAATGAGAGAATCGATTTTCTCATGAAGCTCCTTGAGATGCTTCTTGGTGACGGGAGCATCATCAACATCATCGCTTTGCATTTGATACGGACTGTAATAGACCGAGTCAAATGTCATATCCTCACCTCTAAGAAAAGGTTCTTCATTATCTACTGAATGAGCAGGAGATGAGGGTGATGGTGGAGACTCGGTTGTGGAAGTAGGTTCGGGTACGGATGTATGTTCGGTAGTGGGAGTGGGTTCGGGTGCTGAAGTAGGAGCCCCCGTATCAGATACGTTGGTTCTAACTCCATCGGTGGTTGTTGTGGTAGCTTTAGTAAAACTGAGAGGTGGTACAGGGATAAAAGTGGGTGGTATTTGAGTAGTGGAGGTTATGGGGGAATGGAAATAGAGATGGAGATTGGGGGAGGAGAGACAGGTCTAGTGGAAACATGTACCTCAGGGGTAGGCGAACGTGGAGGAGTGTTACCACGTAGAGACTCTTTAGAGTATGAACTCTCTTCCTCAGATTCACTGGAGGAGGAGGCAAGAATAAGCTTTCGCCTAGGTTGAGTCTTCCTTTTCTTTGGTGGAGGACATTGAGCTGCTTTGGAGGGTTTGCGTTTTTTCGAAGAAGGACCTTTCGCTTAACCTTCTTGTCTTTTCCCTTGTCAGTCTTCTTTTCCCTGGGAGCAGGCCGATCACCATCATGAATTGATTGAATCATGTCAGGAGTGAGCTCTCTAGGACCAGAGCGACGTAACTCCTTGTAAGTTCTGATGATCTGGCTGTCGCTTGGAACATCCCCATACATTGACTCAGGGATTGAGCCAATAAACTGAAACTTAGAGGAATCAGAGACAATTATCTTCGTAGTGTGGAAAGTGCCTATCGAAGAAAGTGGAGAATCAGCAACAATTGGAACGTGATACTTGTCCATCACCCACTTTGCGACCAGCGTCCAGAATCTGGCATAGGAGATCTTTGAATGGCGAGAGGTAGACGCTACACTCTAAATCAGCTGTTGCCATAAAACTAGCCCATAATCAAGGTTGATTCCATGGTACAGACCATAAAGAACGGTCATAAACAAACGACTCGCCCCGTCTGAACCTGCACTTTGTTTTGATAGCCCCTTCAACAGGATGGTGAAGAAGCCATTCCACTGAGGAGGAAGGCAAGATTTCTTGAATTTGGTCACCGTCGTCAGAATTTCAGTGTATCCCATGTTATAAAACATGGAGAACAACTGTCCCACCACGATGGATTCGGGGTTAACCCTAGATTCATCGGGTTCAAACCCTAAAAGTGAACAGAATCGCTGCTTGGAGATGGAGGCCTTGTGATCAAGAATGTCAAAGAAGATTCGATCAACAGACTTGTCATAGTGAGCTGTGGAGAATATTTGCGAGAGACACTCTGTTGGAATTGTTTCGACCTTGGTGAGAGCTGGAACAAGCGGCGAATACTTGAGACATTCCATGATTGGAAACATGAATGCATCGTAAACTTGAGGAGTGAGGTCGATAATCAAGCTTTGTTGAGGACGGATTGGCAGAATGTGAGAAGTAGCATGAACTGATGATGAGTCCCCCCATTGAAGAGAAGAATTTTGGATAGATGATGAATAGTAGAAGAAACAAAGCTTTTCTTTCTCTCTGAAGATTTGATGCAGTAAAGAGGTAAATTGTGGTGGAAGTTACCTTTTATACCGTGCTGAGAAGAGAGAGAAAAATCTGCTCCCAAATCTTCAAGGGAAATGCAAAGAGTTTCCTTAGGCGATTGACGCATGACAGTTTAGAGCCTCGATGATGACGCAGGAGAGAGAAAAACTGTCCCGGTTCACACGCCTTCCCATCAGGCGCCGTTTGAAATGTCAAAAACGGTTCCACTTCACACGCCTTCCCATCAAGCGTCGTTTGAAATATCAAACCGATTGGACTTTCGGCTGAGTCAGCACCTTATCCCTTTAGAGTGAGCTGTCGTCATAAAGCAAAATAACCACGTTTAACAGTGTGAGCCACAACTCTTTTATAACCTTAAATCCCATAGCCAAAAATTGCTTGTAAGTAATGAAACCAGAATTATGGAAAATCAAAAAGATTTTCGTGCATAGAGTGTAAAAGAAAAGAAATAAAGCAATACATATGTGGGAAACTGTGATGTCAATAAAGACATGAAACAATGGATCCCGGGCACGAATCTCTTCCTTCAAAGTCAAGAGAGACCTTAAAGTGTTTGTGTGGTTTCCCGTTGAATTACGATCAAACACTTATTAAGAAGTGTTTAAAGGCGTCTTTTAATAAGGCTAATCTGGGTGGCTTTCGCTTCAGTTCAGAATTCCTGATCTTGACATAGGACAGAAATCGACTGAAGTACTTGTGAGACCAATGTAGTCTGTTGAACAAGTAGGTGTGAAGAGAATTTAAGTGGCATGTGTAAAATACTTTTAGGTGAAATCTCAAAAAAAATGAAAATTGGATTTTAAGGGAAGAAATGTTATGGGATTTAACAATTTCAAAAGAATCACACAAAAAAGAAAATTTAGAGATTTCAAGGTACAGCCCCATGTGTAAAGAAACCAAAGTACCTCTACTGTTAAAATAAGGACCAAACAGAAAACTCTTATCTCATGTAAGAAGAGAGTAAGGTAGCTCCTGATTAGAATAAATATAAAAGCCTAACTGGGAAGACAATGGTTGTATATACCAAGTCAGTAAGGCTATTATTCAGAATCAGGTGAGACTTTGGACACATACAACAGCATGTTTCTAGGGACACTTAACTATTAAAAACGTGAGAACAAGAAGTGCTCCACAATTATCCACAAAAAAAAATTAACGAACACAAGCAAACAAAAAAAAAATGTTTTTCGAGTTTTTGATTTAAAGAGAAAAACAAACAAAAATATTTTTGGAGTTTTTGAGTTAAAAAAAATAAATAAAAAAAAACTTTGGAACCGAACCCGAAATAGACCGAACGCTCGGTTCAGTTCGGTAAAAAAAAACTTTGAAAAAGAAAGATATAAATGAGAAATAAGAGTACAAAAAGTTTACAACCAAAAGTTTACAACCAAAGAAGCTACCTTTAAGTGATAAGCGAAGATAAGAGAATAGGACCGAACCCGAGCCCTCGGTTCATTTCGGCACTCACGTGAACCGAACCGGAACGTTCGGTTCATTTCGCTTCCAACTTTTAGTTTTGAGAAATAGTTTTTGGTACTGACTCCGATTCCATCATACCTATCCCTTGTAGAATTTTATTGAAACTTGCTTCAGGAAGAGCTTTGGTGAAGATGTCTGCCAGTTGATCAGTGGTTCGAACAAAATGAATCTCTACGTTTCCGTCTTCTACATGATCATTAATGAAGTGATACCTCAATGCAATGTGTTTGGTTTTGGAATGTTTCCCTGGGTTATGACAGATCCTAATTTCACTTTCTGAGTCACAATATAGTGGGATCTTTTTAATGTTGAGTCCGTAATCCCGGAGTTGACTTTGGATCCAAATCACTTGAGATGTGCAAGAAGCAGCTGCAATATAATCTGCTTCGGTTGTAGATAATGAAACACATGTTTGTTTCTTAGATTTCCAGCTCACTATTTTCCATCGATGAATTGACATCCTCCTGTAGTGCTTTTCCTATCTAAACCACATCCTCCAAGGTCTGCATCTGAGTAGGCTTGAACAAAGACACCTGAGTTTGATGGAAACCAGAGACCAAGGGAGGTGGTATGCTTCAGATACCGGAGAATGTTTTTCACTGCCAGCATGTGTGGTTCACGAGGATTCGCCTGAAACCTAGCACAATAACACACAGAAAACATTATATCGGGCCTGCTAGTTGTGAGGTACATCAGGGAACCAATCATTTGTCGATATAGCGTTATATCAACTGCCGGTTTTTCCAAGGATGGTGTGAGTTTGGTGCCGAACGCCATTGGAACTTTGACCTTTGAATCTCCCATCATGCCGAATTAGCAAGAAGAGTCTTGGTATATGCTTCTTGGTTGATAAAGATGCCTTCGGGTCACTGTCTAAGGTTTAAACCAAGGAAAAAGTTAATCGCACCCATTGAGCTCATTTCAAATTTAGTCTCCATCAGCTTTCTGAATTCAGCTGTTAAGCTAGGATTCGTTGAGCCAAAGATGATATCATCGACATAGATTTGAACTATCATAAGGTGGTTACCTTCCTTCTTTCGAAAGAAAGTTGGGTCAACCGAACCTTGTTTGAATTTAGACATCTTTAAAAACTTAGTTAGTGTTTCATACCATGCCCTAGGCGCTTGTTTCAGACCATAAACTGCCTTGTCTAGAATGTAACAGTGATTTGGATGCTTTTCATTCACAAAACCTGGAGGTTGCTACACGTAAACCGTTTCTTCAAGTTCTCCATTTAGAAAGGCGCATTTCACACCCATTTGGTAGACCTCGAAGTTCTTGTGTGCAGCGTAGGCAAGAAATATTCGAACAGATTCCAGCCTTGCTACCGGAGCAAATGTCTCTTCGTAATCAATTCCTTCTTCCTGGCAGTATCCTTTCACCACAAGACGAGCTTTATTTCGAATCACATTACCCTCCTTGTCCATTTTGTTTCTAAATACCCATTTGAGACAAACGACTGAGGCATCTTTAGGTGTTGGAATGAGGTGCCATACCTTGTTTCTTTCAAACTCATTGAGTTCATCTTGCATAGCCTGAACCCAATCAGAATGATCAAGAGCAGTATTGACGGTCTTCGGCTCAACTTTGGATACGAAGGAATTATACATGCAGAACTCTACTTTGGAAAATAGGGAGGTTTGCTTTACCTTCACTTGGGATCGGGTCAGGACCTTTTTAGATACATAACCCACTATCTGAGATACAGGATGATCTCTGGTCCATTTAATGAGGGGAGGATAGTTTGGATCATAAGATGGGTCCAATTCGGCGTTGACCATTTCTTCCAATTCAGACTGACTATCGTCATCATAGAACATATCAGAGTTCACCCCCTCGACTGATGATGAATCATTTGGATTTTCAGGTTGGTTCGGACCTTTGGGTGCAACAGAACTCTCAGGTGTAGCCGGACTGTCGGGTGCTACTTGACTTTCGGGTGTAGCAGGGCTTTCAGGTGCTATAGGACTTTCGGGTGTAGTTGGGCTTTCGGGTGCTACAGGACTTTCGGGTGTAGCTGGGCTTTCCGGTGCTACAGGAATGGAATTCTCCCCCTGAAAGTGTGAGTTCGGTTGATGTGAAGAAAATAGATTCTCCCCATTTGTTTGGCTGCATCTTTGACGATCTTCACCAGATGATCGATTTTGTTGCCTGCCGCCTTGGCTTCCGAGAGAGTGGCTTTCTCAGGTTCATCGAACAGGTCTACGAACTGATCAAATAATAAGTTTCTTCAATTTTACTTGAACGCTTATTTAAAACCCAGTATGCTTTTGAAGTAAGAGAATATCCCAGAAAATTCCTTCGTTAGCTTTAACATCAAATTTGTTATGATGTTCTTTGGAGTTGAAGATGAAGCACCGTGAACCAAACACATGGAAGAATTTTACGTTTGGCTTCCTGTTATTGATGATCTCATAAGGAGTGTGAGAGAAAAGCTTGTTGAGATAAGACCTATTCTGTGTAAAACATGCTGCAACAATAGCATCAACCCAAGAAAAGGTTCTTCATTATCTGCTGAGTGAGCAGGAGATGAGGGTGATGGTGGAGGCTCGGTTTTGGAAGTAGGTTTGGGTACGGATGTATGTTCGGTAGTGGGAGTGGGTTCGGGTGCTGAAGTAGGAGCCCCCGTATCAAATACATTGGTTCTAACTCCAGCGGTGGTTGTTGTGGTAGTTTCCGTAAAAATGGGAGGTGGTACAGGGATAGAAGTGGGTGGTATTTGAGTAGAGGAGGTTATGAGGGGAATGGAAATAGAGATGGATATTGGGGGAGGAGAGACAGGTCTAGTGGAAATATGTACCTCAGGGGTAGGAGAACGTGGAGGAGTGTTACCACATAGAGACTCTTTAGAGTCTGACTCTCTTCCTCAGATTCACTTGAGGAGGAGGCAAGAATAAGATTTCGCCTAGGTTGAGTCTTCCTCTTCTTTGGTGGAAGAGATTGAGCTGCTTTGGAGGGTTTGCGTTTCTTCGGAGAAGGACCTTTCGCTCCTTTGACAACCTTCTTTTCTTTTCCCTTGTCAGTCTTCTTTCCCCTGGGAGCAGGCCGATCAGCATCATGAATTGATTGAATCACGTCAGGAGTGAGCTCTCTAGGACCAGAGCGACGAAACTCCTTGTAAGTTCTGATGATCCGGCTGTCGCTTGGAACATCCCCAAACATTGACTCAGGGATTGAGCCAATAAACTGAAACTTAGAGGAATCAGAGACAATTATCTTCGTAGTGTGGAAAGTACCTATCGAAGAAAGTGGAGAATCAGCAACAATTGGAACGTGATACTTGTCCATCACCCACTTTGCGACCAGCGTCCAGAATCTGGCATAGGAGATCTCTGAATGGCGAGAGGTAGACGCTAGACTCTGAATCAGCTGCTACCATAAAACTGACCCATAATCATGGTTGATGCCATGGTACAGACCATAAAGAATGGTCATAAACAGACGACTCCCCCCGTCTGAACCTGCACTTCGTTCTGATAGCCCCTTGAACAGGACGGTGAAGAAGCCATTCCACTGAGGAGGAAGGCAAGATTTCTTGAATTTGGTCACCGTCGTCAGAATTTCAGTGTATCCCATGTTATAAAACATGGAAAACAACTGTCCCACCGAGATGGATTTAGGGTTAACCCTAGATTCATCGGGTTCAAACCCTAAAAGCGAACATAATCGCTGCTTGGAGATGGAGGCCTTGTGATCAAGAATGTCGAAGAAGATTCGATCAACAGACTTGTCATAGTGGGCTGTGGAGAATATTTGCGAGAGACACTCCGTTGGAACTGTTTCGACCTTGGTGAGAGCTGGAACAAGCGGTGAATACTTGAGACATTCCATGATTGGAAACATGAATGCATCGTAAACTTGAGGAGTGAGGTCGATAATCAAGCTTTGTTGTCGACGGATCGGCAGAATGTGAGAAGTAGGATGAACTGATGATGAGTCCGCCATTGAAGAGAAAAATTTGGGAGAGATGATGAATAGTAGAAGAAACAAAGCTTTTCTTTCTCTCTGAAGATTTGATGCAGTAAAGAGGTAAATTGTGGTGGAAGTTACCTTTTATACCATGGTGAGAAGAGAGAGAGAAATCTGCTCCCAAATCATCAAGGGAAATGCGAAGAGTTTCCTTAGGCGATTGACGCGTGACAGTTTAGAGGCTCGATGATTACGCAGGAGAGAGAAAAACTGTCCCGGTTCACACGCCTTCCCATCAGGCGCCGTTTG
Source organism: Lactuca serriola (assembly GCF_051521515.1). Taxonomy (NCBI): domain Eukaryota; kingdom Viridiplantae; phylum Streptophyta; class Magnoliopsida; order Asterales; family Asteraceae; genus Lactuca; species Lactuca serriola. The sequence continues at coordinate 74,586,205 of NC_136412.1, read as the reverse complement.
AAATGTCAAAAACGGTTGCACTTCACACGCCTTCCCATCAAGCGTCGTTTGAAATATCAAACCGATTGGACTTTCGGCTGAGTCAACACCTTATCCCTTTAGAGTGAGTTGTAGTCATAAAGAAAAATAATCACGTGTAACAGTGTGAGCCACAATTCTTTTATAACCTTAAATCCCATAGCCAAAAATTGCGTGTAAGTAATGAAACCAGAATTATGGAAAATCAAAAAGATTTTCGTGCATAGAGTGTAAATGAAAAGAAATAAAGCAATACATATGTGAGAAATTGTGATGTCAATAAAGATATGAAACAATGGATCCCGGGCACGAATCTCTTCCTTCAAAGTCAAGAGAGACCTTAAAGTGTTTGTGTGGTTTCCCGTTGAATTACGATCAAACACTTATTAAGAAGTGTTGAAAGGCGTCTTTTAATAAGGCTAATGTGGGTGGCTTTCGCTTCAGTTCAGAATTCCTGATCTTGACATAAGATAGAAATCGACTGAAGTACTTGTGAGACCAATGTAGTCTGTTGAACAAGTAGGTGTGAAGAGAATTTAAGTGGCATGTGTAAAATACTTTTAGGTGAAATCTCAAAAAAAAAAATGAAAACTGGATTCTAAGGGAAGAAATGTTATGGGATTTAACAATTTCATAAGAATCACACAAAAAAGAAAATTTAGAGATTTCAAGCTACAACCCCATGGGTGAATTCGTCAATTCTTTAGTGAAACCTAGAGCAAATTTAATTGTTCACTGTCAATGCATAGTAGGTATTGAATTGTGAGTTTCACTTGGCACGTAGTGGCAGATAGGTAAGATCATGAACACAGAAATTGTGTAACCATAAACCTCATTGGTAATTACTGAGAGTCTCATGGGTTACGTGTATGAGGCGCATAGGATGGAGAAAAGTATGGGAGATGGTGTAAAGAAACCAAAGTACCTCTGCTGTTAAAATAAGGACCAAGCAGAAAACTCTTATCTCATGTGAGAAGAGAGTAAGGTAGCTCATGATTATAATAAATAAAAAAGCCTAATTGGGAAGACAAGGGTTGTATATACCAAGTCAGTAAGGCTATTATTCTTAATCAGGTGAGGCTTTGGACACATACGTCAGCATGCTTCTAGGGACACTTAACTATTAAAAACGTGAGAACAAGAAGTGCTCCACAATTGTCCACCAAAAAAAAATTAACGAACACAAGCAAACAAAAAAAATGTTTTTCGAGTTTTTGATTTAAAGAGAAAAACAAACAAAAATATTTTTGGAGTTTTTGAGTTAAAAAAAATAAATAAAAAAAAACTTTGGAACCGAACCCGAAATAGACCGAACGCTCGGTTCATTTCGGTAAAAAAAAACTTTGAAAAAGAAAGAAATAAATGAGAAATAAGAGTACAAAAAGTTAACAACCAAAGAAGGTACCTTTAAGTGATAAGCGAAGATAAGAGAATAGGACCGAACCCGAGCCCTCGGTTCATTTCGGCACTCACGTGAACCAAACCGAAACGTTCGGTTCATTTCGCTTCCAACTTTTAGTTTTGAGAAGTAGTTTTTGGTACTGACTCCGATTCCATCATACCTAGCCCTTGTAGAATTTTATTGAAACTTGCTTCAAGAAGAGCTTTGGTGTAGATGTCAGCCAGTTGATCAGTGGTTCGAACAAAATGAATCTCTACGTTTCCGTCTTCTACGTGATCTTTAATGAAGTGATACCTCAATTCAATGTGTTTGGTTTTGGAATGTTGCACTGGGTTATGACAGATCCTAATTGCACTTTCTGAGTCACAATATAGTGGGATCTTTTTCATGTTGAGTCTGTAATCCCGGAGTTGACTTTGGATCCAAATCACTTGTGATGTGCAAGAAGCGGTTGCAATATATTCTGCTTCGGTTGTAGATAGTGAAACACATGTTTGTTTCTTAGATTGCCAGTTCACTAATTTTCCGTCGAGGAATTGACATCCTCCTGTAGTGCTTTTCCTATCTAAACCACATCCTCCAAGGTCTGCATCAAAGTAGGCTTGAACAAAGAAACCTGAGTTTGATGGATACCAGAGACCAAGGGAGGTGGTTCGCTTTAGATACCGGAGAATGTTTTTCACTGCCAGCATGTGTGGTTCACGAGGATTCGCCTGAAACCTAGCACAATAATACACAGAAAACATTATATCGGGGCCTGCTAGTTGTGAGGTACATCAGGGAACCAATCATTTGTCGATATAGCGTTATATCAACTGCCGGTTTTTCCAAGGATGGTGTGAGTTTGGTATCGAACGCCATTGGAACTTTGACCTTTGAATCTCCCATCATGCCGAATTTAGCAAGAAGAGTCTTGGTATATGCTTCCTGGTTGATAAAGATGCCTTCGGGTCCCTGTCTAATGTTTAAACCAAGGAAAAAGTTAATCGGACCCATTGAGCTCATTTCAAATTTAGTCTCCATCAACTTTCTGAATTCAGCTGTTAAGCTAGGATTCGTTGAGCCAAAGATGATATCATCGACATAGATTTGAAATATCATAACGTGGTTACCTTCCTTCTTTCGAAAGAAGGTTAGGTCAACCGAACCTTGTTTGAATTTAGACATCTTTAAGAACTTAGTTAGTGTTTCATACCATGCCCTAGGCGCTTGTTTCAGACCATAAACTGCCTTGTCTAGAATGTAATAGTGATTTGGATGCTTTTCATTCACAAAACCTGGAGGTTGCTGCACGTAAACTGTTTCTTCAAGTTCTCCATTCAGAAAGGCGCATTTCATATCCATTTGGTAGACCTCGAAGTTCTTGTGTGCCGCGTAGGCAAGAAATATTCGAACAGATTACAGCCTTGCTACCGGAGCAAATGTTTCTTTGTAATCAATTCCTTCTTCCTGGCAGTATCCTGTCACCACAAGACGAGCTTTATTTCGAATCACATTACCCTCCTTGTCCATTTTGTTTCTGAATACCCATTTGAGACCAACGACTGAGGCATCTTTAGGTGTTGGAATGAGGTGCCATACCTTGTTTCTTTCAAACTCATTGAGTTCATCTTGCATAGCCTGAACCCAATCAGAATGATCAAGAGCAGTATTGACGGTCTTCGGCTCAACTTTGGATACGAAGGAATTATACATGCAGAACTCTACTTTGGAAAATAAGGAGGTTTGCTTTGCCTTCACTTGGGATCGGGTCAGGACCTTTTCAGATACATTACCCACTATCTGAGATACAGGATGATCTCTGGTCCATTTAATGAGGGGAGGATAGTTTGGATCATAGGATGGGTCCAATTCGCTGTTGACCATTTCTTCCAATTCAGACTGACTATCGTCATCATAGAACATATCAGAGTTCTCCCCCTCGACTGATGATGAATCATTTGGATTTTCAGGTTGGTTCGGACCTTTGGGTGCAACAGAACTCTCAGGTGTAGCTAGACTGTCGAGTGCTACTTGACTTTCGGGTGTAGCAGGGCTTTCGGGTGCTACAGGACTTTCGGGTGCTACAGGACTTTCGGGTGTAGCTGGGCTTTCGGGTGCTACAGGAAAGGAATTCTCCCCCTGAAAGTGTGAGTTCGGTTGATTTGAAGAAAAATAGATTCTCCCCCTCAACTGAAGTAACGTGCTGAGGAGGTTCGTTTCGAACTTGTTCTCCTTCTCCTATTTGTTTGGCTGCATCTTTGACAAACTGCATCAGATGATCGATTTTGTTGTCTGCCGCCTTGGCTTCCGAGAGAGTGGCTTTCTCAGGTTCATCGAACAGGTCTACAAACTGATCAAATAAATTAGCAATCATGGCTATGACTTGACCTGTTTGAGAGAAAATCTCTCCAATTGCTTCTTCAGAAGTCTTTAGCTTCTTGATGTAGTTGTCATCGAAAGTCACATAATAAGTTTCTTCAATCTTCCTTGAATGCTTATTTAAAACCCAGTATGCTTTTGAGGTAAGAGAATATCCCAGAAAAATTCCTTTGTCAACTTTAACATCAAATTTGTTATGATGTTCTTTGGAGTTGAAGATGAAGCACCATGAACTGAACACATGGAAGAATTTTACGTTTGGCTTCCTGTTATTGATGATCTCATAAGGAGTGAGAGAGAAACGCTTGTTGAGATAAGACCTATTCGGCGTAAAACATGCTGCAGCAATAACATCATCCCAAGAAAAGTTTCTTCATTATCTGCTGAGTGAGCAGGAGATGAGGGTGATGGTGAAGGCTCGGTTGTGGGAGTACATTCGGGTACAGATGTATGTTCGGTAGTGGGAGTGGGTTCGGGTGCTGTAGTAGGACCCCCGTATTAGATACGTTGATTCTAACTCCAGCAGTGGTTGTTGTGGTAGCTTTAGTGAAAATGGGAGGTGGTACAGGGATAGAAGTGGGTGGTATTTGAGTAGTGGAGGTTATGGGGGGAATGGAAATAGAGATGGAGATTGGGGGACGAGAGACAGGTCTAGTGGAAACATGTACCTCAGGGGGAGGCGAACGTGGAGGAGTGTTACCACGTAGAGACTCTTCAGAGTCTGAACTCTCTTCCTCAGATTCACTTGAGGAGGAGGCAAGAATAAGCTTTCGCCTAGGTTGAGTCTTCCTCTTCTTTGGTGGAGGAGATTGAGCAGCTTTGGAGGGTTTGCATTTCTTCGGAGAAGGACCTTTCGCTCCTTTGACAACCTTCTTGTCTTTTCCCTCATCAGTCTTCTTTCCCCTGGGAGCAGGCCGATCAACATCATGAATTGATTGAATCATGTCAGGAGTGAGCTCTCTAGGACCAGAGCGACGAAACTCCTTGTAAGTTCTGATGATCGGGCTGTCGCTTGGAACATCCCCATACATTAACTCAGGGATTGAGCCAATAAACTGAAACTTAGAGGAATCAGAGACAATTATCATCGTAGTGTGGGAAGTACCTATTGAAGAAAGTGGAGAATCAGCAACAATTGGAATGTGATACTTGTCCATCACCCACTTTGCGACCAGCATCCAGAATCTGGCATAGGAGATCTCTGAATGGCGAGAGGTAGACGCTAGACTCTGAATCACCTACTGCCATAAAACTGACCCATAATCAAGGTTGATGCCATGGTACAGACCATAAAGAATGGTCATAAACAGACGACTCGCCCCGTCTGAACCTGCACTTTGTTCTGATAGCCCCTTGAACAGGACGGTGAAGAATCCATTCCACTGAGGAGGAAGGCAAGATTTCTTGAATTTGATCACCGTCATCAGAATTTCAGTGTATCCCATGTTATAAAACATGGAAAACAACTGTCCCACCGGGATGGATTCCGGGTTAACCCTAGATTCATCGGGTTCAAACCCTAAAAGCGAACATAATCGCTGCTTGGAGATGGAGGCCTTGTGATCAAGAATGTCGAAGAAGATTCGATCAATAGACTTGTCGTAGTGGGCTGTGGAGAATATTTGTGAGAGACACTCCGTTGGAAATGTTTCGACCTTGGTGAGAGCTGGAACAAGCGGCGAATACTCGAGACATTCCATGATTGGAAACATGAATGCATCGTAAACTTGAGGAGTGAGGTCGATAATCATGCTTTGTTGAGGACGGATTGGCAGAATGTGAGAAGTAGCATGAACTGATGATGAGTCCGCCATTGCAGAGAAATTTAGGAGAGATGATGAATAGTAGAGGAAACAAAGCTTTTCTTTCTCTCTGAAGATTTGATGCAGTAAAGAGGTAAATTGTGGTGGAAGTTACCTTTATACCGTGGTGAGAAGAGTGAGAAAAATCTGCTCCCAAATCTTCAAGGGAAATGCGAAGAGTTTCCTTAGGCGATTGACGCGTGACAGTTTAGAGCCTCGAAGATTACGCAGGAGAGAAAAAAACTGTTCCGGTTCACACGCCTTCCCATCAGGCGCCGTTTGAAATGTCAAAAACGGTTCCACTTCACACGCCTTCCCATCAAGCGTCATTTGAAATATCAAACCGATTGGACTTTCGGCTGAGTCAGAACCTTATCCCTTTAGAGTGAGCTGTCGTCATAAAGCAAAATAACCACGTGTAACAGTGTGAGCCACAACTCTTTTATAACCTTAAATCCCATAGCCAAAAATTGCTTGTAAGTAATGAAACCAGAATTATGGAAAATCAAAAAGATTTTCGTGCATAGAGTGTAAAAGAAAAGAAATAAAGCAATACATATGTGAGAAATTTTGATGTCAATAAAGACATGAAACAATGGATCCTAGGCACGAATCTCTTCCTTCAAAGTTAAGAGAGACCTTAAAGTGTTTGTGTGGTTTCCCGTTGAATTACGATCAACCACTTATTAAGAAGTGTTGAAAGGCGTCTTTTAATAAGGCTAATGTGGGTGGCTTTCGCTTCAGTTCAAAATTCCTGATCTTGACATAAGACAAAAATCGAATGAAGTACTTGTGAGACCAATGTAGTCTGTTGAACAAGTAGGTGTGAAGAGAATTTAAGTGGCATGTGTAAAATACTTTTTGGTGAAATCTCAAAGAAAATGAAAACTGGATTCTGAGGGAAGAAATGTTATGGGATTTAACAATTTCATAAGAATCACACAAAAAAGAAAATTTAGAGATTTTAAGGTACAGCCCCATGGGCGAATTCGTCAATTCTTTAGTGAAACCTAGAGAAAATTTAATTGTTCACCGTCAATGTATAGTAGGTATTTAATTGTGGGTTTCATTTAGCACGTAGTGGTACGTAGCTAAGATCATGAACACAGAAATTGTGTAACCATAAGCCTCAATGGTAATTACTGAGAGTCTCAAGGGTTACGTGTATGAGGCGAATAGGATGGAGAAAAGTATGGGAGATGGTGTACAGAAACCAAAGTACCTCTGCTGTTAAAATAAGGACCAAGCAGAAAACTCTTATCTCATGTGAGAAGAGACTAAGGTAGCTCATGATTAGAATAAGTAAAAAAGCCTAATTGGGAAGACAAGGGTTGTATATACCAAGTCAGTAAGGCTATTATTCAGAATGAGGTGAGGCTTTGGACACATACAACAACATGCTTCTAGGGACACTTAACTATTAAAAACGTGAGAACAAGAAGTGCTCCACAATTATCCACAAAAAAAAATTAACGAACACAAGCAAACAAAAAAAAATGTTTTTCAAGTTTTTGATTTAAAGAGAAAAACAAACAAAAATATTTTTGGAGTTTTTGAGTTAAAAAAAAAAATAAATAAATAAAAACTGTGGAACCGAACCCGAAATAGACCGAATGCTCGGTTCATTTCGGTAAAAAAAAAACTTTGAAAAATAAAGAAATAAATGAGAAATAAGAGTACAAAAAGTTTACAACCAAAAGTTTACAACCAAAGAAGCTACCTTTAAGTGATAAGCGAAGATAACATAATAGGACGGAACCTGAGCCCTCGGTTCATTTCGGCACTCACGTGAACCGAACCCGAACGTTCGGTTCATTTCGCTTCCAACTTTTAGTTTTGAGAAGTAGTTTTTGGTACTGACTCCGATTCCATCATACCTACACCTTGTAGAATTTTATTGAAACTTGCTTCAGGAAGAGCTTTGGTGAAGATGTCAGCCAATTGATCAGTGGTTCGAACAAAATGAATCTCTACGTTTCCGTCTTCTACGTGATCTTTAATGAAGTGATACTTCAATGCAATGTGTTTGGTTTTGGAATGTTGCGCTGGCTTATGACAGATCCTAATTGCACTTTCTGAGTCACAATATAGTGGGATCTTTTTTATGTTGAGTCCGTAATCCCGGAGTTGACTTTGGATCCAAATCACTTGAGATGTGCAAGAAGCGGCTGCAATATATTCTGCTTCGGCTGTAGTTAGTGAAACACATGTTTGTTTCATAGATTGCCAGCTCACTAATTTTCCGTCGAGGAATTGACATCCTCCTCTAGTGCTTTTCCTGTCTAAACCACATCCTCCAAGGTCTTCATCTGAGTAGGCTTGAACAAAGAAACCTGAGTTTGATGGATACCAGAGACCAAGGGAGGTGGTTCGCTTCAGATACCGGAGAATGTTTTTTACTGCCATCATGTCTGGTTCACGAGCTATCGCCTGAAACCTAGCACAATAACACACAGAAAACATTATATCGGGCCTGCTAGCTGTGAGGTACATCAGGGAATCAATCATTTGTCGATATAGCGTTATATCAACTGCCGATTTTTCCAAGGATGGTGTGAGTTTGGTGTAGAACGCCATTGGAACTTTGACCTTTGAATCTCCCATCTTGCTGAATTTAGCAAGAAGAGTCTTGGTATATGCTTCCTGGTTGATAAAGATGCCTTCGGGTCCCTGTATAATGTTTAAACCATGGAAAAAGTTAATCGGACTCATTGAGCTCATTTCAAATTTAGTCTCCATCAACTTTTCTGAATTCAGCTGTTAAGCTAGGATTCGTTGAGCCAAAGATGATATCATCGACATAGATTTGAACTATCATAAGGTGGTTACCTTCCTTCTTTCGAAAGAAAGTTGGGTCAACCGAACCTTGTTTGAATTTAGACATCTTTAAGAACTTAGTTAGTGTTTCATACCATGCCCTAGGCGCTTGTTTCAGACCATAAACTGCCTTGTCTAGAATGTAACAGTGATTTGGATGCTTTTCATTCACAAAACCTGGAGGTTGCTACACGTAAACCGTTTCTTCAAGTTCTCCATTCAGAAAGGCGCATTTCACACCCATTTGGTAGACCTTGAAGTTCTTGTGCGCAGCGTAGGCAAGAAATATTCGAACAGATTCCAGCCTTGCTACCGGAGCAAATGTCTCTTCGTAATCAATTCCTTCTTCCTGGCAGTATCCTTTCACCACAAGACGAGCTTTATTTCGAATCACATTACCCTCCTTGTCCATTTTGTTTCTAAATACCCATTTGAGACCAACGACTGAGGCATCTTTAGGTGTTGGAATGAGGCGCCATACCTTGTTTCTTTCAAACTCATTGAGTTCATCTTGCATAGCCTGAACCCAATCAGAATGATCAAGAGGAGTATTGACGGTCTTCGGCTCAACTTTGGATACGAAGGAATTATACATGCAAAACTCTACTTTGGAAAATAGGGAGGTTTGCTTTGCCTTCAGTTGGGAACGGGTCAGGACCTTTTCAGATACATTACCCACTATCTGAGATACAGGATGATATCTGGTCCATTTAATGAGGGGAGGATAGTTTGGATCATAGGATGGGTCCAATTCGGCGTTGACCATTTCTTCCAATTCAGACTGACTATCGTCATCATAGAACATATCAGAGTTCTCCCCCTCGACTGATGATGAATCATTTGGATTTTCGGGTTGCTTCGGACCTTTGGGTGCAACAGAACTCTCAGGTGTAATCGGACTGTCGGGTGCTACTTGACATTCGGGTGTAGCAGGGCTTTCGGGTGCTACAGGACTTTCGCGTGTAGTTGGGCTTTCGGGTGCTACAGGACTTTCGGGTGTAGCTGGCCTTTCGGGTGCTACAGGAATGGAATTCTCCCCCTGAAAGTGTGAGTTCGGTTGATTTGAAGAAAATAGATTCTCCCCCTCAACTAAAGTACCGTGCTAAGGAGGTTCGTTTCGAACTTGTTCTCCTTTTCCCATTTGTTTTGCTGCATCTTCGACAATCTGCATCAGATGATCGATTTTGTTGTCTGCCGCCTTGGCTTCTGAGAGAGTAGCTTTCTCAAGTTCATCGAATAGGTCTATGAACTAATCAAATAAATTAGCAATCGTGGCTGTGACTTGACCTGTTTGAGAGAAAATCTCTCCAATTGCTTCTTTAGTAGTCTTTAGCTTCATGACGTAGCTGTCATCGAAAGTCACATAATAAGTTTCTTCAATCTTCCTTGAATGCTTATTTAAAACCCAATATGCTTTTGAAGTAAGAGAATATCCCAGAAAAATTCCTTCGTTGGCTTTAACATCAAATTTGTTACGATGTTCTTTGGAGTAGAAGATGAAGCACCGTGAACCGAACACATGGAAGAATTTTACGTTTGGCTTCCTGTTATTGATGATCTCATAAGGAGTGAGAGAGAAACGCTTGTTGACATAAGACCTATTATGCGTAAAACATGCTGCAGCAATAGCATCAGCCCAAAAAAAGGTTCTTCATTATCTGCTGAGTGAGCAGGAGATGAGGGTGATGGTGGAGGCTCGGTTGTGGAAGTAGGTTCGGGTACGGATGTATGTTCGGTAGTGGGAGTGGGTTTGGGTGCTGAAGTAGGAGCCCCCAAAAATTGCGTGTAAGTATTGAAACCAGAATTATGGAAAATCAAAAAGATTTTCGTGCATAGAGTGTAAATGAAAAGAAATAAAGCAATACATATGTGAGAAATTGTGATGTCAATAAAGATATGAAACAATGGATCCCGGGCACGAATCTCTTCCTTCAAAGTCAAGAGAGACCTTAAAGTGTTTGTATGGTTTCCCGTTGAATTACGATCAAACACTTATTAAGAAGTGTTGAAAGGCGTCTTTTAATAAGGCTAATGTGGGTGGCTTTCGCTTCAGTTCAGAATTCTTGATCTTGACACAAGACAGAAATCGACTGAAGTAGTTGTGAGACCGATGTAGTTTGTTGAACAAGTAGGTGTGAAGAGAATTTAAGTGGCATGTGTGAAATACTTTTAGGTGAAATCTCAAAAAAAATGAAAACTGGATTCTAAGGGAAGAAATGTTATGGGATTTAACAATTTCATAAGAATCACACAAAAAAGAAAATTTCGAGATTTCAAGGTGTAACACCGTGATTTTCAAAGCAAACTTTTCATTTAAATAATCAATTTAATATTAAAACACTTGTTTAAAATCTTATTCATATTCAAATTACAAAACATAGTTCCATTTTCATTTGAATAGACAACCAGGATCCTCCAAAATACAACTCTTTCCTCGGTGTGTACAATCGAGCCGATGCCATTCCGCGTTACTGAAAGAACCTGAAACAACATAACATAAATACTGTAAGCACGAAGCTTAGTGAGTTCCCTAATATACACCTTACACAAATACGCCTTTCCAGGCCCTGACCTTCCGGTCCACTGCACAATGCCTTCCGGCCCATGAGATAATCGCCTTCCGGCCCATACACATATATAACACATAATACATTTACTCTAACACTCAAGCACATACATCACATATCATACCTGACCTTTCTGTCACATAACACTTTGCCTTCCGGCCCACATATCATACATAGCACATATAACAATTAACTTACCACATATAGCATACATATCACATAACATATCCGACCTTCCGGTCACACAGTCAAACCCTTCCGGGTACAGTATAGTGAGAAAACTCACCTCGCGGACACTGGAAGATAGCAACTCCTGAAATCTCTTGCACTTGATCCTCCGAGCTACAAGCTCCCTGTCTCCTCATATATCTCTTTTAATACTTCTATCTTCCACGTTAACTGACCCTAAAACGTTACACACAGGTCAACTCGGGTCAATGGCCATCTCGACTGGACTCGGCGAGTACCCTGGCGACTCGGCGAGTCTAGTCGTCCTCACCACTTCCTTCATGATCCCTTTCTACTCGTCGAGTATCCCTCTTGACTCGACGAGGTCCTCGTGGAAGAATCGCGGGGCCACCCCGACTCTACTCGCCGAGCCTGAAGAACAAACTCGGCGAGTCCCAGTGAATCTTCAAGCTACTCGCCGAGTCTGATCATCCGACTCGGCGAGTCTACGCCATGCAGTCGATCGAACTGCTTCCTGAGATACATATATTTTCGAATATACAGACATGGGACCTTCTGGACCTCTAAGGGTCCTAATACAAGGTTATAAACGTTGAATAACAACACAACAATCCTTCTAGACTCCAAATGGGTTCCATAAACCCTAAATCTATATACACATCAATCACAGGAGAATGTAATCCGAATCATTACCTGAATGATGTACCTTCCATGTCCCCAAACTTCAGAACTCGAACTCCCTGCAGTTCCTTTAGCTAAAACCCCTCTCCTCCTTGCACAACAATTCCTTCAAGGTCACCAATGGCCTTCAAGCTTGCTCTAGCCGCCACAGTCGCCTAGGGTTCTTCCCAATCGATCAAACGTCGTGAAATGACGGCATAATAACCCTTATATACGACCCAATACTGAACGGTTAGGGTTTCCGCTGAACAGCGTCGACTCGCCGAGTCTATATCTGGACTCGTCGAGTCCAGTCGCGAACCCGCGACCAAGTCTGAGACCCTACTCGGCGAGTCTGGCTCCAACTCGCCGAGTCTCCCCTTTAAAACACCCCCAAAATGCAACTTAGCAATACTTGAGATTTTGGGCTGTTACAATTCTCCCCCACTAGAATCAGACTTCGCCCTCGAAGTCTCACTCTGGAATTAGCTTCGGATGCTGCCCCCACCTATCACGTTCCAGACCACAGTTCATTTACGATCCCCTCCGGTGCTGCCACTGAACTAACACCAGAGGTATCCCCTTGCTCCTTAGAACCTCGATCTTCCGTTCTCTGATGACTACTGGCTTCTCGGCATAATTTAGGCTTGCGTCCACCTGAATGTCTTCTAATGGAAACACTGCCGACTCATCGGCTACATACTTCCTCAATTGCGACACATGAAAAGAAATATCATGGATTTGTCTCAAATCCATGGGCAACTCCAACCGTTCGGCCACCCGGCCTACCCCCGCAATCACATGAAAAGGCCCAATGTACCGGGGCCCCAACTTGCCCCTCTTCTTGAATCGAATCACTCCTCTCCAAAGAGAGGCCTTCAGGAGTACTAAGTCATCGACTTGAAACTCAAGCTCGGACCGGCGTCTGTCCGCATAACTTTCCTGTTGGCTCTGGGCGGTCAACAACCTCTGTCTCATCTGCTGAATCTGCTCTGAATCCCAACAATCGCTCGACCAATAAGGGTTAGGAAACCATGAACCACCGGATCCCCGATCCAAAGCCCACTTTGTCCATTCCGGACCGACTGAGAGATCCATTCTCACTCTCAGAGCAACTCTCACAAGTTCTCCCCTTGCCACTACATACACATACTGAACTAGTCCCAACACCCGCAGGTGGAAAGACCCGATACACTGATGTTATCCTCGAACATCTCCCAAGATGAACCACTCCATCCACCCTACACTCTGATCAGATTCACACTGAGAATTTAAAATTTTCTCTCTCCATGCATCCCTTCTGAGCCTCAACAGACATCCCAACCGGATGGGTTCCTACTCCACTGCCGCGAACACGATGCTCAAAACCATACTCGAAATACTCCAACTATAACTCTGCTCTGCAGCTTTCACTTTCGTGAACTTGCACCCCCTTCGAAGTTACATACCCTCTTTTTTTTTTTCCTTTTCCACAGAACCCTCTTGAACATAATGCCACTCCAACCGGTGCCACGGTGCTCGCCCCAAGCGACACCACCCTTTTTGCATAACTGCTATTCACATACTCTGATTCTCATTGCAGGGGCTCTCAATCCCATGTACTCTCTCCACTCATCAAAATCACTGCCTCCGCTAAACAAGATCAATAACCCGGGGCCAGACCTTCCAATGCAATCACACCGCAACATACGCGATCCGCAAATCTCAAACTAATCCAGCAATACCAACAGAGTCTCCAGTATGACTGGACCGACTCTCATAACACATACTAGCCACTCGAGGCTATATCTCTGTGGGTCCGTACACCCAAACTCTGCGAACCCTCAGGTTCTAACTCTGGGAACCTTCCGGTTCCAGTTCTAGAAATATGCACAACATAATCCCGTGGGATTAATGCAGTACAACCCATCACGTACCTCAAACATACCAATACTCTGATCGCAAAATTCTGATTACTTACTCAAGCTTGATCCCGGCCTCCTCTCAGGCCTCCACAATCAAATGCCCTAGGTCTGTATCTCGCCCCGCATGCCCAACACTCGCTCTCGTCGGCCTATACTTTGCGCTGACAAACACTGCTGAATCCCAACAGCTAAGCACCCTTACATACTCACCGATCTCCTGGAGAATTTTACAATTCTCCCCCACTAAAGCACTGACTAACTGCCACCGATCGTCGTTAACGATCTTTCAGAACCATCCTGCACAAAGAGAACATTTACCCACTGACTGCTTCCCACAAGCGTAAGCAACCCTCAGCAAAACACATCTCCTCCCTGATCAATCCGCTCAAAAGAATCCGATCTTTCAATTATCCACTCCACAACTGCAGATGCTACCCGACACTCAACCCAGTGCCGCATCTCCACTATCAACCCTCACGAACGATGACCAACGGAATTCCCAAGCAATAACCCATAACCAAACTCACAACCTGCCAAAGGTTGAATATCGCATCGAAAACCGCACAAGGCTACCGGCACCAAAACACCAACTATAATCATTCTAAACCATCAGGGAACAACGAATGCCAAACGAAAACCTGAAACACCAATCCATAACCATGCCAAACCCGCGAAACAACGAATACCGCATCGAAATCCACACCAGACACCAGCACAAACAATACGCCACAATCAACGCAAGCTAACCAAGACATCAAGAGAGCATCATACCCGCAGCTGCCTCCGGCACTGCTCCGTCTCCCTCTGCCGCAAGCCGATAAGCACGACCCTGAGCCCTTGGGCTCTGCTCCATCCTGTCCTCCTCCTGAACTCCTCAAGGTGGTCGATGCTAGAGCCTGCACCGGTCCTGCAGGAAACTGTGGACGGTTGACCCTCAAATGTCCAACCTGCCGACACTGATAACAAATCCTGAAATCCCGAATTGGCACTGACTGCCGACAATCCCGTGCACCGTGCCCCTCCTTTCCGCACTTGCGGCATGCACCACTGGACCAACAAGCTCCGGTGCCATCTCTCTCACACTTCCCACAAGTGTGACCGCTCCGATCCCCCATTCTAACGTCTACGGTCATGGTCCGTTCCGGCGCCGACTGCGACTGCATCGGGGCCTGCCTCATCTCACGCAACTGCAACTCAATCTCTAACTCACGCCACATGGCGGCCTCCTGCGATACCAACACGGTCTCGCGCCTCTGCGCAGACACGAACTGTCTGATACCCCCCCTTGAGCATACTCGGATATCGGGACATCTGAGCCTGCTCTGAAGCGAACTCAGGGCAAAACATCGCCCCCTCAATAAACATCCCGGTGCTCTCAGT
The DNA here is from genome assembly GCF_051521515.1 of Lactuca serriola. Taxonomy (NCBI): domain Eukaryota; kingdom Viridiplantae; phylum Streptophyta; class Magnoliopsida; order Asterales; family Asteraceae; genus Lactuca; species Lactuca serriola. The sequence goes on along the minus strand of NC_136412.1, from coordinate 74,571,105 downwards.
CACCGACTCCAAATCCTGCTTCAGCTCAAGGAACTTCCGAGCCAATTTCTCCTTTTCATCCCGCGGAACATAGCGAGTACTGAACATCCCTCCGAATTGATCCCATGAGACCGCAACCCTCTGCGCATCGGAAAATGACCTCGTAGTCAATCTCCACCAATCCTTCGCCCCGAGCCTCAATAGGTTCAGAGCACACCTCACCCTCTGATCAGCAGGGCTTAGACTCGTGGAGAAACACCCCTCCATATCTGATAACCATCTCATAGCAACAATCGGGTCCTGAACTCCATCGAATGTGGGAGGCTTCGCATAGTAGAAGTCCCGATACTGAAAACCCCGACTAGCCCCTTTCTTTGCCGTTGCTACAGCCGCTGTAACTGCCGCAGCAGCCGTCTCTGTGAGAGCCGCATATCGCTCATCAAACTACTTCAATCATAGTGGTCTTGATCGACCCAAACAATTCTGGCGACTCAGCCCGCAACAATGCAGCAACCTCATCACGCAGGATCTCGCGAATCCTCACATCTCGCTCGCTCGTGCTCGTCCGATCGATAACCGGATAACAAGATAGCCACAAGCATCATCCACTACGAACCATGGTACTCATCCCATGACATCCCTCCTCATCATGCTTCGGTGTATGGTACCTGAACCATAGCACCACTCCTCAATCTGCTCCAATGTATAGCACTCGGACCACAACATCTATCTCAATCTGTTCCGATGTATGGTGCCCTGACCATAACATCACTCTGTATCCGCTCCGATGTATGGTATTCGAACCATAACATCACTCCTCAATCTGTTCCTTAGGACCTTCAGAATGCCCCCTGTATCAAGTATGGGTCCTCTGCTTTCAGTAGTACGGGCCCATACTACCTGCCACATCTACCCATACTTTCCACACGGGCCATCCCAGAGTTCCTAAGTAGCTGATAAACCTGCTCTTTCACCCATCTCATCGCGCGTGCTCGCTTTCCAGCGAAATCCTCTACTCTACCAGCGCACTCATCGGGCTAGGTTTACTCCCTAGTCCCTTCCGCTGTCCTCCCACTTCTTTGCTATCAGCTGCTGAAGAGTTCATAATGATGCCAGCCATCTACCTCCTGAGTATCGTCATACTCACTTAGTAGCTGACTCCCATCATCGATAACTCCACAAAGCACAAAGCAAGCAGCATTCGAGCATTGAAGCATACATAGGACTCCCCATCTGTGGTAGCCCCACCTTCTCGGCTCATCCTCGGAAGTACCTCTGTACCCTGTAGCTTTACCCCTTGTGCGTTCTAACTAGGTACTCTCACTCATCACATACACACAAAAGCATAACGCACATATAACAGCAAACTCTAGACTAAGGCATCACAAATCAGGCCACTCTAGTCCTAAGATATGAAATACCTAGCCTGTCTCTAGCATGCAATAATATCTCATAAAGTGCATAATAGATATTTCATAATACAAAAGTAAGGGTATTTTGGGAAATCACCGTTTGGCTCTGGCTGATTGTACACACTGCTCTTTTTTGCTTTCTCTTTGAACTCTTATTCACTTTTAGAAAACTATTTATTTGAAATCCTTTTCTTAATTCCTCAGTTTGAGTCCAGACTCACCCGTAGGCGCGTCCGAATCCCTCAAACCAAGGCTCTGATACCAATTTATAACACCGTGATTTTCAAAGCAAACTTTTCATTTAAATAATCAATTTAATATTAAAACACTTGTTTAAAATCTTATTCATATTCAAATTACAAAACATAGTTCCATTTTCATTTGAATAGACAACCAGGATCCTCCAAAATACAACTCTTTCCTCGGTGTGTACAATCGAGCCGATGCCATTCCGCGTTACTGAAAGAACCTGAAACAACATAACATAAATACTGTAAGCACGAAGCTTAGTGAGTTCCCCAATATACACCTTACACAAATACACCTTTCCAGGCCCTGACCTTCCGGTCCACTGCACAATGCCTTCCGGCCGATGAGATAATCGCCTTCCGGCCCATACACATATATAACACATAATACATTTACTCTAACACTCAAGCACATACATCACATATCATACCTGACCTTTCTGTCACATAACACTTTGCCTTCCGGCCCACATATCATACATAGCACATATAACAATTAACTTACCACATATAGCATACATATCACATAACATATCCGACCTTCCGGTCACACAGTCAAACCCTTCCGGGTACAGTATAGTGAGAAAACTCACCTCGCGGACACTGGAAGATAGCAACTCCTGAAATCTCTTGCACTTGATCCTCCGAGCTACAAGCTCCCTGTCTCCTCATATATCTCTTCTAATACTTCTATCTTCCACGTTAACTGACCCTAAAACGTTACATACAGGTCAACTCGGGTCAATGGCCATCTCGACTGGACTCGGCGAGTACCCTGGCGACTCGGCGAGTCTAGTCGTCCTCACCACTTCCTGCATGATCCCTTTCTACTCGTCGAGTATCCCTCTTGACTCGACGAGGTCCTCGTGGAAGAATCGCGGGGCCACCCCGACTCTACTCGCCGAGCCTAAAGAACAAACTCGGCGAGTCCCAGTGAATCTTCAAGCTACTCGCCGAGTCTGATCATCCGACTCGGCGAGTCTACGCCATGCAGTCGATCGAACTGCTTCCTGAGATACATATATTTTCGAATATACAGACATGGGACCTTCTGGACCTCTAAGGGTCCTAATACAAGGTTATAAACGTTGAATAACAACACAACAATCCATCTAGACTCCAAATGGGTTCCATAAACCCTAAATCTATATACACATCAATCACAGGAGAATGTAATCCGAATCATTACCTGAATGATGTACCTTCCATGTCCCCAAACTTCAGAACTCGAACTCCCTGCAGTTCCTTTAGCTAAAACCCCTCTCCTCCTTGCACAACAATTCCTTCAAGGTCACCAATGGCCTTCAAGCTTGCTCTAGCCGCCACAGTCGCCTAGGGTTCTTCCCAATCGATCAAACATCGTGAAATGACGGCATAATAACCCTTATATACGACCCAATACTGAACGGTTAGGGTTTCCGCTGAACAGCGTCGACTCGCCGAGTCTATATCTGGACTCGTCGAGTCCAGTCGCGAACCCGCGACCAAGTCTGAGACCCTACTCGGCGAGTCTGGCTCCAACTCGCCGAGTCTCCCCTTTAAAACACCCCCAAAATGCAACTTAGCAATACTTGAGATTTTGGGCTGTTACACAAGGTACCGCCCAATGGGTGAATTCGTCAATTCTTTAATAAAACCTAGAGCAAATTTAATTGTTCACCGTCAATGCATAGTAGGTATTGAATTGTGGGTTTCACTTAGCACGTAGTGGCACGTAGCTAAGATCATGAACACAGAAATTGTGTGACCATAATCCTCTGTGGTAATTACTGAGAGTCTCAAGGGTTACGTGTATGAGGCAAATAGGGTGGAGAAAAGTATGGGAGATGGTGTAAAGAAACCAAAGTACCTCTGCTGTTAAAATAAGGACGAACCAGGAAACTCTTATCTCATGTGAGAAGAGAGTAAGGTAGCTCATGATTAGAATAAATATAAAAGTCTAATTGGGAAGACAAGGGTTATATATACCAAGTCAGTAAGGCTATTATTCAGAATCAGGCGAGGCTTTGGACACATACAGCAGCATGCTTCTACGGACACTTAAGTATTAAAAACGTGAGAACAAGAAGTGCTCCACAATTATCCACAAAAAAAAAAATTAACAAACATAAGCAAACAAAAAAAAGATGTTTTTCGAGTTTTTGATTTAAAGAGAAAAACAAACAAAATTATTTTTGGAGTTTTTGAGTTAAAAATAAATAAATAAATAAAAACTTTAGAACCGAACCCGAAATAGACCGAACGCTCGGTTCATTTCGGTAAAAAAAACATTGAAAAAGAAAGAAATAAATGAGAAATAAGAGTACAAAAAGTTTACAACCAAAAGTTAACAACCACAGAAGCTACCTTTAAGTGATAAGCGAAGATAAGAGAATAGGACCAAACCCGTGCCCTCGGTTCATTTCGGCACTCACGTGAACCGAACCGGAACGTTCGGTTCATTTCGCTTCCAACTTTTAGTTTTGAGAAGTAGTTTTTGGTACTGACTCCGATTCCATCATACCTAGCCCTTGTAGAATTTTATTGAAACTTTCTTCAAGATGAGCTTTGGTGTAGATGTCAGCCAGTTGATCAGTGGTTCGAACAAAATGAATCTCTACGTTTCCGTCTTCTACGTGATCTTTAATGAAGTGATACCTCAATTCAATGTGTTTGGTTTTGGAATGTTGCACTGGGTTATGACAGATCCTAATTGGACTTTCTGAGTCACAATATAGTGGGATCTTTTTCATGTTGAGTCCGTAATCCCGGAGTTGACTTTGGATCCAAATCACTTGTGATGTGCAAGAAGCGGTTGGAATATATTCTGCTTCGGCTGTAGATAGTGAAACACATGTTTGTTTCTTAGATTGCCAGTTCACTAATTTTCCGTCGAGGAATTGACATCCTCCTGTAGTGCTTTTCCTGTCTAAACCACATCCTCCAAGGTCTGCATCAAAGTAGGCTTGAACAAAGAAACCTGAGTTTGATGGATACCAGAGACCAAGGGAGGTGGTTCGCTTTAGATACCGGAGAATGTTTTTCACTGCCAGCATGTGTGGTTCACGAGGATTCGCCTGAAACCTAGCACAATAATACACAGAAAACATTATATCGGGGCCTGCTAGTTGTGAGGTACATCAGGGAACCAATCATTTGTCGATATAGCGTTATATCAACTGCCGGTTTTTCCAAGGATGGTGTGAGTTTGGTACCGAACGCCATTGGAACTTTGACCTTTGAATCTCCCATCATGCCGAATTTAGCAAGAAGATGTTCGATTAATGTCTAAGTCCATAACTATAATTGGTAAGACTTGACCCGACCCGCCATGGTCCATTTGGGTTGCATGGCATCATGCACTTGGATAGACTATAATGAGAGAAATAAGACACTTATGGTTATTAATATATTATAAGTTCTCGTATATTATTAATAAGAATAATAAGATTATTTAATTAGTATTGATCAAGAATTAATCTAGGATTAATTAAGTGGTCAAAAGAAGACTAATTAAATATATGGGTTGATTGTATAAATTATCCATACTTGTATAGTGGGCTAATGCTCCATGGATAATCAAGTTGGGCTAAAACCCATAGGATGGTCCACGGATGCTCCATGGTGTATTTGAACCCGTGGATCCAAGGAAATGGAAAGTCATGACAATTAGGGTTTACCCTAATTGTAACACTATATAAAGATCTTATTCTTGACAAAATCGGCGACTAGTATCATTCTAGAGAGGGCTAGACGATTTCATGAAGTGTAGAATTCTCTCAAGTTATTCCAAGTGTATTTGGTGTTGTGTGAATCATTTGAGGTGTCACACTTGGGGCACTAGGCACTCAAGCTTCATGAAGACTTTCTACATCAAAGAGGTATGTATTCTATCTTGTTACATTTATTGTTTTGTATGCTAGATTAGGATAATACCTTGGAAGTTCTTATTTGCATGTATAATAGAGAAAACATAGATCCAAAGTATTTAGGGTTGCATGTACACTTAGGAGTGTTAGAATGCTCAAAACCCAACAGTGGTATCAGAGCCTAGGCTTGTTTTCTTGTTATACTTGCGAAAGAAGCTGTAAAATCGAGTTTTGATGCTGTCTGCCCAGCAGACTCGCTGAGTTCATGTATGGACTCGCCGAGTCCAAGGCAAAAAGCATCCAACTCGCCGAGTTGGTTCGTGCACTCGACGAGTTGGACCCCCAGATAGCATAAATTCGACTTTTTTGGCTGGAATTGGACTAGGAACATTACCCTAAGATGTTTTTGAACTGATAAACTTGTTTTTGATATGGTAATGTTCATGCTAATCCAATTTCAAAGATAATTGTCAATAGATTCATGTTTTGTATTAGTTTAAGGTTTAGACTAATTACATGAAAAAGTTTGATTTGAATTATCTTGTTCTTATGAGTTGCTTAGATTAATAGAAAAGTTGAGTGAAATAGTTGTTTTCAATCCAAATTAATCGAAGAGTTGATTCTAAAATGTGTTTTTGTAACTTGTCCTCAAGTTATATGAAAAGTCACATTTGAGTTTCATAAAACTCATAAAAGTTGGCAAAGGTTACAAAATGAAGAGTCTAGTTCTAATTAAATGGTGTTATGACTCCATAATTTGTCCTCAAGTTATGGAGGACCAAGAGTCTCTTCATTAAATAATAAATTAAAAAAAGTGTAACCTTAATTAATTCCATAAGTTATAAAATAAAGAAAAGTTAACTCTTTTATTAGTTTAAAGTCTTCCATAACTTGTCCTCAAGTTATGGAACTTGAAGAGTTTTTGGATTAAAACTACTTTAAACACATAAGTTATGGAATTAATTAGTTTTGAATAGTTTCAAAACTTGCCCTCAAGTTTTGGAATTTGTAAAGTTTTCTCTTATGAATACTTTAATTCCAAGTTAGCCCTTAGAATTTTAAAAGTTAAAATTCAATCCTTATACTTTATAATATTATAAGTTAATAATATATATGTATAAGAGTAAAGTCAGTCTTACCGCTAGTACGCCTCATTCACGAAGCCGGTCTATAAGGTGGGTATAAGGTTCTTGCCTATAAAATGGCAACTTAATGGGTGTCCACTCTCACCTACCGCTTACTTGACTGGTGGAGGGTCGTTAGCCGAACGGGTTTGACAGGACTATAATTCTCCCTTCATTAAAAGTATTAATGATAAATACTAAGTAACTAAACTCTTAATAATACCCAATCTTAGTTACTTAGGAAAATGTGAATAAGGTGCTAATCCATGAAATTACACTTTGCACTTTGTTTAAGTCGATTAGTGGAGCGTGTGTGGTTAACCGGCACACTAACTCATATTTAACAAGGTAGGCAAAGGGTAACTTAATGTTTATCATAGTATCGATGGAGCGTGTGTGGTTAACCGGCACATCGATTGAGGGGTAAACACTTAAGGGTACCAAGTAATTTGCATGGTTACTTCACACCTTGTTTTGTGATCCTCAGCATCCCAGTCACAAAACCTGAAGGGCACACTCGAGATTGAAACATGCCATTGAACAGTTCAATGAATCTCAAAGATCTAGGAGTTTCAAAACCAATTAAAACATAATAATACATTTCGTTTATCTTGGTGGAAATTGGTGAATCGCCATTCACCTACCTTCAAATATTTTATAGCTTGGATTACGGCATACCTCTTCTAATTTATAAAATAGTTTGTTGGGTCCTAGCCTTAATATTTCATATTGGGTTTCAGATTAAGGACTTAAGATCAACTCCCTAAAACTGTATGGACATTGACTATGGTGACACTGGAAATCCAGAAAAAGCATTCTCTTCCTAAGGAAAGGGATTGACCATAGTCAACTAGGTTGACCAAATGGTAAAGAGAAAAGCTAAGTCTATGATAGTCCCGTGTACCATTATCAAAGGGTCCATATGTTTATATTGCCAAAGGAAGGGACATTGGTTACGAATCTGCCAAATTTACCTATGGATGTTGAAGTCAATAAGTTTGACTCTACTTCAGGTAAAGTCCACTATCTAACTCTGCTAAGTTTCTAATTTGAGGTTCTTGATACATGATGTGACTGGGTCACATGTTGATGTTTTAAGAATCAAAGAAAAAGTAAAGAAACTTAAAGAAAGAATATGTCGAATCTGATCGCGTAGATGGATTTCTATCGCGTAGCTTGAAGATCGGATTCTTGAGCTACTTCTTAGGAGTTATGAGATATTGCTTAGGAATAGAGAACAACAAGTTTTCATATAGATTGTAAGGATAAGTTTTTCCGCAAAGTTTTAAAATAAAAGAAAATTTTATATTTTATTTGTTTTAAAATATCCTTATAATGGCATTTGAGAACTTTCAAGTATTGGAAAAATTAAGACTAATTACTCGGTCACATGGATGTGTGAGTCAAGTAAAGGACTAAGGGATCGAGTACACATTCTTGTGCACTGATTAAGTCCACCACAAAAGATCGATAAGATTATTCGTCATAATTTACTAAAGCTCAGTAAATATGGTTATACTTACAAGCTTAAGTGTAATTCTGAGATATTGGAAAAGGTTCCAATGTAAGGCAGTGCGAATAAGAAGAATCAAATTAGGCAGAAGGATAAAAGTTTCTCAAATCTGAAAAGATGGGAGAGTACTTTAGTATCAGTTTTGTGATCATCTTAATGATTAAGAAACCATAGAACAATTAAGTCTCTAAGGAAATCTTAGTGCATTCTTATGGCTAAGAAGAGGGACTTGAATTGTTGAAATGGTTAAATCAAGAAGATGAGTCATACTTCGTTCCAATACAAGTCTTAGAGTCATACTCCAAGATTGTAATTTGAGTGACATATCTTAAAGAATGTTTAAAACACTTGTCAAATGTAAGAGTAAAAGTTTTCTACTCTTGTACATTTGAAATGGGTAAGTTGTGATGTTTTGGATAAAACAAAGACCAACTTAGGCCAATTGTGTGAAGTGTTTGTCTTGATTAGAATCCACACTATCTCTTGAATATCTGACAAGAAAGTCTTATATGTCAAGAGGACAGTGGGAGTCTTAAAGGTCTTGAAAGTCTCAAGAACTAATCAAGAATAAAACCTGAAGTTCTTCACTAGCACACGACTTGAGGTTTATAACCTATTGTAATGACATATTCTATGCCCATTCCAGTTAAAGTTGGTGTTGCATATGAGTTCTTAGAGTTCTCAATTGGTTGCACAACAACTCGGAAGCAATGGCAGGCCCTTGAGCTACCAGGTGGCAAGAAATTAAGATTGAGTTCAATCCATATGAGTGTGGATTTGTCATTATCCTTGTCTTGTGTCTATGGTTTTGACAATTCACATGGATAAGAACACATACACCATTAAATCTAAGTGTCATAAGGTTTCTCTCCGATTCATGAAAATGATGGTGAGGAAACACTTTCACTAAGTAGATTTTAGCAAGATAGCAATTGTGATATTTGCATTCTCAAAGTCGTTAGTGGAGCGTGTGTGGTTTACCGGCACACTAACCTGGACTTGTGAGAAGTGGCAAAAAGGTCTAACCATTATGATTACGGCATCCCTCTTCATAATTGTTTAGACACACAAGTGTGCTATCTAAGGGAAGGTGTATGATTTTGATAAAGTTTTATCAAAACAATCTAGTATCAGAAATCTGAACTTTGGTAAGAAAGTCAGCTGATTTTTGAGTACATGTCAAAGCTAGTGGGAGCATAAGTGTTATGCTAATAATCATCATGTTAGTGGGAGCATGATAATTATGATAAGTATTGCAAGTTAGCAATATTAATTATAGAAAACAAAAGTCTCAATTGGGAAAGAGTTGTTTTGCTATAATTAAGGGAGAGGAAATTATACTTCATCTCAAATCTATAAGCTTAGATTGTGAGGTTTTAATCATTTAGTCAAGGATACATATGAATTTCATGTTGGAATGGCTCAACATACGGAAATTTTGTATATAAGTCCATTGTTTGCGTTCTAAAATTCGATTATGATTATGGCATCCCTTTTCATAATCTGAATTATGAGAACTTGGCAAATAGAAATGGAAATGTTATAGCAAAATACTGGTTTAGTCTTTATGTGAGACATCATGAATCGTGTCCCATATGCTTCGGATATAGGATCGATTACATGTGCTATATTCATCCTTTCTAAAATTTTCGAAATGCATGGGGCATTAAGAAGGGAAAAGGTGTAGAACTGGATATGACTAAAAGGATTAAACAATTGTCGAGGACAATCTATGGTTTACCAAAGATTGATTGCTCAAGGATAGTTGGAAGTATAGTGATAATTCTGGAAGGACCATATTGACATAATCTGAAAAGAGGCAACTCTTGTTCAGAAGTGATAGTCAAAATGGAATCTGGAAATGTTTCAAAGTTAGAATTTTCAATCTGTTTAAGATTAGGAAACTTAATGCAAGAAGGGTGTTTCCAAGGAGCTGATCTCCTTTGGAATACTCTGTAATGATTGTTGTCAAGTCTTTATGACTTTGTGCATAATCATTACAAGAGGATCAATTCATATAAGTTTAGAATCCAACAGATTTCAGTAAATGACATGAATTTGGAATTCTTGTATTTGCAGTAAGGATTTGGGAGTGTGAAAAGAGAATCATTGAAGTTATGTTCAATGGATCTACTTCACAAAGTGAAGATCATAGACAAACATAGTATGCATACTTGGTGTATGACATGACTAGTGTTTAGAAAAACATAGGGTACATGCTTGGAGCATGGGACTACTATTGTTTTAAATTCAAGAATAAAGTTGATAGTTGAAACAGTATACAATGAATAATGTGTAATCATATGGTGAAAAATAAAAGGTGTTTTATTTATGTTCACAGGTTTTGATAACATATTTGATTCAAGTATTATTGTGTTTCACTTTGCATGTTTTGACTTCCTAAATAAATTGGGTTATTCTTTTGGAATGACTAAGTTATTCAAACCATCCACAGTCGGTCATATGTTGGAAGTAGATATGAATTAAGACTGTCATGGGTTGGCTTGTAGAGGTCTAAGGTGTTGGACAAAGGGCTACAACACTCATGAGTGCTCATAAGTTCTGAGTATTGGATTCAACCCGCGCTCATTGGAATCACTTCATGGATTTTATCACGAGTGATCATGAGACGATAATATCTTATATTCTTCAAACCTAGAGATATGAGTTGTTACTATGTGTTGGTTGTACATTGATTGCACGAAAACGCATTTGGTAACTCGGTGCTATAAAACGTGCCTTTGTGTACGATTCAACAAGTGGAAGAACAAGCCATATGAGTCGAATTTTATCCATTCCTTTTACCTTCGGGATAAAAGCGATATCTGTGGGCCCCTCGATGATTTGATGATGACAAATGGAAGTGCTCGGCCGGGCCAGGACTGATTTGATTTGTTCAATTAGTCAGTCGTCATAAATCAGGAAATCGGGAAACAACAAATGGATAGAGAGAATGATTATAATCTAGGTCTCAGTCCATATGATATCTAGAATGGAGGAATATATGATCCCTTATCTAATGGACAAGTCATTTACAAAGGTCAGAGTTCATCTACAAGGTCAGAGTTCGACAGCACCTTTTGAGAGCTACGATTGCCAGTCGGTTTCTGAAGTCATACGCAATAGTAGTTTTAGACTTATCCAAGTGGGAGACTGTTGGATTAATGTCTAAGTCCATAACTATAATTGGTAAGACTTGACCCGACCCGGCATGGTCCATTTGGGTTGCATGGCATCATGCACTTGGATAGACTATAATGAGAGAAATAAGACACTTATGGTTATTAATATATTATAAGTTCTAGTATATTAATAATAAGAATAATAAGATTATTTAATTAGTATTGATCAAGAATTAATCTAGGATTAATTAAGTGATCAAAAGAAGACTAATTAAATATATGGGTTGATTGTGTAAATCATCCATACTTGTATAGTGGGCTAATGCTCCATGGATAATCAAGTTGGGCTAAAACCCATAGGATGGTCCATGGATGTTCCATGGTGTATTTGAACCCATGGATCCAAGGAAATGGAAATTCATGACAATTAGGGTTTACCCTAATTGTAACACTATATAAAGATCTTATTCTTGACAAAATCGGCGACTAGTATCAGTCTAGAGAGGGCTAGCCGATTTCATGAAGTGTAGAATTCTCTCAAGTTATTCCAAGTGTATTTGGTGTTGTGTGAACCATTTGAGGTGTCACACATTGGGCACTAGGCACTCAAGCTTCATGAAGACTTTCTACATCAAAGAGGTATGTATTCTATCTTGTTACATTCATTGTTTTGTATGCTAGATTAGGATAATACCTTGGAAGTTCTTATTTGCATGTATAATAGAGAAAACATAGATCCAAGGTATTTAGGGTTGCATGTACACTTAGGAGTGTTAGAATGCTTAAACCCCAACAGAAGAGTCTTGGTATATGCTTCCTGGTTGATAAAGATGCATTCGGGTCCCTGTCTAATGTTTAAACCAAGGAAAAAGTTAATCGGACCCATTGAGCTCATTTCAAATTTAGTCTCCATCAGCTTTCTATATTCAGCTGTTAAGCTAGGATTCGTTGAGCCAAAGATGATATCATCGACATAGATTTGAACTACCATAAGGTGGTTACCTTCCTTCTTTCGAAAGAAGGTTGGCTCAACCAAACCTTGTTTGAATTTAGACATCTTTAAGAACTTAGTTTGTGTTTCATACCATGTCCTAGGCGCTTGTTTCAGACCATAAACTACCTTTTTTAGAATGTAACAGTGATTTGGATGCTTTTCATTCACAAAACCTGGAGGTTGCTCCACGTAAACCATTTCTTCAAGTTCTCCATTCAGAAAGGCGCATTTTACATCCATTTGGTAGACCTCGAAGTTCTTGTGTGCAGCGTAGGGAAGAAATATTCGAACAGATTCCAGCCTTGCTACCGGAGCAAATGTTTCTTCGTAATCAATTCCTTCTTCCTAGCAGTATCCTTTCACCACAAGACGAGCTTTATTTCAAATCACATTACCCTCCTTGTCCATTTTGTTTCTGAATACCCATTTGAGACCAACGACTGAGGCATCTTTAGGTGTTGGAATGAGGCACCATACCTTGTTTCTTTCAAACTCATTGAGTTCATCTTGCATAGCCTGAACCCAATCAGAATGTTCAAGAGCAATATTGACGGTCTTCGGCTCAACTTTGGATACGAAGGAATTATACATGCAGAACTCTACTTTGGAAAATAGGGAGGTTTGCTTTGCCTTCACTTGAGATCGGGTTAGGACCTTTTCAGATACATTACCCACTATCTGAGATACAGGATGATCTCTAGTCCATTTAATGAGGGGAGGATAGTTTGGATCATAGGATGGGTCCAATTCGGCGTGGACCATTTCTTCCAATTCAGACTGACTATCGTCATCATAGAACATATCAGAGTTCTCCCCCTCGAATGATGATGAATCATTTGGATTTTCAGGTTGGTTCGGACCTTTGGGTGCAACAGAACTCTCAGGTCTTGCTGGACTGTCGGGTGCTACTTGACTTTTGGGTGTAGCAGGGCTTTCGGGTGCTACAGGACTTTCGGGTGTAATTGGGCTTTTAGGTGCTACAGGACTTTCGGGTGTAGCTGGGCTTTCGGGTGCTACAGGAATGGAATTCTCCCACTGAAAGTGTGATTTCGGTTGATTTGAAGAAAATAGATTCTCCCCCTCAACTGAAGTACCGTGCTGAGGAGGTTCGTTTCGAACTTGTTCTCCTTCTCCCATTTGTTTGGCTGCATCTTCGACAATCTGCATCAGATGATCGATTTTGTTGTCTGCCGCCTTGGCTTCTGAGAGAGTGGCTTTCTCAGGTTCATCGAACAGGTCTACGAACTGATCAAATAAATTAGCAACCGTGGCTTTACTTGACCTGTTTGAGAGAAAATCTCTCCAATTGCTTCTTTAGTAGTCTTTAGCTTCTTGACGTAGCTGTCATCGAAAGTCACATAATAACTTTCTTCAATCTTCCTTGAACGCTTATTTAAAACCCAGTATGCTTTTGAAGTAAGAGAATATCCCAGAAAAATTCCTTCGTCAGCTTTAACATCAAATTTGTTACGATGTTCTTTGGAGTTAAAGATGAAGCACCGTGAACCGAACACATGGAAGAATTTTACGTTTGGCTTCCTGTTATTGATGATCTCATAAGAAGTGAGAGAGAAACGCTTGTTGATAAGACCTATTCTACGTAAAACATGTTGCAGCAATAGCATCAGCCCAAGAAAAGGTTCTTCATTATCTGCTAAGTGAGCAGGAGATGAGGGTGATGGTGGAGGTTCGGTTGTGGAACTAGGTTCGGGTACGGATGTATGTTTGGTAGTGGGAGTGGGTTCGGGTGCTGAAGTAGGAGCCCCCGTATCAGATACGTTGGTTCTAACTCCAACGGTGGTTGTTATGGTAGCTTCAGTAAAAATGGGAGGTGGTACAGGGATAGAAGTGGGTGGTATTTGAGTAGTGGAGGTTATGGGGGAATGGAAATAGAGATGGAGATTGGGGGAGGAGAGACAGGTCTAGTGGAAACTGTTGGGTTTTGAGCATTCTAACACTCCTAAGTGTACATGCAACCCTAAATTCCTTGGATCTATGTTTTCTCTATTATACATGCAAATAAGAACTTCCAAGGTATTATCCTAATCTAGCATACAAAACAATAACTATAGCAAGATAGAATACATACCTCTTTGATGTAGAAAGTCTTCATGAAGCTTGAGTGCCTAGTGCCCCAAGTGTGACACCTCAAATGGAATCACAATCATCAAAACACTTGGAATGACTTGAGAGAATTCTACACTCATCAAAATCGGCTAGCCCTTTCTTCACACACACTAGTGGCCGATTTTTGGTCAAGAATAAGATGCTTATATAGTTAGGGTTACACCATGTAAACCCTAATTGACATGGCCTTTCATTTCCATGATCCATGGGTACAAATACACCATGGAGCATCCATGGACCATCCTATGGGTTTTAGCCCAACTTGATTATCCATGGAGCATTAGCCCACTATACAAGTATGGATGATTTACACAATCAACCCATATATTTAATTAGTCTTATTTTGATCACTTAATTAATCCTAGATTAATTCTTGATCAATACTAATTAAATAATCTTATTATTCTTATTATTAATATACTAGAACTTATAATATATTAATAACCATAAGTGTCTTATTTCTCTCATTATAGTCTATCCAAGTGCATGATGGTATGCAACCCAAATGGACCATGCCGGGTCGGGTCAAGTCTTACCAATTATAGTTATGGACTTAGATATTAATCCAACAGTCTCCCACTTGGATAAGTCTAAAACTATTATTGCGTATGACTTCAGGAACCAACCGGCAATCGTAGCTCTCAAAAGCTTCTGTCGAACTCTGACCTTGTCGATGAACTCTGACCTTTGTCAGTGACTTGTCCATTAGATAAGGGATCATATATTCCTCCATTCTAGATATCATATAGACTGAGACATGGATTATAATCATTCTCTCTGTCCATTTGTTGTTTCCCGATTTCCGATTTATGACGACTGACTAATTGAACAAATCAAATCAGTCCTGGCCCGGCCGAGCACTTCCATTTGTCATCATCAAATCATCGAGGGGCCCACAAATATCGCTTTTACCCCGAAGGTAAAAGGAATGGATAAACTTCGACTCATATGGCTTGTTCTACTACTTGTTGAATCATACACAAAATCACATTTTATAGCACCGAGTTACCAAATGCGGTTTTGTGCAATCAATGTACTATCAACTCATAGTAACAACTCATATCTCTAGGTTTGAAGAATATAAGATACTATCGTCTCATGATCACTCGTGATAAAATCCATGAAGTGATTCCAATGAGCGCGGGTTGAATCCAATACTCAGAACTTATGAGCACTCATGATTGTTGTAGCCTTGTCCAACACCTTAGACCTCTACAACCCATCATGACAGTCTTAATTCATATCTACTTCCAACATATGACCGACTGTGGATAGTTTGAATGACTTAGTCATTCCAGAAGAATAACCCAGTTTATTCGGGAAGTCAAAACATGAAAAGTGAAACACAATAATAATAGAATCCAATATGGTATCAAAACCTATCACCATATGATTACACATTATTCATTGTATACTGTTTCAGCTATCAACTTTATTCTTGAATTTAAAACAATAGTTGTCCCATGCTCCAAGCATGTACACTATGTTTTCTAAACACTAGTCATGCCACACACCAAGTATGCATACTATGTTTGTCTATGATCTTTACTTTGTGAACTAGATCCATTAAACATAACTTCAATGATTTTCTTTTCACACCCCCAAATCCTTACCGCAAATGCAAGAATTCCAAATTCATGCCATTTACTGAAATCTGTTAGATTCTAAACTTATATGCATTGATCCTCTTGTAACGATTATGCACAAACTCACAAAGACTTGGCAACAATCATTACAGAGTATTCCAAAGGAGATCAACTCCTTGGAAACATCCTTCTTGCATTAAGTTTCCTTAATCTTACACAAATTGAAAAATTCTAACTTTGAAACATTTCCAGATTCCATTTTGACTAATTACTTCTGAACAAGAGTTGCCTCCTTACAGATTATGTCAATATGGTCCTTCCAGAATTATCACTATACTTCCAACTGTCCTTGAGCAACCAATCTTTGGTAAACCTTAGATTGTCCTCGACAATTGTTTAATCCTTTTAGTCATATCCAGTTCTAAACCTTTTCCCTTCTTAATGCCCCAGGCATTTGGAAAATTTTAGAAAGGATGAATATAGCACATGTAATCGATCCTATATCCGAAGCATATGGGAATCAATTCATGATGTCTCACATAAAGACTAAACCAGTCTTTTGCTATAACATTTCCATTTCAATTTGCCAAGTTCTCATAATTCAGATTATGAAAAGGGATGCCGTAATCATAATCGAATTTTAGAACGCAAATAATGGACCCATATACAGAATTTCCTTATGTTGAGCCATTCCAACACGAAATTCATATATATATATCCTTGACTAAATGATTAAAACCTCACGATCTATGCATATAGATTTGAGATGAAGTATAATTTCCTCTCCCTTAATTATAGCAAAAACAACTTTTTTCCCATTGAAACTTTTGTTTTCTAGAATTAACATTGCTAACTTGCAATACTTATCATAATTATCATGCTCCCACTAACATGATGATCATTAGCATAACACTTATGCTCCCACTAGCTTTGACATGTACTCAGAAATCAGCTGACTTTCTTACTAAAGTTCAGATTCCTGATACTAGATTGTTTTGATAAGACTTTATCAAAATCATACACCTTCCCTTAGATAGCACACTTGTGTGTCTAAACAATTATGAAGAGGTATGCCGTAATCATAATGGTTAGACCTTTTTGCCACTTCTCACAAGTCCATATTAGTGTGCCGGTTAACCACACGCGCTCCACTAACGACTTTGAGAATGCAAATATCACAATTGCTATCTAGATAAAATCTACTTAGTGAAAGTGTTTCCTCACCATTATTTTCATGAATCGGAGAGAAACCTTATGACACTTGGATTTACTGGTGTATGTGTTCTTATGCATGTGAATTGTCAAAACCATAATCACAAGACAAAGATAATGACTAATCCAAACTCATATGGACCGAACTCAATCTTAACTTCTTGCCACCTGGCAGCTCAAGGGCCTGCCATTGCTTCAAAGTTGTTGTGCAACAAATTGAGAACTCTAAGAACTCATATGCAAAACCAACTTTAACCGGAATGGGCACAGAATATGTCAACACGATAGGTTATGAACCTCAAGTTGTGTGCTAGTGAAGAACTTTAGGTTTTATTCTTGATTAGTTCTTGAGACTTTCAAGACTTTTAAGACTCCCACTGTCCTCTTGACCTATAAGACTCCCTTGTCAAATATCCAAGAGATAGTGTGGATTCTAATCAAGACAAACACTTCACACATTTGGCCTAAGTTGGTCTTTGTTTTATCCAAAACATCACAACTTACCAATTTCAAATGTACAAGAGTAGAAAACTTTTACTCTTACATTTGACAAGTGTTTTAAACCTTCTTTAAGACATGTCACTCAAGTTACAATCTTGGAGTAGGACTCTAAGACTTGTATTGGAAGGAAGTATGACTCATCTTCTTGATTTAACCATTTCAACAATTCAAGTTCCCTCTTCTTAGTCATAAGAATGCACTAAGATTTCCTTAGAGAACTAATTTTGATATGGTTCTTTAATCAATAAGATGATCAAAAATTGATACTAAAGTACTCTCCCATCTTTTCAGATTTGAGAAACTTTTATCCATCTGCCTAATTTTGATTCTTCTTATT
This sequence comes from Lactuca serriola, assembly GCF_051521515.1. Lineage (NCBI taxonomy): Eukaryota > Viridiplantae > Streptophyta > Magnoliopsida > Asterales > Asteraceae > Lactuca > Lactuca serriola. The sequence continues at coordinate 74,553,102 of NC_136412.1, read as the reverse complement.
CGCTCTGCTACACATTGGAACCTTTTCCAATGTCTCAGAGTTACACTTAAGCTTGTAAGTATAATCATATTTACTGAGCTTTAGTAAACTATGACGAATAGTTTTATCAATCTTTTGTGGTGGACTTAATCAGTGCACAAGAATGTGTACTCGATCCCTTAGTCCTTCACTTGACTCACACATCCATGTGAACAAGTAATTAGTCTTAATTTTTCCAAAACTTGAATGTTCTCATTCATCATGCTATATAACTTGCACGATTCCAAGTTTCGGTCCAATTGAAACTTGGGTGATGAGAATCTTTCCTTATTTGGTCAATCTAGACATTACCACAAATGAAAGAATCAATTTCATATTTCCACTCTTGCTCTTAATGGAATCATATAAGCAACAATTTTTCCTCAAATGCCATTGTAAGGATATTTTAAAATAAATAAAATCAAAAGTTTTCCTTTTATATTAAAAACTTTGCGGAAGAACTTGTCCTTACAATCCATATGAAAACTTGTTGTTATCTATTCCTAAGCAATATCTCATAACTCCTAAGAAGTAGCTCAAGAATCCGATCTTCAAACTATGCGATAGAAATCCATCTACGCCATCAGATTCAGCATATTCTTTCTTTAAGTTTCTTCACTTTTCTTTGATTCTTAAAACATCACCATGTGACCCAGTCACATCATGTATCAGGAATCTCAGAATAGAAACTTAGCAGAGTTAGATAGTGGAATTTACCTGAAGTAGAGTCAAACTTATTGACTTTAACATCCTTAGGTAAATTTGGCAGCTTCGCAACCAATGCCCCTTCCTTTGGCAATATAAACATATGGACCCTTTGATAATGGTACACGAGACTATCACAGACTTAGCTTTTCTCTTTACCATTTGGTCAACCGAGTTGACTATGGCCGATTCCTTTCCATTGGGAAGAGAGAGCTTTACTAGATATCCAATGTCATCATTGTCAATGTCCATAAAGTTTTAGGAAGTTGACCTTAGCAAATAGATAAGATCATTAAGGGTCTTGTCATAGTCTGTTTCATAGGTGTTCCAAAAGAACTCACTATGTGACTTAGAAAGTGATTGAACCACCAACTTTCTCAAGACTTTGACACCCAACTCTCCCGGCTTGTCAATATGTGACTACATCTCCAAGATGTGACCACACCTAGACCTTGCCTTGCCAATAGGGCTTAAGTGACCTTAAATTTTTCAAGAACTTGTGGGTTAGGGAGAATAATTCGAGGAGGAGAAAGAAGTATGATATCCATGGGACATTATCTTCATTAGGAAAGCTTGTTTCAAGAGATTTGGGAAGATCATAAATGTCTAAACCAGACATGTTTTGGGAGATATTCAAGATAGTTGATCTTAAGTCCTTAATACAACACCCAATATGAAATATTAAGGCTAGGACCCAACAAACTATTTTATAACTTAGAAGAGGTATGCCGTAATCCAAGCTATAAAATATTTGAAGGTAGGTGAATGACGATTCACCAATTTCCACCAAGATAAACGAAATGTATTATTAGGTTTTAATTGGTTTTGAAACTCCAAGATCTTTGAGATTCATTGAACTGTTCAATGGCATGTTTTAATCTCGAGTGTGCCCTTCAGGTTTTGTGACTGGGATGCCGAGGATCACAAAACAAGGTGTGAAGTAACCATGCAAATCACTTGGTACCCTTAATAAATTACCCTCAATCGATGTGCCGGTTAACCACACACGCTCCATCGATACTATGATAAATATTAAGTCACCCTTTACCTACCTTGTTAAGTCCAAGTTAGTGTGCCGGTTAACCACACACGCTCCACTAACGACTTAGACAAAGTGTAAAGTGTAATTTCATGGGTTAGCACCTTATTCACATTTTTCCTAAGTAACTAAGATTGGGTATTATTAAGAGTTTAGTTACTTAGTATTTTCATTAATACTTTTAATGAAGGGAGAATTATAGTCCTGTCAAACCCGTTCGGCTAACGACCCTCCACCGGTCAAGCAAGCGGTGGGTGAGAGTGGACACCCATTAAGTTGCCATTTTATAGGCAACAACCTTATACCCACCTTATAGATCGGCTTCGTGAATGAGGCGTACTAGCGGTAAGACTGACTTTACTCTTATACATATATATATATATATATATATATATATATATATATATATATATATATATATTATTAACTTATAATATTATAAAGTATAAGGGTTGAATTTTAACTTTTAAAATTCTAAGGGCTAACTTGGAATTAAAGTATTCATACTTGAAAACTTTTCAAATTCCAAAACTTGAGGGCAAGTTTTGAAACTATTCAAAACTAATTAATTCCATAACTTATGTGTTTGAAGTAGTTTTAATCCAAAAACTCTTCAAGTTCCATAACTTGAGGACAAGTTATGGAAGACTTTAAACTAATAAAAGAACTAACTTTTTCTTTATTTTATAACTTATGGATTTAATTATGGTTACATATTTTTCTTTAATGAAGTGACTCTTGAACTTCCATAACTTGAGGACAAGTTATGGAGTCATAAAAAGTTATTCAATGACACAAGACTCTTCATTTTGTAACCATTGCCAACTATTATGAGTTCTATGAGTCTTTAATGTGACTTTTCATGTAACTTGAGGACAAGTTACACAAACACATTTTATACTCAACTCTTAGATTAAAATGGATTGAAAACAACTATTTCACTCAACATTTCTATTATTCTAAGCAACTCATAAGAACAAGATAATTCAAATCAAACTTTTTTCATGTAATTAGTCTAAACCTTAAACTAATACAAAACATGAATCTATTGACAATTATCTTTGAAAATGGATTAGCATGAACATTACCACATCAAAAACAAGTTTATAAGATCAAAAACAACTTAGGGTAATGTTCCTAGTCCATTTCTAGCCAAAAAACTCGAAAATATGCTGTCTGGGGGTCCAACTCGTCGAGTGCATGAACCAACTCGGCGAGTTGGATCGAATTCATCACTTTTTAGGCATGGACTCGTCGAGTCTCCTGATGGACTCGCCGAGTCTGATGGCCAGACAGCACCAAATTCGTTTTTTCAGCTTCTATTGCAGGTATAACAAGAAAACAAGCCTAGTCTCTGATACCACTGTTGGGTTTTGAGCATTCTAACACTCTTAAGTGTACATGCAACCCTAAATACCTTGGATCTATGTTTTCTCTATTATACATGCAAATAAGAACTTCCAAGGTATTATCCTAATCTAGCATACAAAACAATAACTATAGCAAGATAGAATACATACCTCTTTGATGTAGAAAGTCTTCATGAAGCTTGAGTGCCTAGTGCCCCAAGTGTGACACCTCAAATGGAATCACAATCATCAAAACACTTGGAATGACTTGAGAGAATTCTACACTCATCAAAATCGGCTAGCCCTTTCTTCACACACACTAGTGGCCGATTTTTGGTCAAGAATAAGACACCATCTAAACCCTAATTGACATGGCCTTTCATTTCCATGATCCATGGGTACAAATACACCATGGAGCATCCATGGACCATCCTATGGGTTTTAGCCCAACTTGATTATCCATGGAGCATTAGCCCACTATACAAGTATGGATGATTTACACAATCAACCCATATATTTAATTAGTCTTCTTTTGATCACTTAATTAATCCTAGATTAATTCTTGATCAATACTAATTAAATAATCTTATTATTCTTATTATTAATATACTAGAACTTATAATATATTAATAACCATAAGTGTCTTATTTCTCTCATTATAGTCTATCCAAGTGCATGATGGTATGCAACCCAAATGGACCATGCCAGGTCGGGTCAAGTCTTACCAATTATAGTTATGGACTTAGACATTAATCCAACAGAAACATGTACCTCAGGGGTAGGTGAACGTCGAGGAGTGTTACCACGTAGAGACTCTTCAGAGTCTGAACTCTCTTCCTCAGATTCACTGGAGGAAGAGGCAAGAATAAGCTTTCGCCTAGATTGAGTCTTCCTCTTCTTTGGTGGAGGAGATTGAGCTGCTTTGGAGGGTTTGTGTTTCTTCGGAGAAGGGCATTTCGCTCCTTTGACAACCTTCTTGTCTTTTCCCATGTCAGACTTCTTTCCCCTGGGAGCAGGCCGATCAACATCATGAATTGATTGAATCATGTCAGGAGTGAGCTCTCTAGGACAAGAACGACGAAACTCCTTGTATGTTCTGATGATCCGGCTGTCGCTTGGAACATCCCCATAAATTGACTCAGGGATTGAGCCAATAAACTGAAACTTAGAGGAATCAGAGACAATTATCTTCGTAGTGTGGAAAGTACCTATCGATGAAAGTGGAGAGTCAGCAACAACTGCAACGTGATACTTGTCCATCACCTACTTTGCGACCAGCGTCCAGAATCTGGCATAGGAGATCTCTGAATGGCGAGAGGTAGACGCTAGACTCTGAATCAGTTGTTGCCATAAAACTGACCCATAATCAATGTTGATGCCATGGTACAGACCATAAAGAATGGTCATAAACAGACGACTCGTCCCATATGAACCTGCATTTCGTTCTGATAGCCCCTTGAACAGGACAGTGAAGAAGTCATTCCACTGAGGAGGAAGGCAAGATTTCTTGAATTTGGTCACCGTCGTCAGAATTTCAGTGTATCCCATGTTATAAAACATGGAAAACAACTGTCCCACCGGGATGGATTCAGGGTTAACCCTAGATTCATCGGGTTCAAACCCAAAAAGTGAACAGAATCGCTGCTTGGAGATGGAGGCCTTGTGATCAAGAATGTCGAAGAAGATTCGATCAACAGACTTGTCATAGTGGGCTGTGGAGAATATTTGCGAGAGACACTCCGTTGGAACTGTTTCGACCTTGGTGACAGCTGAAACAAGCGGCGAATACTTGAGACATTCCATGATTGGAAACATGAATGCATCGTAAACTTGAGGAGTGAGGTCGATAATCAAGCTTTGTTGAGGACGGATTGGCAGAATGTGAGAAGTAGCATGAATTGATGATGAGTCCGCCGTTGAAGAGAAGAAGTTTGGAGAGATGATGAATAGTAGAAGAAACAAAGCTTTTCTTTCTCTTTGAAGATTTAATGTAGTAAAGAGGTAAATTGTGGTGGAACTTACCTTTTATACCGTAGTGAGAAGAGGGAGAAAAATCTGCTCCCAAATCTTCAAGGGAAATGCGAAGAGTTTCATTAGGCGATTGATGCGTGACAGTTTAGAGCCTCGATGATTACACAGGAGAGAGAAAAACTATCCCGGTTCACACGCCTTCCCATCAGGCGACGTTTGAAATGTCAAAAACAGTTCCACTTCACACGCCTTCCCATCAAACGTCGTTTGAAATATCAAACCGATTGGACTTTCAGCTGAGTCAACACCTTATCCCTTTAGAGTGAGCTGTCGTCATAAAGCAAAATAACCACGTGTAACAGTGTGAGCCATAACTCTTTTATAACCTTAAATCCCATAGCCAAAAATTGCTTGTAAGTAATGAAACCAGAATTATGGAAAATCAAAAAGATTTTCGTGCATAGAGTGTAAAAGAAAAGAAATAAAGCAATACATATGTGAGAAATTGTGATGTCAATAAAGACATGAAACAATGGATCCCGGGCACGTATCTCTTCCTTCAAAGTCAAGAGAGACCATAAAGTGTTTGTGTGGTTTCCCGTTGAATTACGATCAAACACTTATTAAGAAGTGTTGAAAGGCGTCTTTTAATAAGGCTAATGTGGGTGGCTTTCGCTTCAGTTCAGAATTCCTGATCTTGACACAAGACAGAAATCGACTAAAGTAGTTGTGAGACCGATGTAGTCTGTTGAACAAGTAGGTGTGAAGAGAATTTAAGTGGCATGTGTGAAATACTTTTAGGTGAAATCTCAAAAAAAAATGAAAACTGGATTCTAAGGGAAGAAATGTTATGGGATTTAACAATTTCATAAGAATCACACAAAAAAGAAAATTTAGAGATTTCAAGGTACAGCCCAATGGGTGAATTCGTCAATTCTTTAGTGAAACCTAGAGCAAATTTAATTGTTCACCGTGAATGCATAGTAGGTATTGAATTGTGGGTTTCACTTAGCACGTAGTGGCACGAAGCTAAGATCATGAACACAGAAATTGTGTGACCATAATCCTCAGTGGTAATTACTGAGAGTCTCAAGGGTTACGTGTATGAGGCGAATAGGATGGAGAAAAGTATGGGAGATGGTGTAAAGAAACCAAAGTACCTCTGCTGTTAAAATAAGGACGAAGCAAGAAACTCTTATCTCATGTGAGAAGAGAGTAAGGTAGCTCATGATTAGAATAAATATAAAAGCCTAATTGGGAAGACAAGGGTTATATATACCAAGTCAGTAAGGCTATTATTCAGAATCAGGTGAGGCTTTGGACACATACAGCAGCATGCTTCTAGGAACACTTAACTATTAAAAACGTGAGAACAAGAAGTGCTCCACAATTATCCACAAAAAAAAATTAACGAACACAAGCAAACAAAAAAAAATGTTTTTCTAGTTTTTGATTTAAAGAGAAAAACAAACAAAATTATTTTTCAAGTTTTTGAGTTAAAAAAAATAAATAAAAAAAAACTTTGGAGCCGAACCTGAAATAGACCGAACGCTCGGTTCATTTCGGTACAAAAAAAAACTTTGAAAAGGAAAGAAATAAATGAGAAATAAGAGTACAAAAAGCTTACAACCAAAATTTTACAACCAAAGAAGCTACCTTTAAGTGATAAGCGAAGATAAGAGAATAGGACCGAACCCGAGCCCTCGGTTCATTTCGGCACTCACGTGAACCGAACCCGAACGTTCGGTTCATTTCGCTTCCAACTTTTAGTTTTGATAAGTAGTTTTTGGTACTGACTCCGATTCCATCATACCAAGACCTTGTAGAATTTTATTGAAACTTGCTTCAGGATGAGCTTTGGTGAAGATGTCAGCCAGTTGATCAGTGGTTCGAACAAAATGAATCTCTACGTTTCCGTCTTCTACGTGATCTTTAATGAAGTGATACCTCAATGCAATGTGTTTGGTTTTGGAATGTTGCACTGGGTTATGACAGATCCTAATTGCACTTTCTGAGTTACAATATAGTGGGATCTTTTTCATGTTGAGTCCGTAATCTCGGAGTTGACTTTGGATCCAAATCACTTGAGATGTGCAAGAAGCGGCTGCAATATATTCTGCTTCGGCTGTAGATAGTGAAACACATGTTTATTTCTTAGATTGCCAACTCACTAATTTTCCGTCGAGGAATTGACATCCTCCTGTAGTGCTTTTCCTATCTAAACCACATCCTCCAAGTTCTGCATCTGAGTAGGCTTGAACAAAGAAACCTGAGTTTGATGGATACCAGAGACCAAGGGAGGTGGTTCGCTTCAGATACCGGAGAATGTTTTTCACTGCCATCATGTGTGGTTCACGAGGATTCTCCTGAAACCTAGCACAATAACACACAAAAAACATTATATCGGGCCTGCTAGTTGTGAGGTACATCAGGGAACCAATCATTTGTCGATATAGCGTTATATCAACTGTCGGTTTTTCCAAGGATGGTGTGAGTTTGGTGCCGAACGCCATTGGAACTTTGACCTTTGAATCTCCCATCATGCCGAATTTAGCAAGAAGAGTCTTGGTATATGCTTCCTGGTTGACAAAGATGCCTTCGGGTCCCTGTCTAATGTTTAAACCAAGGAAAAAGTTAATCGGACCCATTGAGCTCATTTCAAATTTAGTCTCCATCAGCTTTCTGAATTCAGCTGTTAAGCTAGGATTCGTTGAGCCAAAGATGATATCATCAACATAGATTTGAACTATCATAACGTGGTTACCTTCCTTCTTTCGAAAGAAGGTTGGGTCAACCGAACCTTGTTTGAATTTAGACATCTTTAAAAACTTAGTTAGTGTTTCATACCATGCCCTAGGTGCTTGTTTCAGACCATAAACTGCCTTGTCTAGAATGTAACAGTGATTTGGATGCTTTTCATTCACAAAACCTGGAGGTTGCTCCACATAAACCGTTTCTTCAAGTTCTCCATTCAGAAAGGCGCATTTCACATCCATTTGGTAGACCTCGAAGTTCTTGTGTGCAGCGTAGGCAAGAAATATTCGAACATATTCCAGCCTTGCTACCGGAGCAAATGTTTCTTCATAATCAATTCCTTCTTCCTGGCAGTATCCTTTCACCACAAGACGAGCTTTATTTCGAATCACATTACCCTCCTTGTCCATTTTGTTTCTGAATACCCATTTGAGACCAACGACTGAGGCATCTTTAGGTGTTGGAATGAGGCGCCATACCTTGTTTCTTTCAAACTCATTGAGTTCATCTTGCATAGCCTGAACCCAATCAGAATGATCAATAGTAGTATTGACGGTCTTTGGATCAACTTTGGATACGAAGGAATTATACATGCAGAACTCTACTTTGGAAAATAGGGAGGTTTGATTTGCCTTCAATTGGGATCGGGTCAGGACCTTTTCTGATACATTACCCACTATCTGAGATACAGGATGATCTCTGGTCCATTTAATGAGGGGAGGATAGTTTGGATCATAGGATGGGTCCAATTCGGCGTTGACCATTTCTTTCAATTCAGACTAACTATCGTCATCATAAAACATATCAGAGTTCTCCCCCTCGAATGATGATGAATCATTTGGATTTTCAGGTTGGTTCGGACCTTTGGGTGCAACAGAACTCTCAGGTGTAGCTGGACTGTCGGGTGCTACTTGACTTTCGGGTGTAGCAGGGCTTTCGGGTGCTACAGGACTTTTGGGTGTAGTTGGGCTTTCGGGTGCTACAGGACTTTCGGGCGTAGCTGGGCTTTCGGGTGCTACAGGAATGGAATTCTCCCCCTGAAAGTGTGATTTCGGTTGATTTGAAGAAAATAGATTCTCCCCCTCAACTGAAGTATCGTGCTGAGGAGGTTCGTTTCGAACTTGTTCTCCTTCTCCCATTTGTTTGGCTGCATCTTCGACAATCTGCATCAGATGATCCATTTTGTTGTCTGCCGCCTTGGCTTCCGAGAGAGTGGCTTTCTCCGGTTCATCGAACAGGACTACGAACTGATCAAATAAATTAGCAATCGTGGCTGTGACTTGACCTATTTGAGAGAGAATCTCTCAAATTGCTTCTTCAGTAGTCTTTAGCTTCTTGACGTAGTTGTCATCAAAAGTCACATAATAATTTTCTTCAATCTTCCTTGAACGCTTATTTAAAACCCAGTATGCTTCTGAAGTAAGAGAATATCCCAGAAAAATTCTTTCGTCAGCTTTAACATCAAATTGTTATGATGTTCTTTGGAGTTGAAGATGAAGCACTGTGAACCAAACACATGGAAGAATTTTACGTTTGGCTTCCTGTTATTGATGATCTCATAAGGAGTGAGAGAGAAACGCTTGTTGAGATAAGACCTATTATGCGTAAAACATGCTGCAGCAATAGCATCAGCCCAGAAATATAGGGGAAGAGAAGCAAAAGTTAGCATAATTCGGGCCGCCTCACACAAGGATTGGTTTCGCCTTTCGACAATACCATTCTGTTGAGGCGTGTAAGGGGCTGAGAAGTTATGACTGGTTCCCTTTTCTGCCAAAAAGTTTTCGAATTCTTTGTTCTTGAATTCCAGTCCATTGTCGCTCCTAATGTTTCGAACGACTTTTCTCAGTTGCACTTCAACCTGCTTGATAAACATCTTTAGCTTAGAGGTGGCTTCAGATTTGTGCTTCAGAAAGAATACCCATGTAAAACGTGAGAAATCATCAACAACAACAACAATGTACTTGCTACCACCAATGCTCTCGATTGATGATGGACCACACAAGTCGATGTGAAGCAACTCAAGTGGTTCAACAACTTTTGTGTTTATAATTGATGGGTGACTTTGATGACTTTGTTTCCCCATTTCGCATGCATCACACAAGTGTTCTCGATCAAACTTGAGCAATGGAAGACCCCGAACACAACCTCCGGTGCCAAGCTTGTTAATGTTTTTGAAGTTGAGATGAGAGAGCCTTCGGTGCCACAACCAGCTTTCGTCAGAATGAGCTTTGGACAAAAGACATATGGATGGATTTCCTTTGATTGGTCTAAGATTCAGAGGAAACATTTCGCCTTTTCGATCTGATTTGAGAATGACCTTGTTGGATTTCTTCTCTATAATCTCTGAACCTTCATTGTTGAATGATACTTTTAGACCGGTACCTCCCACCAGTTGAGATACACTGAAGAGATTATGCTGCAACCCTTCTACGTATGCCACCTTTCTTATTGTGAAGTCTCCATTCGTTATCATCCCATAACCCTTTATCGTTCCATAGGAGTTGTTACCAAACTTGACATTGCCACCATTTTGAAGCGATTGAAACTACCTTAGCTCTTCCTTCCTTCCTATCATGTGACGTGAGCAGCCACTATCAATATATCATTCTTCGTCAAACTGCTCGTCACTAATAACCTGCAAAAATTAAGCAGATTTAAGAACCCAAAATTTCTTGGGTCTACGTGAGCCTTTCACAGGAACAGGAATAGTAAGAGAAACATCAACAAGATATGTTCGTTTTATTAAGGTTGTTTCATCTTTTCTTTTAATAGTAAACACTTTGATTTTGTTAGAATTAGTTGCAGGTGTTTTGGATTCAGATTATGGGGTATGAACATTAGACTGCTTTTGGTCTTCCTTGGCTGAGGAAATCTTCCTTTTTCCTTTCAAGATTGTTAATGATTTTGAATTTTGTGTAGGAACAGAATTGGGTTTAGAAGAAGATTGAGAACGAGAAGAATGAGTGTCTTTCCTGACTTGAGGTTCAAAATGAACCTTTCGTTTATGGTCATTAGAGGGACCGAACCTGGACCTTCGGTACCCGCTTGATGATGAGCTGAAGTTGGAGTTTTGGTTGTTGTTGGCTGGTGGTCCGAAACTTGGTCTTTTATTATAAAAGTTTGTTGGACTGAAATCAGGTCTTTGCCTGTTATTACTTGGCAGACCGAAACTAGCTTTCCGGTTGCTGCTGCTTTTGGGACCGAACCTATCCTTTCGGTTCTGTGCTTCGTGTGGCCCGAAAGTCTTTCTCTCTGACTTAGAATCTTTATCATGGTAAGAGTAATGAGGATTTTGATAGCGCCAAAACTGCTTTCGCTCTCAGAGATTTTTCTTGTATCTAAGATTTCTCTGCTGCTTTTGATTTTTCACCTGTTTCAGTTGTCTGTGGATATTGGCTTTTTGTTTAAGTTTCTTGGCAGCCGGTTCACTTTTCATAGATGAGGATTCGCTTGTGGAGGTGACTTTTTCTACAGGAATTTCTTTTGTGCCACTTGTACCAGGTACGTCAAAGTTGGTAGGCTTATTCAGCGGTTTGGGGACATATCTACCTTTGGTCTTCCAGGATGTTCGCTTCGACAAACCAACCGTTTCATCTGCATTGTCTATGGGAGCTGACCAGAAAAACTCATCACATCCATCTGCATTGTCTTCGTTCACTATGGTAGTGATTTCGGCTGTTTGATGTTCGGTTACTCCTATGACCTTATACACCTGATTGGGAGTAGTTCTAACCTTCTGAAACATAACGGCCTTTTCTTTAAGTGCTGGGGACTTAGTTTTGGACAAACGAACGAATTCCACAGAATTTCCAGAAATCAGGTTTTTGTGGTTTTCGGGTTCGCTCTTGACAAACTCAAAACAGTCGACTTCAACATCTACAGAAATTTCACTCATATCATCGTCCTCATCAAGTTCAGATGCGTTTTCAACATCAATTTTGTTTTCTGAACTTAAATTAGTACTCAATGAGTCGAATTTTTGTATGGTTTCGGTCCTGAGTTTCAGCTTATCGTTTTCATCCAAAAGATTTTTAAGCATGTCCTTATGGTCTTTGGACTTTATAAAAGATTCTATTTTGTCCAGACCATACATATAAGTGGGATTAACATCATCGGAAGATACAGCACTTTCACAGTTGTATGCTTCGGCATCGATTTCATCCTCCTTAAACTCAAGGAAGGGTAGAATCATGTGATGTATCTTCTGCTCTATTTCACAATTTACATGCAGTTGAGTAATGTTAGCATAAAGTCATTTAGCGATCAAACAAAAAACATTCCTTTGTTTTAACAATTTCAAATTGTCTCTTTGCTAATAAATGTTTTCATCCCTAGACTTAATTAGCTCCGACTCCTTCTGCTCAATCCACATCCTTCGCTCCTCACTCTTGGATGACACCCTGCTTATTTGGTCAGTCAGATAAGAATTTGCAACCCGTGTTTGAGTTAAACAACGATCTAGATTTGAAAGTCTTGAATTCAATTTATTTAATTCCTTTTCATATGATTTTTGTGGAATTTTAAACGAAACAAGAACAGATTGTACCTTCTTGATCAGTTCATCAAGTTCACTGATCTGCACACTGAGAGGTTTTGCTGTAAAGCATAAGTCCTCTCGCTCCTTGGTATCTTCATTTCCACCATCAGTATTGTATCCCCTCATCTGAGATACATCAGTCACCATCAGACATTTTCCACTGCTTTCACCACCTCTTGTGACATAAGTCTTTCCATGAGAAGGCTTTCTCAACACATCATCTTCTGAGTCGGTCGACCACACCTGTACGCCACCGAACTCGTCATCCTCTGCTGAACCCTGCACAATAAGAGCATTCATAGAGGGATTAGTAGCAGCTTTCTTCCTTTTAATCTCCTCCAGGTTTTTCATAAGAATTGCCTCTTCATCTTTCTCCTCATCTTTCTCTGTCATTTTCTTCAAAACACAATCTTTGGCATAATGATTCTTTCCTCCACAGTAATAACAGCTGACACCAGAATTTGCTTCCACCTTCGCCTCTTTCTTTGGTTCTTTAGTCTTTGGCTCCTCCCTCACTTTTTCAGAACTGTAGCTTCCCTGCCAATTTCGGTTCTTATTGGTAGGAAAGTTCTTCTTGATAAACCTTTTGGGATTGGACACCATCATAGCATAATCTTCTGAAGTTAGATCATAGTCCCCCAGGTTCAGATCTTCTTCTTCTACTGCATTCTTACCTTTAGACAGAAGGGCCAAGGACCCCAAGTTTGAGACCACACTTTTCTTTTGCAACACCGTCTTTTCCTGGGATTTCAGAATTCCCACTAGTTTCACCAGTGAATAAGATTTAAGATGTTCATGTGCTTTAACCGTTGATACGACCGCCCGCCATTCAGATCTTAGACCATTTAAAAAGGTAACCTTCTATTCGATCAGCTTTCTTTCAATGTCATGTTTGATCATCTTACTGAGAAGATGATTAAACCGATCGAATGTTTGTGTAACCAACTCCTCTGGCTTTTGCTTGAACTCTCCAAATTCAGACAGAAGTAAGGTCTGAATTGAGTTCTCCAGATCTTCATCTATAGAGTACAGCTCTCGCAGCCGATCCCAGATTTCTTTAGCAGTACTACAGGAACTAACCAATCTAAACGTGTCAGATTGAAGAGCGAATCGAATCAGTCTCAATGCCTTGATGTTGCACTGAAACTTCTTCTTTTCATCCTGAGCAACATCTTTCACATCTTTTAACAAATCATTATACTCCTTTTGAGTTTTAATAATTCTAGATGTTCCTGAATGAGCAAATGGTCCAGACACAATAGCTTCCCTTATCAAATACCCATTATCTTCAGATCCAATGACATAGTCTTCAAAGTGATGCATCCAAACCTCGTAATCTTGAGTGTAGAGAATTGGAATCTTGGTTGTAGATCCTATACTGTTTTAGATGTTGATAGGATTGGATTGAGAATCGTCCATGCTTGATCGATTAACCTGTTGTAAGATCAGACTTGTAATACTTAATATTAGGGCAAGATGAATAATTACTGAGATACGTCAATTATGGAGTGACGGCTCAATAAATATCAGTAAATACAGAATAAACCCTAATCCCTTCTTTCACATAAGAGATGTGTATGAATTACACATCCTCCTGCTCTGATACCAATTGATGAGTTTAAGAAACTCTTTGATCGTTTAGATCTTATAACAGGTAAATCACGAAAGCGAAAAAACAGCAATATGAAACACAAGAATGAATCTGAATATGTCGAATGATTCAATTGATTCAATCCTCAGCAGAGCTCGATTAAGAACTTCCGCTGTAGAGGATATTAGGGTTACAAAAGATAAAGATCAAATGCTTGACAAAATAATTTCCAAATCTTAAGTCCTAGGATGCATGCAAGCACCTATAAATACAAAACCCTATAAAACAACTCATGGATGGACAGGCCCATACCGGAGACTAAATGGACTAAATAGCGAGCCCAAGACGCAACACCTTCTGGACCTAACAACGATTATGTTCACTTTCATAAGGTGTGTAATAGTCTAGTTCAGATAGAGCATATTTATGAAATTAAAACCTGTCTAATCTAAACCACGTCACATGACCTCCGCTACTAAGAATGGCAGGTGTCACAATGTAGATGGAGAGGGTAATTATGCCCAAGTAAGAGAATATTATTTATTAATGAAGAGCCAACAGTTAGGTCACTTTTTAATAGGTTTTATGTTTTTTTGGCTAGGTATGGTAACTTTCAGTAGTTGCATGGGCAATGAGAGAACAATGTTGTGTTCTTCTCTTGTTCTCCTTTTCTTATTCAGTAATATAATCATCCGATCCCTTTTGATTCAGGTTATATTTCTCATTGGTTAGTTTGGGGAATTAGTTCCATCATAAACAAATGAGTTAACTGTAGTCGTGGTTGCAAAATAAAATGTCAACCGTAGCAACTAAAGAGACACAATTTACTAAAAGCAGTGACCATGAATCAAAGAAGTTGATCAGCAACACAAATGAAAGTTACAGTAATAATCAAGAGTAGGGAATGATAATGTTGGGTCAAAAATATGGTATATACTTCGCTTTTCTAAGCATTTATTGTTTTAATTATTTAGGCTGAAAATAGTATAAGATTAATTGTAGCATGGACCGAAAACCCTTGTTTTTTCGGTCTAGCATTGGATTATTTGTATTTTGGGCTTGGCCTTAGGTCCATATATATATATATATATATATATATATATATATATATATATATATATATATATATGTGTGTGTGTGTGTGTGTGTATGTATATATATATATATATATACACATAAGGTGAGGAGTGCATGTGAGGGTATGTGTAAGGAGCTTAAGTGTGTGCATTCTAAGGTGTGAGAGAAACAAGAGACAAGAAAGTGTGTGTGAATCTTGTGTATTGTTCATCATTCCAATCTTGAATACATCATAGATTCATCTTATTCTTCTTATCCTTCTCTTCTATTAGATCTGAAATCATCCGTGTGATTGGGATTCCGCACCATCAAACGGATCTGATTGATAGACAAGCATATTTGGGGACTTTCAAGTGGTATCAGAGCTTTGTTATATCAATCAATTATTTCAAATATGGAGCTTATTTGGTATTATTTTGAAGATATTTTTGCGTTTTTGGATAGATCTTGGCAAAATAAGGGGGGTTTGTTCTTCGCGTTTTTCATAAAAACGGGTTTTCGATCTAGTTTTGGATCAAAAAGGAGCAAAAAACGTTGTTTTCGTCATAACCAGCGATTTCCAAGGAGTTTTCGGTCGGAGTTTTCGGCCCAATGACATGTGTTCGGTCCGAGGTTCTCGGTTACGTGTTCGGCCTAACGTTTTCAGTCCAGCATCTTCGCTTCGGTCTCGGTCAGCAGCAGTAGAAGTCCTCGCATCGCACATCTTCCTTCGCATATTAAAAAAGGGGGGAAACGGATTTGGGGGTGACGGGGATCGAACCCGGGACCTCTAGTTGATCAAGTCTGCGCTTTACCAACTCGACTAGCAGACCCTTTGTGTCATCCCTTTGAAATTTAAAACATACCTTTGAAATTTAAAACATAAGCTGTCCTTCTCGGTTTCAACTTTCGAAAATTGGCAGTTTTAACCCCAAATATCAATTTCTTTTATTTTAAAATTCCATTTTCAAAAAAAAATTAGTTTTTAATTTTTGACTTTATTTTTATATTTCGACCTTAAAATTTTGCTTTTGACTTTCAAGTTTGACCTTTGACTTTAAACTTTGACTTTTTCATTTAACTTTTGAATTTTCAAATTCAGCTTTTCGGTTTGACTTTTAAGTTTGACTTTTAGGGTTGACTTTTGAGGTTTATAGTCAAAGGGCATTTTTGATAAAAATGAGTTCCTCAAAAATTCCGGTCAATGAAGTTTCTTTTTCTCAAACTTGCATTAAAACTATTAAATTTCTCCGAGATCAAATCGATTTATTAAAAAAAGAAAATGAGGACCTCAAATACGAAGGCTATACTCTTAGGAAAGGTCGGAAACCTCTGAAAGCTCAATTAGAGGCCAAGACTAAGGACTTTAGGAAATTAAAAGAAGATTACAGCAACAAGTGTGAAAATTAAGATCACATTAAGAAAAAACTTGTTGTTGTAACTGAAGAACTTGACGCTTTGAAAATTAAGTGTGGAAAAACAGATGTTAGTTTCAAAAATTATACTACGTCAAGTAAGGCAATCGAGTCATTATTTGAAAACCAATTAAAATTGAAAGATAATCAAAACAAGGGTCTAGGGTATAATAATGTCCCTCCTCCATTTAACCATTCATATTATGTTAATCCCTTGACTCAGGAAGAGATTGATAGAGAACCATATATGGTATATGGTAAACCAGCTGCTAAACAAGCAACCGAAGGTGTTGAGATGAATGTTTCTAATGATTTTGTTACATGTGCAGGTAAAGTAGCAGAAGATGAGAACAAGGAGAAAAAAATTGAACAATCCAATGACTCCTTGAACTCTGAATCTGTTGCTTCGAACTCAGTTGCTTCTGATCAACCTGCATTTCGCCCCGAGGGCAGTACTCAGCTAGCAGAAGTTCCTTCACGGCTTCCCAACCCATGGCATTGGCTACATGTACAGTTAGGGAGTTGACTCGGCTGTTCCACCAAGTCAGGACTTTATCGATGAAGGTGCAGGCAACAAACTTTACCTTGTCAGATTCTGAGCAGGTGCAAATTTCAAAGATGGATTGGATCTTCTCGAACCATCGAGTGCGGAAAATGACACCTCCAGTGCCATCAAAGGACGTGGGTTTTGCGTTCATGAAGTATTTATAGGAACTCCCTTTTCGGTGTCCCTGGTTATCTTCTGGGTTTTGAGGCTGGGCACCACCTCCTGAACTACCGAGGTTTGTTTGTCACATGGCGGCTGTCACTACGGCAGTAATAGCTGCGTGAAGCGTTACAAGATCAATTTGAGGAGAAGGTGGTGGCGGAGGGTTGTTGGTCTTTGAGCTGGGTCTCTTTGTTGGAGGCATCTTGATCTAATAAGATCAGGAAAGAGAGGATCATAAGTCCTCTGAATTGAATCAAGAGATATGGAACAGGAGATATCTCATTAAGACAGATATATTGTATTCTATTAAGCGATAAGCAGGAAAGAGTTAACAAAGCAGATTAGTTATCGCTAAGGGGATGATCGAGGAACAACGCTGAAATGAGAATTTCTATAACGGGTTTGGCTTGAGAAATACTCCCATAGTATTTCATGATTCGCTGCAGCGATGGCTCGTTGTTTGGGTATTGGGTAAGTTTTAGGCGTGCTGCATACCATAGTTACTCCCAAGCACATGTTGGCCGTGTCTCGAATGAATATAGTTGGCCAGGCTATATTGATCCTAGACACGACTACATAACTGCCCAGTTTTACCCGCAGCGTACAACACCCATTTACTTATGTTTTGTTCCACTTGTAGTTACGGATCTCGACGGTTTGGTATACTTATATACTTTTTGAAAATACTTATATTTTATAGTATACTTTTAGTTCAGAGAACTTAGGCCCCTTAATGTTTATAGTCTTATACCATGTAAGGTTTGGTATACTAGCTCACTATAAACAAGGGCTCTGATACCAATCTGTCACACCCCGAAACCAAAGGCGGAAACGTTACGGGGTGGAGGACGTCATGAATATCGCAACCAATGTACATAGTAAGCATAGTAAACACAAAACTTTACATTATATAGATTTATTTACATTGTCTGAAAACAAAGGATTACATGTATTATACATATACATAACATATGAACAAAAGTAAAGACGAGTCTTCTACATACTTCGCCTTCGCCAAAAGGATCGTTGGGTACCTGTCTATTATGGACCTGAGAATACAAGCAGTTTGAAAATCAGCATAAAGCTGGTGAGTTCATAAACGGTTACGTTTTCTGAAAATATATGAGTTCCTTTCTGTTTCGGAAAAAGTTACACCTAAGAAAATCCCATATTTTCTTAAAAGATTGGTTACCAAATCCAAAATCTAATGTAAAAGATGTTCACTGAAAACATGATTGTTCTTGTGAATTGTAAAGTTTAGTTATTTAAATTGTTACAAGTTTTTGGTTACATACTATTTTTACCCCAGGAAAATCCTATATTTTCCTAAATGTGTTTGAAGTGTTATCGAATTTGAAAGTAATGTACAAGTATCTACCATACTTAAAGTGTGTGTGTGGAGTCTCCTGAAAGTCTGATTACCTTTAAATGTGCATTAGTTTTAACACATATATAAAACTAATAAATACGTGCAAAGTGTTCATAATCTTGATTGCGAGTCCTTAACCATACTTCAGACTAGATATGACTCGAGCCATGGTCAGTATCTTTTTATGACTTTTGTCACCCTTGAACCTTGCGGTTCGGCTGTAGCTAGCAGCCAGGTGCGGGATAGTCAATCCCGTATAGATCTATACACTCAAGTCACATTCTCCCTTCTGGAGATTCTGGTTACAGGGATAGTCCTCCACTCTCGTGCTAAGGGACATGTTACAAAGGACGTGTCTCCAATCTTTAAGATTACTCTTTACTCTCGTGTCTAGGGAGAGTAGTATCTATGACTGACTAAGTTCTAATGATACCTGTCCTTCACACTCGATCCTAAGGGGGTGTTTTATTAAGGACAATACAAATGTTCTATGATTTCTATCAGTTAAAGTGTGAATAATCAATTGTGAAGTATAAAGTATAACACTATATAATAAGAATTGAAATAGGTTTGAAGAACAATTCTATAAGTTAAACTGTTGGTTAATATGTTTTGAATTCTTAAAAGTGTACGGATTATGAAACCATTTAAATGAAATAATGAATTTAAGTACAAGATATTCTTGTACTTTTGCTTGTATTCCCCCCCCCCCCCTGAAAACATTGAAAAAAACATTGAAAAGGGGTAGGGGTATGAACTCACCAGACGAGGAAATGTGTGGACTAGGATGCTAAACGTCGGATCGAGGCTTGAAAACATGCGAGGTTCCTATGTGATATGAAATGATACACAAATGTATCTAATTAGACTTTAAATCACTAATTAGATAAGCTTTTACACTCCAAGACGCGAAAACACTCTAATTAGGTGTTAGGAGTGGTCCGGGTAGCATCTAAGGGTGTGTAGGGAATAGATAAAGAGTTTACTCTTCAAAAGTAATCCCTTAGGGGAGTTTACGGTCCTATGACCGTATTCCCATGAGTTTACGGCCGTAAACTCATGGGTGATATGTTCTTGGATGCTAAATGTTCTTACAATGCACAAAGGAAAGTTCTAGGGTTGATTCTATGGCTTAGGAAGTGATTGGGACTTGAAAGGGCCTTGGAAAAGGAGTTTACGGTTTATGAAGATGCTCTTGGGGAGTTTACTACCTTAAAGACATGAGTTTACTACCTTAAACTCATGTTTGTCCATGAATCATGTGTTTTTGTGGTTGAAGGTTAAGCATACAACGTTCTAGGTTCAATTCCAAGCCATACAAGGTGTTAAAGGCACTTTAACACCCATTTGAAGAGTTTATGGTCTAAGGAGATGAGTTTATGGTCTAAGAAGTTGAGTTTACGGTCTAAGAATGTTCTTGGACCGTAAACTCTAGTTTGTCCCATTTATGTATGTTTTGGTGCATTTCTTGAAGGGTAATAAGGTTATATGCATTCATGGAGGTTCATTGGAGGTGTTTAGGGGCAAACTAACACCCTAAAAGGTGTTTAAGGTCTATGAATGAGGGTTTACGGTCCAAGCATGTTCTTGGACCATAAACTCATGTCCATGCCTCATTTGGTGTGATTTTGCAGTCCTAAGCTCATGCATGCGAGTCTAAAGGTCTTATCTAAGCACTAGAAGTGATTTGTAGGAGTTTTGGGGCTTCAAAACCCTCTCAAGGGGTGTTCACGGTTTTGGGAGGGTCCCTAGACCGTAAACACTTGTTCTTGGGTGTTTTTGGAAGTTTCAAACATGAATTTGCATGTCAAAAAAGTTAGATATCAAGTTAGGGTAGATTGCTTACCAAATTGAGGCTTGAAAGGAGGCTTTCAGACCAATTTCAAGTTCTAGAGAGTGAGTAGTGAGAGAAAGTGTTTAGAGAGAGAGTAAAAGCCTCAAAATGATGTCACTCAATCCTTTATATAGGGGTTGAGTTTGTGGCCCGGAGGAATTGTACCCGATACTGACGATAAGCGGGGCTTTTTGATCGTACCCAATTTAATTGTTTTATAACTTGACGGAATAAATTATTATTTTTCTAAATAATAACTTGGGTCATTTCCACAAGTTTCTAATACTTTTCGACAATTATTAAGTCATAAACAAACTCAAAATGACTTAATTTAGAAACGAAAAGAAAATAATTTAAGACTACGAATTTTTAACGACGGAACGGGTTACGACGACGGGACGACTTCGAGTTGTCACAGAAGAAAGGAAAGGATCACTCTTGGGGTTTTGTGCTTATCGACGTGAAGAATTTTTGGATATGTTCTGAGATTATGCGTGTTGTTCTCAGACCTTCTGGATGCAAATTCAATCGGTGACTTACGGTTTGAGTTTTCTTCTCGATACTCCTGAGTTTATCTTACACTGATTCGTTTTGAAGATAATCTTTTATTTTCTTATAGTTTTTCGTTAGTAGGTATTATTGAGAAGTGATATCAACAAGTGATAACAGACAATCTGAGTCTGTGTAAAGCACCAAAGCTGAATTGTCTAGGCTCTGTGTTCGATGTGCTGGTAGGCACGAAAAATTTAATGGACTTGACTAGATGCAGATGAACTTAAGGAATCTAGAGACTTGATAAATTCTGACCTAAATAGTTCCATTTAGCCTGACAATACGACGCTTGGATAGGTTGAGCAGGGAGATATACATGAGAATCCACTAGTTACATTAAAGAACCCGTATCTAGAACTGTGGTTTAACTTTTCCTCAATGTACGGATTCTGTCCTTAATTTCGGTATTAACGGGGCGACTGGGGAATTCTGATAAAGTAGGTCTGTAGAAAATTATTTTCTTTCTTTCTTACTGTTAGTCATATGTTGCCTCCTCTGTGTGATCGAAAGATCCGACCTGGACTGCAACATATGCAAATTTGTCTCTCTGCATCTTCTATCTATGCTATTCTTTCTATATGTTAGCCATATGTTGTCTCCTTTGCGTGATTAACAATCCGACCTGCTACACAACATATGCAACCTTCTACTTCTCAATCCCTCTGAAATTCTAGTCAGTCATATGTTTCACTCTCTGCGTGATTGAAACATCCGACCTGAGTGTACAATATATGCACTCTAAATCAATTCTCTCTCCTAATAATTGTCTGCTCACCTAAAGTAAGGAGTATCTCAGAAGTTCTTGATTATTGGGGTATATCAGGAAGCGGGAAACACGTTCTAATACAACTAAAATTGAACAATTATAGCTTGTTTGTAGATCTCGCTGCTCAACTTAGGTGGACAACAATATCCTTTGTCGTCGTCAGATGAATGGTCCTTAGGAAGTTTTATCTAGGAACATAGGATCAACTTGTCTTGTCACTTATAACATGTCCAAAATTTGTCACAATTTTTCGTTCTTAACTGGACCACAATACCGGCGATCGAACAGATCTATTCATGAAGGGAAGGTACTGACAAACGGATTAAGAGTGTCTAACAACTTTGATCCCTAATCTTTTTATTTTTGTTAAATTTTTTCATAGTTTTCCTCTATGCACAAATTTAGATGGAGTATTAATTAAAAAAAATTCAAAAATCAAACAAAAATCAGAAAATTAAAAATCCAAAAATAGTGTTATATTCTGTTTTTATTTCTTGTTCAGAGAAATAAAAAATCCAAAAATATTTTGTGCTAAGTTTTTCTTTTAGTTTTCTTTCGTCTTGAAAAAATGAATTCAGATGTAGATGCGACTCATGGAGACTGTATCGAAGATTTTCTTAGCCAAGGCTTTATCCGTGATCATCGAAGAATTCTCATTCGAAGGAGCAAGAAATGAAGATTATTATTTCGATATTCAATCTTTCAACCCCAGAAGCATGGTGAAGCTATAATTGAAGATTATGTGACAGATTGCATTGAAACCTCCTCAATCAGTCTGCTGCTATCTTTGTACCTGCTAAAGTGATCCAGATGATTATTTCTCTCTGTTAGTTCTCTCTAAAGATTCTCAAGCTGAAAGCGCTATCTTTCAAGAATCAGTACATGAAGCTTCCTCGCCCAGTGTGTGTTCAATGTCAAATCTTGAAGAAAAGCCCAACTGCTCCAGATGAAGTCCTTCATTGAAGATTCATCAAGATCATCTTGATGTTGTGAAGAATTTGAAGATAATAGTTGAAGCCAAGCTCCCAATGAAGATTGACAACAAGTGCCAGCTACCTTTTTAGGGGGAGCTTGTTGGCTCATTTAGAAAAGAAAGCTATAAACCAAGGGGGATATTGTTGGGTCAAAAATATGGTTTATACTTTGCTTTTCTAAGCATTTATTGTTTTAGTTATTTCGGCCGAAAATAGTATATTAATTGTAGCTTGGACCAAAAACCCATGTGTTTTCGGTCTAGCATTGGATTATTTGTATTTTGGGCTTGGCCTTAGGTCCATATATATATACATATATATATATATATATATATATATATATATATATATATATATATATATATATATATATATATATATATATATATAGGGTGAGGAGTGCATGTGAGGGTAAGTGCAAGGAGCTTAAGTGTGAGCATTCTAAGGTGTGAGAGAAACAAGAGAGAAGAAAGGGTGTGTGAATCTTGTGTATTGTTCGTCATTCCAATCTTGAATACATCATAGATTCATCTTCTTCATCTTCTCCTTCTCTTCTATTAGATCTGAAATCATCCGTTTGATTGGGATTCTGCACCATCAAATGGATCTGACTGATACACAAGCAGATTTGGGGACTTTCAGAGAAGTAATTTTTTAGATTAGTTGGAAGAAAAAATGAAAAAGGTAGTACCTCATTGAAAAATCATGTGAGGCATGCCTCAAGGCAAGACGGTGGAGAAATGCAACTAAGGCGGTGCCTCATATATATATATATATATATATATATATATATATATATATATATATATATATATATATATACTAACTTATAAAAGAAATCCTACTATTTCCATAAATAGATTCAATATAATAATAATATTTTTTAAGACATTCAAGTCTTTAAATGTAAAGTACAACTAATCCTGAATAAAATAATATGAAATTTTGAATGAGATTTTTATTCGGCCAAGCTGAACATGGCCCATGAAGGGTAATTATGGAATTTTAAAAATGACTGGGAAATGTAAGGTTTTGCATTGAGGGAAAACTTTACTTCCTTCTCTTTTTGCATCTACTTTTTAATTTATCAATGGTTACCACCAAACAAGATGAGATCAGATTTTTATGGTTATTTTCTTTGTTCTAAGCAGATTTTGATCGGAAAACACAAAATTTGGATGTAATGAACTTGTCCAAATGGTCATTTATGTAGAGTACGTATTGCATACATATTTACAAAAAGAAAAAAGAAAAAAGTAATAATAGTCGGTTTTAATATGATATTATGCGATACCATTTTCATTATTGAGGTAAAAACAAACCTTGCACAAGCTATGCATTGTTTGACAGGAGCCAAACATAAGAAAAGTGCAGTTCAAAGCTAGTCATCTTACTTCCCAATCCCAATAATCAATATGAAACTTTAACTACTGCATAAAAATAACATGGGTAATTAATTATAAAATTATTTATTCTTGGTTAGTCATCATCAAATTATCCAAATGAAAGAAAATATCGAAAAAAGAAAATGACAAACCATTTAAAGGTGCTTATAATTAACTTTAATTTTTTTTTATTAGTGATATATAAGTATATTTTTTATAATTATATATATGATATAGTAATGAACCAAGTTCACTGAGTGGGAGAATAAAAAAAGTGAATATTGATTAATGTGAAAAGGGTTTTAGTTAAATGAAAAAGATAAAACCTAATTAATTAATGATAACTTACTTTTCATATGAGAACCACACTTATGAATAAGAACCCTTGTTTGTAGTAGATAAGGTTCTTTGTGAGTTTTATAAACACTTGTGCCAAACATAAATATAACATGTTAAATTGTATGCCATTTTAGTAGTAAATCTTGTATTTCCTGCTATGCATGTAAAACCAAAAAATAATTGGTTTTAAATTAGTCGGATATGAAAGTGCTTACCGATCTATTAATATCATTTTCTAACGACCAAAATTTTCAACCAAATTTAAAACATTTTCTTTCATTCAAAAACCATTAAGTTCATACATTACGTTTTCAAAATAGTTTAAACATAAGAACATCCCTAGAACCATATCACTTAAATCATAAAACATGAGAAAATGTAAGACCGAAACATAACACTACAACTGTAAGCCCGAAAGCTTAGTGAGTTACACCCAAATACCAACCACACATAAAATACTCATATCACATCACAAATAGAACATCCGTTCACATCGGGTCTGCTGTGTGACTGTTCCGCCCGCACCAGGGCTTCAGTCCACCCTCTGAGTCTAGCCATGTACATCGAGTCTGCAATGTGATTGGCCCGCCCACACCGGGCCTTCAATCCACCTGGTTCACTCTCTGAGTCTACAATATGAATGGTCCTCCCGCACTGGGCATTCAGTCGGCCTGGTCCACTCTCCGAGCCTCGACACGTCTTGTCCGTCCTCTTGGGGCCTTCAGCCTATTCTGACCGCTCACTGGGCCTTCAGAATATCCGGTCCGCCCTGGGTATGTTGGCCTATAGCACTAAGCAAGACCCGCCTCAACCCAATCCCCGTCAAACAACCATGAACACATAAAACAATCAATCACATAACAAATCTCTAACCAGACAAGCAGTCTAACAGATCACATAGCATATGAACATCCTAACCAGGATTCCGACCAAATCGGTGACTAGCATAACATTACCCTATATCCCGAGTACCGACCTTAACCAGTGCACTAACATAACACCATCCTAAATACCAGGATGCAGATCTAGCAAAACAATAACGTAACAAAAAATACCCATATTTCCATCCGATAAATGGCCGACCTTGGTGCCATAGACCCTGTCAATATAGTGAGGATAACTCACCTTGCAACTGTCGAAATCCTACAAATCTCCGACCGCTGACTCACCGGGACTCCCAGCTATCACATGATAATCACCAAGTTAGAGTCCAATCATGACTTTCTAGACCAAGGGCCCACAACACTCATTAAGTCCATCATCCTCTTATTGGACCAACACCCAAAACCAAATCCTCATGCAAAACCCATTATTGGCCCAATTTACTAAATTGGGCCCACCTTTCCCAACGGGCTTAGATCTAAGGTCCGTAATAATTATTGGGTCTAACTTATTCCATCCATAATGTTCAGTCACGGCCTAAGCTCCACTAGCCCAATAACAGCCCAATCACTTAAGGCCCAAAATCAAAAACCCAACAGTGGGAGTATGTTGGGCGTACATCGATGCTCATGGATTGGAGTCGAGACACAGACCCACTACGCTGGCATACATCCATTTACGTGGGGCGTACTCTCACTGAACTAAAATCCCACATAAGTTCTTAATGGCTTAAGCTCTAAAGCCCAAACTTCAGATCCATAGACCAAATATTCCTAGGATTCATAAAGTCTCAAACTTTATTACTTGGGACGTCCAATAAGCTCTTAACCCAAGGTCTTAATCCATTAAGACCTACTTATATCACACATGAGACAACCAAAGCCATTGGGACCTCATTTTTCTCACTCAAGACCTCTTCTAAGGTCTGAAAGGACAGCTAATCTCAACCAACTCGTATCATGCATCACTTTGGGGTTTTTGGGAAAAGAAATGGCGTCAAGAACCTCATAACACCAAGATCTACACAAAATAAATGTCAAGCAAGAGACTTTATACCTCAAAAGGCCTCCAGAAGATGATGTTATTCTAGATCTATAAGCTCCAACTTCCCAAGTCCTTCTTTGACAACTTCCTCTTTTCCTCTTCCAAGCTAAAACCACCAAAATGAGATTCCCAAGGTCAAGATCTCACAAAAAGGAAGGATGAGGCGTTTTAGGGTTTCTCTGAGGTTGGGGAGGCTGATAATGAGGCTAGGGTTTGAGCCATTAAGTTCTTTATATAGTGGCTCACCCACAAATTAGAGTTTAAGGACTCTGAGCGTACACTGGGTGCACCTCTAGTACGCTGGGCGTACGCGGCCTTGAACCCGCGACCATTCGCTCTACAACGTTGGGCGTACCCACGCGTGTCCTAATTGCATGCATGGCCTACTTCGACAATTTTTTCCATTAAGGGCCATAAATGTCACTTTCTTAAAAATGTCATAACTCCTTCATCCTAAGTTTGTTTCCGACGAACTTTATATCCACGAAAAGGCGGCGAGAAGCCCTATGGTTATAATGACACACCCCGGTCGGAAACCTTCTCAAATGAAACCCAATGCCCACAAACGACCGAAACGCCCTTACTATTGATCTCGAAAATTCATAAATAAGTACTTTTAGAACGGGGCGTTACAATTATTCCCCACTTAAATTAGGCTTCGTCCTCGAAGCCTGCGGCAACACAAACTTCCAGATGATACTCCTAGTGCCTCTGATCTCAAACCGGCCCAGATTCCCTCAAACACAGGTATCGAATCTCTAAAATCCATCTCTTCCCTTGCAGGGTCCCGATCAATTGCTTCAAGCCGGACACCGACTTCTTTTCTCTGATGAAAATGCTCATCAACTGAGTGCCACCTGAGGGCACTACCTTACTTCCGTCCCACACATTCATTCGCTACTTGCGAAAACTGGATACCACAACACCTGGATAGTACAACACCCACTGAGCTCTTGCCAAGGCACTAACCCATCTTCCTTCGCCCAAAATTGGCGATAGCCCTGATAACTTGCAACCTGGAATGAATCCTGTTCCATCCTCGGGTTCTATCCCTTATGTTCAGACAGGATACTACATCCCTCAGCACCGGTCCAGACTACTCTCGAGTCTGTTAACCTATTGTCTCACCTTCCTCTGTCCCAATCTCCAATCGGGAATCCCTTTCCTTCTCCTCTACCAAGGAAACTGAAAACATGCATGCGTATCGTCCGACATTGCCACAACCTCAACGGGCATCCAACCCGTATATGCTTCCATATATCTGGTACAATCCCAGAGCTTACTACCAATAACCGAAGCATCTTTGATTGTCCTTTTACTCTGCTACCTTCCTCTCAGAGGACCCACACTCCCATCGGAGCTACATTCCCTTCCTTTCCAGGAAGTCTACTCAACAACCCTTACCGTACCTATTCGTGTCACAGAGCTAAACTCTACTCTACACTATCCATGTAGAGCAACCGTTATTCTCTATCTCCCATATACTCAAAATCCGATAACATAACTAACAAGGCCTATACACGGCCTCCAACCATCTCCAGCATCATGATGAATACTTGGGGCCAGACCATATCGATTACTATTGCATGGCAACATATTTACTCATTCTCCTCATATTGATCCACTATCACATACAGAGTCTTCAGCATGACTGGACCGCCTTTCCAGGCCTTCAGCCTATCTGGACCACTCTCAGAACCTTCAGCATGTCTGGACCGCCCTCCCGGGCCTTCAGCCTATCTGGACCGTTCCCCGAGCCTTCGGCCTGATTGGTACGCCCACCGGCCTTCAGTCTATCCGGACCGCTCAAAGACTGTCGCACATCACCCTGATCCATTCTTCCCGGGAACCTCTCTCATGCAGTCTGCTCTAGCCCTCTTGGGGTTCCGAACTCCAGTTCCATTCCCGGAATCCTTTCCATGGCCTAAACCCAGGCCTCACGTCAACCAACAACCTTAACTAAAACCATGGTCTGTTCCCTGCCCCACCTGTCTATCACTTGCTCTAATCATGCCACACTCACGGCTAACCACGCTAATAAATCCAAACAGCTAACCAACCTTGGATACTTGCTGTTTTACCGGAGAATTTTCCAATTCTCCCCACTTAGTGCACTGACTACTAACCACCGATGCCCAAAACCGGCATAGCTCCATCGCCCTTAATCCATATATTCCCTCTTATCCATGAATTGACTCCCTCGGGAGTGAGCAACCTCCACCGAATAACCCTTTCCACCATCGCATACCCGAACTCCAAGGGAGTTCGAACCCCGACGGAACACTTCTTGCATCGCAGTCACTATTCCTAGCAACGAGATCATAAACCTTATCTTTCGACCAAGAATCCTACTCAATCATACCATGATTCATGCGAAAAAGACGAATAGATTTACAATACTACATAATCAACAAGATAACAAGATATCAAAATGGAAACATACCTGCAGCTGCATCCGGCTCTGCCCTGACCTCCTCTGTTGTAAGCTGGAATGCACGTCCCTGAGCCCTCGGAGGCTCCGCTCCTCCCTGACCCCTGCCAGTAATCCTCAAAGTGGCCGGTGCTGGAGCCTGCACCGATCCTACAGCAAACTGTGGAGAGTTGGCCCTCAAGTGTCCAACCTGATGGCAGTGATAACAAATCCTCATATCCTGCATCGGGGCTGACTGACGGCAATCCCTCGCATAATGCCCCTCTCTCCCGCACTTGCGGCACACACCACCGGACCTACAAACTCCGGTATGACCCTTCCCGCACTTCTCACAAGTGCAGCTGCTCTGACCTCCCAACCTGAAATCAACGGTCTTAGACCGTTTCGGCGCCGGCTGCGACTGCACCGGGGCCTGCCTCTGCTCACGCAACTGCAACTCAATCTCCAACTCACGCCGCCGAGCGCCCTCCTGCAACTCCAGCAATGTCTCGCACCTCTACATAGACACAAACTGTCTAATATCCCTCTTGAGCATATTCAGATATCGGGACATCTGAGCCTGCTCCGAAGAAAACTCAGGGCAAAACATCTCCCTCTCAGTGAACATCCTGGTGATCTCTGTCACTGACTCCAAATCCTGCTTCAACTCCAAGAACTCCTAAGCCAAACTCTCTCTCTCAACTCCTGGAACATAACGGGTACTGAACATCTCCTGAAACTGATCCCAATAAATCGCAGTCCGCTGCACATCCGAATAAGATCCAGTGGTCAACCTCCACCAATCCTTCACCCCGAGCCTCAAAAGGTTCAGAGCACACCTGACCCTCTGATTCGCAGGGCATAAACACGTGAAGAAAAAACCCTCCACATCTGACAACCATCTCATAGCAATGATCGGATCCTGAACTCCATCGAAATTAGGGGGCTTCGTATTATCAAAGTCCCGATACTGAAAACCTCGACCGGTTCCTCCCCCTGCCGCTGCTACAGCCGATGTGGTTGCCGCGGCAGCCGTCTCTGCAAGAGCTGCATAACGCTCATCAATGTACTCAACCATAGCGGTCTTGATCGACCCAAGCAGTTCCGACAACTCAGCTCGGAACATAGCAGCAACCTCCTCATGTAGGATATCACGAATCCTAGCATCCAACTCATCCGTACTCATCTGGCCAAAAACTTCGTGTGATACGTGCCCATCCCCACCACCCTCTCCTGATCCTGATCCCGAACCGGATCCTGCTTCCAAACGTCTGGCATCCGCCATACTGGAATGAACTATAAAAATCTGATATCCCTCGCATAACCATCGAGAACTAACCTCAAATCAACAACCTAGGGATTATGACTTCCTTGACACGCGTATGGGTCCTGTGCTTTCAATAGTACGGGCCCATACTACCTTCCACACATACCCATATTTGTCTCAAGTATCACCACAATGCCCTAAGCACTAACATACACAGCAAGCACTCAATCCTCATCCTTAGAGGAACACATAATAGCTCATAACAAGGAAACCCTAGGCTAGAAGGCATCATAAATCAAGCAATTCTATCATGCAATTCCTAAAGATTCCTAGCCTAGTACTAGCATGCTATTCTAACATATCTCAAAACAATTAACTTGCATGGTATTTTGGGGTCTACTTACTGGCTCTGGCTGATCGTACCCTCTGCATCCTCCTTTACTTATTTCCAAAACCTTTTGAAAATCCCTCCTTGATTTGAGACTGGATTCACACGAATGTTCCTCCAAATCACTCAAACCAAGGCTCTGATACCAACTTGTAATGACCAAAAATTTCAACCAAATTTAAAACATTTTCTTTCATTCAAAAAGCATTCAGTTCGTACATTTCGTTTTCAAAATAGTTTAAACATCAAAGCATCCCCAGAACCGTATCACTTATATCATAAAACATGAGGAGCGGTACGATTACGCCTTCGCCTTGCCACGATCTCCTGAAGTACTGAAACATAACAATACAACTGTAAGCCCGAAAGCTTAGTCAGTTACCCCCAAAATACCAACCACACATAACATACTCATATCACATCACAAATAGAATAGCCGTTCACATCGGGTCTGCTGTGTGACTTGTCCGCCCGCACCGAGCCTTCAGTTCACCTGGTCTACCCTCCGAGTCTAGCCATGTACATCGAGTCTACAGTGTGATTTGTCCGCCTACACCGGGTCTTCAATCCACCTGGTCCACTCTCTGAGTCTACAGTATGACTGGTCCGCCCGCACCGGGCCTTCAGTCAGCCTGGTCCACTCTCCGAGCCTCGGCACATCTGATCCGCCCTCTTTGGGCCTTCAGCCTATCCGGACCGCTCACTGGGCCTTCGGAATATTCGGTCCGCCCTAGGTATGTTGGCCTACAGCACTAAGTAGTACCCGCATCAACCCAATCCCGATCAAACAACCATGAACACATAAAACAATCAATCACATAACAAATCTCTAACCAGACAAGCAGTCTAACAGATCACATAACATATCAACATCCTAACCAGGATTCCGACCTAACCGGTCACTAGTATAACATTACCCTATATCCTAGGTACCGACCTTAACCAGGTCACTAATATAACACCATCCTAAATACCAGGATGCAGATCTAGCAAAACAATAACGTAACAAACAATACCCAGATTTCCATCCGATAAACGGCCGACCTTCGTGCCACAGACCCTGTGGATATAATGAGGATAACTCACCTTGCAACTGCTGAAATCCTACAAATCTCTGACCGCTGACTCACCAGGACTCCTAGGTATCACATGATAATCACCAAGTTAGAGTCCAATCATGACTTTCTAGACCAAAGGCCCACAACACTCATTAAGTCCATCATCCTCTTATTGGACCAAGACCCAAAACCAAATCCTCATGCAAAACCCATTATTGGCCCAATTTACTAAATTGTGCCCACCTTTCCCAACGGGCCTAAATCCAAGGTCCATAATAATTAGTGGGTCTAACTTATTCCATCCATAATGTTCAGTCACGGCCCAAGCCCCACTTGCCCAATAACAGCCCAATCACTTAAGGCCCAAAATCAAAAACCCAACAAAGGGAGTACGTTGGGCGTACCCCTATTGGTACGCTGGGCGTACATCGATGCTTGCGGATTGGAGTCGGGACATAGACCCACTACGCTGGGCGTACATCCATTTACGTGGGGCGTACTCTCGCTGAACTAAAATCCCACATAAGTTCATAATGGCTTAAGCTATAAAGCCCAAACATCCGATCCATAGACCAAATATGCCTAGGATTCATAAAGTCTCAAACTTTATTACTTGGGACGTCCAATAAGCTCTTAACCCAAGGTCTTAATCCATTAAGACCTACTTATATCACACATGAGACAACCAAAGCCATTGGGACCTCGTTTTCTCACTCAAGAGCTCTCCTAAGGTCTGAAAGGACAGCTAATGTAAACCAACTCGCATCATGCATCACTTTGGGGTTTTTGGGAGAAGAAATGGTGTCAAGACCTCATAACACCAAGATCTACACAAAATAAATGTCAAGCAAGAGACTTTATACCTCAAAAGGGGTCCAGAAGATGATGTTATTCCAGATCTATAAGCTCCAACTTCCCAAGTCCTTCTTTGACAACTTCCTCTTTTCCTCTTCCAAGCTTAAACCACCAAAATGAGCTTCCCAAGGTCAAGATATCACAAAAAAGAAGGATGAGGCGTTCTATGGTTTCTCTGAGGTTGGGGAGGCTGACAATGAGGCTAGGGTTTAAGCCATTATGCTCTTTATATAGTGGGTCACCCTCAAATTAGGTTTTAGGACTCTTAGTGTACGCTGGGTGTACCTCTAATATGTTGGGCGTACGCATCCTTGCACCCGCGACCATTTGCTCTATAATGTTGGGCGTAACCCAGCCTACGTTGGGCGTACCCACGCGTGTCCCAATTGCATGCATGGCCTACTTCAACAACTTTTTCCATTAACGGCCATAAATGTCACTTTCTTTAAAATGTCATAACTCCTTCATCCTAATTCCTTTTCCGACGAACTTTATATCCACGAAAAGGTGGCGAGAAGCCCTATGCTTCTAACGACACACCCCTGTCCGAAACCTTCTCGAATAAAACCTAATGCCCACAAAAGACCAAAACGCCCTTACTCTTGATCTCGGAAATTCATAAATAAGTACTTTTAGAACGTGGCGTTACACATTTCCTCTTGTATTTACTACATGTATTATCACCAAACATATGTGAAGCAAATCAAGGCATAGAGAATGTTCTTTTCCTTAAAGTTGCATAGAAATTGCTTTCAATTAATTAGTACATAAACAGGGAAGAACATCAAGAAGGTGGTTCAACATTGAAACTTTTCTATGTTTAAAGTTGCACCTTTTGGTAATTAAGTCAAAAAAGTTACCATATTGTCCATCCAAATTGTTGGGTACATAACATGGGTCTAATTTAATAGTATATACTCCTCAATTGAGCAATATCTAACAGTCGAAACTTAAGAAAGCATGTCCCATTTTGGAAAATTTTCCCAAAAAAATGATTAGGGCTAATGTTGTCCCAAGTTAAACATCGACTTGGGTATTGAGGAATTTCCCACCATTTGCAACAGTGAGTAATGATACATATTCCACTAAGCTATTGGTACCTCCATGTACTCATGTTGTAGGATTATCTTGGCTCTTCAGTCTTCAATGAAATGAAATGATGGTTTTGCCCTTTCGTAAATTTTCCCAAAAAAAGATTGGGGTTAATGTTAAATGGATTCTGAAATTACATGAAAATAACTTCAAAGGCAAGAGTACCCACACAAGCATGCCACAGTTCAGATTTCCCCCCATGTAAATGAAATCCGACGTCAATAAAATAAGTAAATAACTAATTCCTGTATTTTTTTCTTAAACCGTAAAAATCTTTGTAACCTATGAATGAATTTAAGGTCCATTAGCCATGTTGCAATATATATACCTTGATTAATCTCTTGTTGTATGTCATTTTTGTATAAGTGTAACCTGTCACATTATATTGTTCTTTGTCCCCAAAGTCTGAGCATGGAAGTCACCTTTTGATGCATGTTAAAATGGCAAAAATGACAATTTCAAAGTACCAAAAGTCGGAACACAAATTGGATTCTTTAAAGTCTTGATTATCTCCTAGACAGGGGCGGACGTAGGATTTCATAGTAGGTGTTGTCGGTGTAGCGTAGGTGTTACTAGACTCCGTAGTAGGCTTTTTGTGAGTTTTATAAACACTTCTGCCAAACTAACAAGAGGAAGCTTCATTTCCACAACTTAAACAACAAAAAGACTATAAAAAATTAAGAATCTCAACAGTTAACCAAAAAAAGGGACCTTTTTTCCTTATTCTTGCTTCGTTTGAAAAAAACCATTATTCTACTATAATTTTCAACTGAAATCGGTCATACTACAAAACAGAAACCCTTTGCACTTCATTCTATCTGAATCCGCCTCACCCAAACCCCAATTACCAAGTCTAAACCAAAAAAACCCAAAAAATCCACAATAAAAAAATAAAAATAAAAAATAAAAAATAAATAAATTAAAACCTAGGATATCATCTCTGAATGTCATGTCGATTCAAAAAATGATTTCAATTGGCCTCAAAGAGAAGGTTCAAGGAACCAAAAATCTTTTTTTCAAGTTCTATAGCTTATTCTTTATCGAAAAAAAAATCTAAAAATATCTAAATTCATATATTAACATTGTGAATTTGAAAAATATTTTTCGGATTCACTGTGTGAATCCAGATTCACATTGTTAATTAGACGAAAAAAAAAATTAATTTTTTTCGAATTTGATATCATTGGAAACAGGATAAAAAGTTATGAATTTCTGTACTTTTAGTTTTTTTTTTTTTGATAAAAAATAAGTTCTAAATGTTGAAAAAAAGATTGGATCCTTGGTTCCTTGGTTAATTATGGTTCTCTATTGAACCTCATCCTATTCACACACACACACACACACAGATATATATATATATATATATATATATATATATATATATATATATATATATATATATAGAGAGAGAGAGAGAGAGAGAGAGAGAGTTAGGTTCAAATGTTTGTAGCAACTATTGTGTGCCTAAATGCACCAATGAGAATTCAAGAAATAATAAATAATTAAATAAGTCATTTAAGGATATTTTGGACCTTTTATACTTTTAATTAAGGATATCATTTAATTGAAATCCTACAATTAAGAAAATAAAATAAATATATTTTATCTAGCCATTTAATTGAAATTCTATCAACCATTGCTCTACCACCATCTCGTCTCGTCGCCTCCCTCCAGATCCACTGTCGTCGTCGCCTCTGACTTGCTCAACAGTTGTAGCCGCCTCCGACTTCTTCCACTGCATCGCCAACACCCTCCATTACTATTATGATGCCGCTTTGAGAAGTCCTCGACCTCCCTTGACTTCGCCCGGCAGTAGGAGATTGTTGGCCTCCACCGTTATCATTAAACGCCCCACCGCCGCCGCCCGCCGGCTGTTGCTATTCTGCCACCTCCAGCCACCCATTTCGGTTAAAGGTAACCTCGCATACTTCTATTTGCTTCCTGTTTACATCGTCGATCAATAGAAAACACAAAACGATTTTATTTTGTTACTCGTCGTGCATAGAGGTCGATACAGGAGGAAAGTCTCCTCCTATTTGTCAATTGTTTATCAACTGAACCAAACTCCCAATTCAAAATAAATTTGTTTAACCCAATTTCAAAATCTACGACAAACCTAGTCCCCAACTCAATAAACTCCATTTAATTTGTGCAAAACAAACCCTCTCCTACAAATGATTTTTATACTGGTCCTAATAGCCTAACTAATAATTATTTTATTTACATTTAACCCTCCTTTTGATTTATTTGCAAAATAATTTCAACTCTGTTGCAAATGTGTGTTTCTTTCTTGAATTTTGTATTCAATCACAACTCTTGAATTCTGTATTCAATCACAGCTCTTGAATTCTCTAATTTATTCTGTTAGAATTTATTTATGTAAATGTATTCTGTTAGAATGTTTGAGAATAATTGTTAACAAGTATATTTGTTTAACTGGTAATGAATTTGTGATACTTTAAGGTTGACTTTATAGTCTCTACTACATTCTGTCAGAATTTATATCTTTTATTTTCTCCTGTATTCTGTCAAACTTTATAGTATATAATACATTCTGTCATAATTTATAGTTTTTATTCTCTTAGAATGTATTGAATTTTTTAATTTTTGAAACTTGATTATGTTTTCTTTGTGGATTTAGGCTTTGAATAGGTTAACATTGATGTGGAGAAGGAAGAAAACATAGATAACGGGAGTGTATTATACCAGAATATGTTATGCTACAATGTATAAAGTGTTGCTTAAATATAATATTCTCTCAAAATAGATTAGTGTTTTTGTTAGATTTTGATGTTTTTTTTTTCTTTTTTCTTTCAGAATGTTATCATTATTCAATGAATCACCATCATACAATGTAATTATTTGGTATATTATTAGTTGAAGAATTGATTTTATTATTCTTTTCAAAATGTATTTACTAGTTTATGGTTGTCATTTTGTCATTCTAACAAAAAAAACCGAAAAAATATATTTACTACTTTATGGTTAACATTCTATCATTCTGACAGAATAAAATCGGATTTTTAATTTTGAATTAATTTAAAGTATTCAGATTTTTAAAAATAAAGGAATTAATTATCCCTAAAAATTCGAAAATTTCATTTTTAAATATAGGTTAATTGACTAAAATGTCTTTATGCTTAAATTTGTGTGATTATATGGTACATGTTACCCTATTATACTATCATAGACCATCAGATCATGACCTTTGATTATATTCCATCCAATGGTTCAGATCTGTGCATTCTGGCACACAATAGTTACTAGAAACAAAATAACCTAACCCTATATATATATATATATATATATATATATATATATATATATATATATATATATATATATATATATGTTCAAATGAGAATATTTCTTAATTTGAGAACATATGAGAACAATTTAAACCTTCAAACATATAAAAAAGTTCAACTCCATCCACACCCACCCGCTCTACTGGAAGTCCCTATTTCTCATTTTGAAGATGGAACACCTGAGACCAGCACACCATCACCCTAGTCACCGGAATGTCGTCGGAATAACCGATCGCTACCTTTCCACACCTCCCGCTGCCTCTACTCCTTCCACTGTCGAAAACAATGTCTGTCCATCTCTTTTTCTCCAACTGAACTCGATTTCTTCATTTCAAAGGCGTTTTACAAAAATTCTTCATCTTCTTCCTCTACAATCCACAATCTCGCCACAAAAATCGAAAGCAGGTAACCCTATTAAACTAGGTCGCCACAGTGAAGTTAATGTCTATAAACACAATTTATGAGAGCTTCCAGGTAGTATTTTTTTCAAGTCTATAAACCTGTGTTTTTCAACCTAAATTGACTCGGTTTATCATGAAATTCATGAAAATAAGCTTATAATGAACGATTAATCGAGTGTCTAAAACTTGATTTCACATAAGAAGAAGTTTTATTTGAAAAATTCTAGTATGTTTTCCCATTGTTGATGACTTGCAAACTTGCTTGTTCATTTTCTTGCTTTTGTGAAGAATTATGTGTACAGTTGGATTGTTTTTATTGAGAATAGTAATCTCTAGGGATGGATTGGAGTCTATTAGAGAGTTGATTATCACTGTAGGAGTTCATGCACACAAGGTGTTTGTCATATTGTCTAAAAGAACCTAATAAGTGTAAAAGTAGCATTTTATGTGAAAATCCATAACTTTGAACCCTTGTCAAGCCAAGCATTAAGGCCCTGATGTTACATTTAATTTCACATCTCAATAGCCTAATAAGTAACAAACTACATTATGTGAAAAAGACTTGTTTTCACGTTCTTGATTCAATAAATCATATGTGATGAAATATATATATATATATATATATATATATATATATATATATATATATGTATATATAATCACATGTAATTATGTATACGAGAACAACTATTGATTCAAGAACATTAAAACAAATTTAAGTCCACATTAATCATATGTGATTAAATACTTATAATCACATGTGATTAAATATATGAGAAAAATTATTGAAACGAAAAATCAAAAATGAGTATTGTTCATATAAATCAAATGTGATTGGATACATATAATCACATGTGATTATATGTATCTAATCATATATGATTAAAGTTGACAAAAAACAATTATTGAATCGAGACGCAATATTGACATATGTGATTAAATATATCTAATCATATGTGATTATATGTATCTAATTACATGATTTATATGGACAAAAAAGAATATTTTCCAAATAAATCATATGTGATTAAATACAAATGATCACATTTAATTATATATAGATAAACACGGGTGGTGGTGGTGTGTGGTGATGCTTGGTGGTGGTAAGTGGTGATGGTCATGAAGGTTAGTAGGGGTGACATGTGGGGTGGTGATTATAGTGGGTGGCAGGTGGTGGTGGCGAGCGGTGGAGATGGGTGAAGGTGATAGGTGGTGGTGGGTGGGTGGTGGTTGGTGGTGAGGGTCGTGATGGTGTATGGTGATTTTCGTGGGTGATGGGTGGGGTGGTTGTGGCAGGTGGCTGGTAGGGGTGGGGTGGTGGAGGCGGGTGGTGGTGGTGGGTGGTGGTTGGTGTAATGGCGGTTGGTGGTGATAAGTGGTGCTGGTCAGTGATGATGGGTGGTGGGTGGTGGTGATGCGCCATGGAGGCGGGTGGTGGTGATGCGTGGTGGGTGGTGGTTGGTGGTAATAACAGGTGGTGGTCATAATGGTGGGTAGTGGGTGGGTGGTAGTGATGGGTGATGGAGGTAGTGTTGGGTTTTGTATACTACAACATCCTATGGTGCACATACAACCCTAAATACCTTGGATCTATGTTTTCACTAATTATACATGCAATTGGTTTCCAAGGTAATAAACTTACAACTAGCATGCATTTGACATAAAACATATAAGATACTAGTTAGCATAACATACCTTTTGATGGAGCTTGAAGTCTTGATGTATTTGGCCTTAAAGA
The DNA here is from genome assembly GCF_051521515.1 of Lactuca serriola. NCBI lineage: Eukaryota > Viridiplantae > Streptophyta > Magnoliopsida > Asterales > Asteraceae > Lactuca > Lactuca serriola. The sequence continues at coordinate 74,514,296 of NC_136412.1, read as the reverse complement.
GCTTAGCGCCAATAGTGTGGAAGACTCAAGTGGAATCACAACACATCATGGACAAAGGTAGAACTTGAGAGAGAATTCCCTGCACCCAAAAACACCTCCATATATCTCTAAGAAAAGAAGTGGTGATTTTGGCTATGGAGTAGCCTATTTATATGTAGGATAATCAAGGGTCATGGGTATAACCCAAATCCAGACCCATGGGTTTTATGATCCATGGTTCATGTGGCCCAACTCTTTATGTATCAATACATGAACTTGGTCCAACATGGATCATAAGCCCAACACATATAAATATAACTAATTATCATAATTAGTCCCCATAGATTTAATTAGTCTCTTTTGATCACTAAATTAATTCCAAATTAATTCTTGATCAATACTAATTAAAACATATGATTTCATATTAATATGTTATAACTTATAATATATTAATAAACCATAAATAACCTTCTCTCAAGAGTCCATCCTAACAAATTGTCTTGATAATATGCAACCCAAATGGACCATGCTACTCTCGAGTCGGGTACATACCAATAATAGTTATGGGCTTCGACATCTAATCTGACAGTCTCCTACTTGGATAAGTCTAAAACCATTATTGCAAGTATGACTTCATAAACCGACTAACAATCATAGCTCTTAAAGCCGTTGTCGAACTATGAACAAATCAATGACGTGTCCACTAGATAAGGGATCATATATTCCTTCATTCTAGATATCATATGGACTGAGAAATGGATTATAATCATTCTTGCTGTCCATTTGTTGTTTCCTGATTTCCGATTTATGATGACCGACTAATTGAACAAGTCAAATCAGTCCAGGCTTGGTCAAGCACTTAGGGTGTCATCACTAAATCATCGACGGGCCCACATATATCGTTGTTATCCCTTTAAGGGTAAAAGGAATGGATAAACTTCGACTCATATGGCTTGTTCTACTACTTGTTGAATCATACACAAAGGCACGTTTTATAACATCGAGTTACCAATGCATTTTCGTGCAATCAATGTATGACCAACTCATAGTATCAACTCATATCTCTAGGTTTGAAGAATATAGGATACTATTGTCTCATGATCACTCGTGATAAAATCAATGAAGTGATTCAAATGAGAGTGGGTTGAATCCAATACTCAGAACTTATGAGTACTCATGAGTGTTGTAGCAACTCTTGCCATGTCCAACATCTTAGACATTTACAAGCCAACTCCTGACAGTCTTGATTTAATACCTACTTCCAATGTATTAACGACTGTGGATGGTTTGAATAACTTAGTCATTCGGGAAGAATGACCTAGTTATTCTAGAAGTCAAAACATGCAAAGTGAAACATAAGAATAATACTAATCCTATATGGCCCCAACACTTTGAGAGTAAATAAAACACCTTTTATCTAAGGACCATATTGATTACTCATTATTCAATGTTTCGATTTTATCAACTTTATACTTGAATTTAAAAAACAATAGTTGTCCCATGCTCCAAGCATGTACACTATGTTTTTCTAAACACCAGTTATGCCATACACAAAGTATGCACACTATGTTTGTTTACGGTCCTTACTTTGTGAAATAGATCGATTGAACATAATTCTAATGATTCTCATTTCACACTCCCAAATCCTTATCGAAAAATGTAAGACTTTCAAATTCCTGCCATTTACCGAAATCTGTTGGATTTTAAACTTATATGCACTGATCCTCTGTAATGATTATGCACAAAGTCACAAAGACTTGTCACCAGAAATTATAGAGTATTCCAATGGAGATCAACTCCATAGATACAAAGTCTCATATTCAAAGTACATTGCTTTGAACATCCTTCTTGCATTAACTTTTCTAATCTTACACAGATTGAATAACTTCCACCTATGAGAATATTACCATATTCCCATTTTGACTATCACTTCTAAACAAGAGTTGCCTCTTTTTAGAATATGTCAATATGGTCCTTCCAAAATTAACACTATACTTCCAACTATCCCTGAGCAACCAATCTTTGGTAAACCATAGATTGTTCTCGAAAATTGTTTAATCATTTTAGTTATATCCAATTCTAGACCTTTTCCCTTCTTAATTCCCTAGGCATTTGGAAAATTTAGAAATGATAAATATTATAGCACATGTAATCGATCCTATACCCGAAGCGTATGGGACACGATTCATGCTATAAAATTTTTATTTGCCATGTTCTCAAAATTTGACTATGAGGAGGGATGTGTAATCATAATCGAATTTTGAGAACGCAATATATAGAATTTTCTTATGTTGAACCATTCCAACATAAAATTCATATATATATATATATATATATATATATATATATATATATATATATATATATATATATATATATATATATATATATATAGGGAAGAGTTATATGGAAAATGAATGATTAGGGCAACACATATTTGAACCAATGAAAACATGACAACACATCACTTCCATAATAACTTCCACAATACATTACTTGTGAAAAAAGAAATGGACACGTGTCATTTGATTATTGGTTCCGGTAGATGTTGCCCTAGTTATTTGTTTTCCATAGAACTCATTCCTATATATATATATATATATATATATATATATATATATATATATATATATATATATATATATATATATCCGTAACTAAAGATGATTAAAATCTCAATCTAAGCTTTTAGAATTGGAATGAAGTATATCATCTCCCTTAATTATAGCAAAACAACTTTTCCAACCCCTGCCACTTCAAGAATTGAAACTTTGTTTTCTATAATTAACATTGCTAACTTGCAATACTTATCATAATTATCATGCTCCCACTAACATGATGATTATTAGCATAACACTTATTCTCCCTCTAGCTTTGACATGTATCAGAAAACAGCCGGACTTCTAGAAGTCAATACTTTATTGACCTTCTTACCAAATTTCATATTTATGATACGAGATTGCTTTGAAAATACTTTATCAAAATCATACACCTTTTCTTAGATAGATCACATGCATGTCTAAATAATTTCAGAAATATGAAATGGGATGCCATAATCATAGTCTCAATTGTTTAGACCTTTGCCATTTCTTATAAGTCCATGTTAGTGTGTCGGTTAACCACGCACGCTCCACTAACAACTTTGAGAATGCAAAGATCACAATTGTTATCTACTTAAAATCTACTTAGTTAAAGCATTTCCTCACCATCATTTTCATGAATCGGAGAGAAACCTTATGACACTTAGATTTTTATGGTGTAAGTGTTCCTATCCATGTGAATTTGTCATAACCTTAATCACAAGAATATGTCAACACAATAGGTTGCAAACCTCAAGTAGTGTGCTAGTGATTAACAATAGGTTTACTCTTGATTACTTCTTGAAAATATTAAAGATCTTTAAGACTCCCACTGTCCTCTTAACATATAAGATTCTTTTTGTCAAGAACCATTCCCTGACAAAAAAAATATTCAAGAGTTAGTGCGGATTCTTTTCAAGTTAAACACTTCTCACAATTGGTCTTAGTTGGTCTTTGTCTTATCCAAAACATCACAACTTACGAATTTCAAATATACTAGAGTAAGAAAACATTTTACTCTACATTTGACAAGTGTTTTAAACCTTTCTTAAGATTATATAACTCAATTTATGATTGTAGAGTATGACTCTAAGATTTGATTTTGGAACGAAGTACGATTTATCTTTTGATTTAACCATTTCAACAATTCATAATTCCTCTCCTTAGTCAAACAAATGCACTAAGGTGTCCTTAGAGAATCAATTGTGATATGGTTTCATAATCAGATAGTCATAAAACAAGATACTCAAGTACTCTCCCATCTTTTCAGAATGGAGAAAATTTTATCTTTCTGCCTAATTTGATCCCTCTTATTCGTTCTGCTAATCATTAAAACTTTTCTAATGTTCAGAATTATACTTAAACATGTAAGCATAACTATATTTACTAAACTTTAGTAAATCATGATGAATAATCTTATCATTCCTTGTGGTGGACTTGACCAACGTACAACCAAGGGTACCCAATCCTTTAGTCCTTCACTTGACTCGCACATACATGTGAACAAGGACATAGTCTTAGTTTCCCAAAGATGGAAATTCTCATTCATCACACAATACAACTTGCATGATTCCATGTTTCTATCCAACTAAAACTTGGGTGATGAGAATCTTTCCTTATTTGGTAAATTATGACACTACCACAAATCAAAGAATCAAATCCATTTTCCATTATTGCTATCAATGGAAACATATAAACAACAATTTTTCACAAATGCCATTGTAAGGATACTTAAAATAAATCTAAACTTTTCTTTTATTTTAAAAACTTGTGGAAAAAACTTATCCATACAATGCAAATACATATGAAAAACATGTTGTTATCTATTTCTAAGCAATATATCATAACTCTTAAGCAGCAGCTCAAAATTCTGATCACCGAACCATGCGATCGAAATCCATCTTCGCGATCAGAATCAACATACTCTTATAGAAGAGGCAGCGTTATTCTTTGACAAAGGATTGTGCAGGTCTATCGAGGATATGGTGGTATGTGGAGGCCCCTTCTTTGGAGACATTTAGTGGTGCTTGGCTTCCTTACCTATTCGTTTTAGTGGTTTGGGTTTGGAGAGGCCTACGAGGTTTCCTCCTACGCATTTGTAGCCTCGAGGGCCCAATCTTGGGCATTACAAGACCACATCTTACGTGACAGTGGCATATGTGGTATGGACTCGGATTACCTATGTGCTATGACTTTTCTTCGCGATACGGTTCCAGGATTTGACTATAGCGGTTTCGCTAATAAGGACACCGCCTCCCCTAAATCCCAAAAGCTTTGGCGTGTGCCCTTTTTAACAAAACCGTCCAAGATATAGAAGTCGACTTCGACATGACTGTCAGATAGAAAGTAGTCTTTGAGTGTCTGTGGGCGCCTCATGCTCAGGATTTTCTGCTAAGTATCCCTATTGATGGTCTTGGCAAGCATATGTCTCATGTGGAGTACCGAACTATCCTTCGTTACCGCCTCATGATTCCCATATTCCCAATTGACGAGATATGCCTAGTTTGTCGCAAGGCATGTTTGGATACCTTTGGGGAACATGCGGTTCATTGTAGAGAGCTCCCTGGTTTCAAGTATAGACATGATGTGGTTTGGGATGTTCTCTTTGATGCTTGTCGGCGTGCTGGTATTTCGGTGAAGAAAGAAGCGCCGGTGAACTTTTTGACGGACCCACAGGATGGCAGGTCCACACTTAGACCGACTGAAATTTTGGTCTTTGGATGGATAGGAGGGAAGCATGCGTGCTTGGATCTTACTGGGGTCTCTTCTCTCGTTGGTTTGGGGAATGGTGGTTTCACAGCTAGGCATGCTGCTTTGAAAGTCGTTGCGTGCAAAGTGGTAAAGCACGAGAATGCATGTAGAGAAAATCAACATGTGTTTGCTCCTTTTGCATTCGATACATTTGGTTTTCTTGCACCAGAGGTGGTGGAGCTCCTTAATAGAGTCTAACGGGTCATGCATTCTAATGTCATATCTCCAAGATCCACAAATGTTGTTTACAAAAGAATTGGTTTTGCCATCCAGAAAGGGCTAGCGGCGCAGCTTGTTGCCCGTTTGCCTTCAATCGATATGTATTGAACTATAATATTTTTAGAAATTTAATATATTATGCAGTCTTAATAAAAAAAATAATAGTGGACTTTACCTGAAGTAGAGTCATACATTTTGACTTTACCATCCTTATGTACTTACAGGTAAATTGGGCAGCTTCGCAACAAATGCCCTTGTTTTGGCAAAAGAAACATATGGACTCTTTGGAAATGGTGCATGAGACTATCTCGGACTAATCCTTTCTCTTTACCATTAGGTCAAATGAATTGACCATGGCTGATGCCTTTCCATTGGGAAGAGAAATCTTTTCTAGACTGCTATTGTTACCATTGTTAATGTCCATGGAAGTTTGGGAAGTTGATCTTCCAATCAAATTTGCTTTACCAGTACCCCAAATCATTTTTGATTTAGCAGGATCAAGCAAATAGGTAAGATTATTAAGGGTCATGTCTTGATCTGTCATCAGGGTGTGACTGAAGAACCAAGTCAACAGCCAGCTACCTTGAGACTTTGACACCCGACTCTCTCGGCTTACCAACAGGGATTGAGTGACCTTGAACTTTTCAAGTATTTTAACTTTTGGGATAGGTAGAATAACTGGAGGAGGTGGAGGAAGTGAAGCATGATTTCCATTCCCATTAATGCACAACAAAGGGATTAATCTTTCACCTTGATTTCCATGTAGGATATCATCTTCAATAGGAAAGCTTGTTCCTAAAGATTTGGGAAGACCATAGTTGTCTTAACTAGACATCTATAATGAGAGCAATTCAAGTTTAGTTAATTTAAAGTCCTTAATATAACACCCAATATGAAATATTAAGGCTAGGATCCAACAACCTATTTATAAACGGAAGAGGGATGCCGTAATCCAAGCTATAAAATAGTTGAAGGTAGGTAAATGACGATTTACCAATTTCCACCATGAAAATGAAACATAATTAAGTTTTAATTAGATTTGAAACTCCTAGATCTTTTGAGATACATTGAACTTTCAATGGCATGTTTGAATCTCGATTGTGCCTTCTCAAGTTTGTGACTAGGATACCGAGGATCATAAACAATGTGTGAATAACCATGCAAATTGACTTGGTACCCTCAACTTTATCACCTAATTGATATGCCGGTTAACCACACGCACTCCACCAATCTATGATAAACTTAAGTTACCCTTCGCCACACATTTCCAGTCCCATGTTAGTGTGCCCGTTAACCACACACGCTCCACCAACGACTTAACAAAAGTGCAATGTGTAGTTTCATGGGTTAGCACCATTTCACATTTTCCTAAGTAACTAAGATTGGGAATTTATAAGTGTTTAGTTACTTAGTATTTATCATTATACTTTTAATGAAGGGATAATTAGATACATTTCCTACCCGTTCGTCTAACGACCCTCTACCAGTCAATGAAGCGGTGGGTGAGAGTGGACACCCATTAAACTGCAATTTTATAGGCAGTAACCTTATACCCCCCTTATAGACTGGCTTCGTGAATGAGGCCTACTAATGGTAAGATTGACTTTATCTTATACATATAATATATTAAACTTTTAATATTATAATAGTATAAGGGTGTATTTTAAACTTTTTAATTACTAAGTTGTTTAATCTGTTAATTAAACTATACTCTTAATTTAATTAAACTTAAATCATGTCATTATGGAATGATTAATTCTCTTTTAATTAAACACTTTAATTAATTTAATGAAGTCTATAAGGTTTGAATTTTAACTTTCAAAAATTCTAACGGTTGGAATTAAAGTATACATGGGGGTTAACTTTACAAATTCTAAAACTTGAGGGCAAGTTTTGAACAATTCAATAACTTTTTATTCCCATAACTTATGAGTTTAATATGTTTTTAATGGAAGACTTTTCAAGTTCCATAACTTGAGGACAAGTTATGGAATACATAAAAAACATTTTATGATAATATTTAAAACAAGACCTTTCATTTTTCATAACCTATGAACTTAATGAACTTTTAAATGGAAAAAATCTTCATATTCCATAACTTGAGGACAAGTTATGGAGTTCTTAAAAGTCATTAAGATCAAATATTCCAATTAACACAATAATCAAATAATTTTTCTATGATCTAGATTAAACTCATAAGTAAGGATAATTCACATCAACAATTTTCAAGAAATTAGCTAATCATATAAACTAATACAAATCTTGAAACTTTGACAATTATCCTTTGAAGACTCTTGGAATTCATAACCAAAAGAGTTAATGAATGAGATATTTCACATCCATAACTTATGGAAGTTTCAAAACTCTTAAGATCATAACTTTTTTTAAAATGACTTTTGAGCTCCAAATTTTTATGACAAAATTTCTAACTCCTTAAAAACATTTAGATCAAACTTTTAAAACAAATAAAATAATCATATCATTCTATCTATTAATAAATTGACCTAATTCAACTCTTTTAGTAAAGTGACTCAAATTTTACAAATAATTAGTTTTTCATAAAATCAAGTAATTATCTTAAAATTTGACGAACTTCATGTTTTTTTTTTCTTTTTTTTTTCCAACTTTGAAAAAAAATATGTTTGCATCAAATATAATAGAAAAACAACCTATGGCTCTGATACCGCTATTGGGTTTTGTATACTACAACATCTTATGGTGCACATACAACCCTAAATACCTTGGATCTATGTTTTCACTAATTATACATGCAATTGGTTTCCAAGGTATTAAACTTACAACTAGCATGCATTTGACATAAAACATATAATATACTAGTTAGCATAACTTACATTTTGATGGAGCTTGAAGTCTTGATGTATTTGGCCTTAAAGAGCTTACCCTAATAGTGTGGAAGCCTCAAGTGGAGTTACAACACATCATTAACAACGGTAGAACTTGAGAGAGAATTCCATGCACCTAAAAGCACCTCCATATTTCTCTAAGAAAAGAAGTGGTGATTTTGGCTATGGAGTAACCTATTTATATGTAGGATAATCAAGGTTCATGGGTATAACCCAAATCCATACCCATGGGTTTTATGATCCATGGTTCATGTGGCCCAACTCTTTATGTATCCATACATAAACTTGGTCCAACATGGATCATAAGCTCAACACATATAAATATAACTAATTATCATAATTAGTCCCCATAGATTTAATTAGTCTCTTTTGATCACTAAATTAATTCCAAATTAATTCTTGATCAATACTAATTAAAACATATGACTTCATATTAATATATTATAACTTATAATATATTAATACACCATAAATAACCTTCGCTCAAAAGTCCATCCTAACAAATTGTCATGATGATATGCAACCCAAATAGACCATGCTACTCTCGGGTCGAGTACATACTAATAATAGTTATGGGCTTAGACATCTAATCCAACAGGTAAGCGGGAGGTTGTTTTGGTGGGTGGTATGTGGGGGTGATGGAGGCGAGTGGTAGTGTCGGGTGGTGGTGGGTAGTGGTGATGGGTGGTGCTGGCGAGTGGTGGTGATGGGTGGTGGGTGGTGGTTGGTCGTAGTGGCAGGTGTTGGTGATAATGATGGGTAATGACTAGGTGATAGTTGTAACATCTGGCTTCCCATGTATATTATTTTAATTATTACAATTTGAGAATTTTGGAGGGACTCGACGAGTTGGTTCCTCAACTCATCAAGTAGGGTCGCGACTGGTGACGTGGATTAATGAATGGACTCGATTAGTCTATGGGCCGACTCGCCGAGTCAGCGCTGTTGATTGAAACCCTAATTTATTGGGCATGTGGCCTATATAAAGGCACTTATGGCCTCCTATTGCGGCCACACTTCCTGACAGTAACCCTAGACGAGCCTTGCGCATATATATATATATATATATATATATATATATATATATATATATATATATATATATATATATATATATATATAGAGAGAGAGAGAGAGAGATAGAGGTATGAAGCAATTTGGTGTGATTTTGCAAGGAAGAAGAAGGTTTCAAGCAAGAGGGCACAAGGAGGTTGCTAGATCTGTAAATGCTCACTCAAAGAGCTTATGTTGGAGGTATGAAGTTCGAACTTTCCGTTTTGTTTGAGTAGATCTCTTATTATGGAGGATTAGGGCTTATTTTACCTTGTATTTTGGAACTTTGAGTATTTGGGGTTCATGAGGAGGTTTTAACTCTAGATCTGGACTCTTGGAGGTCCCTAACACCTGAAGGGTCCTACTTTATCCAGCATTAATGGAGTGTTAGAGTGAAAAACTCATTTAGATTATGTTAATGGCATTTCTTGCCCAAAGTGTCATGCATCGCGTAAAGTCCATGAATTTATGTGATATATGAGCCCTAAGTGTATGGATCTAGAGTTTGGGAAAGTATCTTGCCTTAAAATCGTCTGAAATACATATGAGTCTAAGTGGACTCGCCGAGCTGAGAAGCTAACTCGGCGAGTAGTTTAGGGTTTTCCTAAATTGCTAAATCATGCAATAACTCAGCGAGTTAGGGGTTAACTCAATGAGTTGGATCTTCTTAAGGTTACTAAGAGTCGAAGGGACTCGACGAGTCGCATGAGTGCACTCGGCGAGTCTGGTCAAATTGGACTGTTGAATAGAGTTTGGGCTTTTGTTGACTATAGAGTCTGGTCAAATGGGTAAAGGAGATCAGGGAAGGGTATAATGGTCCATACCATATTACTACGACTAAGAGTGTAAGGAGAGTATTAATTATAAATATTACCGTGTGATAGGTGGAGGCTAGATTAAGGATTCCGAGCACGAGATTGTACTTGCTATCTTACGAGGTCAGCTTTGTCATTATAACTTACCTAGAGTGGTAATTATGTGTAACCAGAGGGTATTATGTGCTTATCGAGTTATTCATCGTATGTGTGACATGTTTTGTATGTTATGTTGTGTGATACTTAGAGCGGACCAGAGGGTCCAACGAACCATGAGACCGGAGGGTCCTCACTAAGATCGGGCCAGAGGGTCCAACGAATTGTGAGACCCGAGGGTTCTCACCCAGACCGGACCAGAGGGTCTAACGAGCCATGCGACTTGAGGGTCCCACTAAGACACATCGACCGGAAAGTCCTACAGAGTTATAGCCTCGAGTGACTAATATATGCAGGTGGTCTAATGGGGAACTCACTAAGCATTCATGCTTATTGTGTTATATGTTATGTGTTTCATGTACTTCAGAGGATCGTGGGAAGGCACCGGCTTGATTGTACACACACACTATCGAGTTGGAGTTATATTTTGTGGATCCTGGACTGTTAATAAATGTTTTTGAAAACCATGTTGAATATTGGTAATTGGAGTTTTGAGAAATGTGACATGTGTTTTTATGATAATTAAAAATGAAAATTTGGTTAAAAATTTATGTCGTTACAAGTTGGTATCAGAGCCTTGGTTTGAGGGATTCGGATATACCTTCGTGTATGTCTGGACTCAAACTGAGGATTTGAGAAAAGTTTTCAAAAAGAAGCGATTTTTGAAATGAGTAAGAGATTTTTAGAGAATGCAGAAAAGAGCAGTGTGTACAATCAGCCAGTGCCCGAACGATGATTTCCCAAAATACCCTTACTTATGTGATTATGAGATATTATGAGATATGTTAAGCATGCTAGAGAGTAGGCTAAGTATTTCATACTTTAGGATTTGAGTGGCCTGATTTGTGATGCCTTAGCCAAGGAGTTACTGCTACTGTGAATTTACCTGAGTGTGAGTAGGTAGCAGAGAGGAGCTTATGAGACATCTACTAGAGGGTAGCCTGCGTTCGGCAAGATATAGAGTACTTATGATCTGGGATCCTGGGAGGAGGACTTGGGGTGAATACAGATACGGTGTAGAAGGTAGTATAGGCCCCGTACTACTGGAGACACTGGATTAGTGGACAACCCAAGTAAGAATCCTTAGGATGCTAACAAACAGGTAGGGTCGAGTAATCGAGTGTGAGTATGCTCGAGCAAGTCTTTGGTTATTTTATGTTGTATTTCAGAGACATCATGGTGGTTATGTTCCAAAACGCAGGGGGCAGCGGTACTAGTGGTACCAGTGATGAGGAGATATGCCGGATGATCCATGAGGAGGTGGCCGCGACTATTCGGGAGGTTATCCTGGAGATGTTTGGGTCTATTAAGACCACACTGATTAAGACATTTGATGAAAGATATGATGCTGTTACTAAGGCGGCTGCTGCTGCAGCCACCGCAACTGTCGTTGCTGCCAGGCCACAAGGGGTGACTCGTTGCATACAGACAGTTCAGCAACACAAAGCCACCAGAGTTTGATGGGACTCAGGATCCGATTGCTGCGATGAGATGGATCTCCGACATTGAGGGATGTTTTTACACATGTTCCTATCCGGAACACTTGAGAGTACGGTTCGCGCTGAACCAACTTTGCTTTGGAGCGAAGGACTGTTGGAAGTTTGTGACAACTCATTTCACTCCTGCAGAGCAAGCTGCAGTGACCTGGGAGAGGTTCACTGCGATGTTTCGATATGAGAACGTTCCCCCGGTGGAAAGGGAACGATTGTCCCAGGAGTTCCTGTCCCTCAAGCAGAGGACAGAGTCGGTGACTTTGATCACGAGGATGTTCCATGACAGGGCGTTGTTTTGCCCTGAGCACGTGTCGACTGAGCAGACACGTACGAGCCATTATCTGAGTATTCTGAGGAGAGACATCCGCGAGTCCGTGGCGAACTTGTCTTAACGGACATTTGTTGAGCTTTAGGCAAATGCCCGAAGGAGAGAGATTGAGGTGGAGACTCGGGCTAGGGAGGAGGTCGAGTCTCAGGGGAGGGATCGGCGGCCGGCACAGTCTCAACCGTCAGCCAAGCGGGCTAAGCCGGCTGATTCTAGATCTGGAGGCCAGAAAGGTCGCACTTATGGGAAGTGTGGCAAGAGTCATGATGGGTTATGTCGAGCGGGGGTTTGCTACAAGTGTGGCAAGGAGGGGCACATTGTGAGAGATTTCCCCAAGGGACTTTTGGTATGTTTTCACTGCAACCAGACCGGCCACCGCAGGGCTGAATGTCCCTAACTGCTTCCGGGATCTGTACCTTCTACCACACGAGCTACAGAGAGCTGGTCGGTGGAGGCTGAGGTACCGAGGGCTCGCGGTAGAGCCTTTTAGCTGACGGCGGAGGAGGTCCGTGCAGCACCCGACATTGTGGCCGGTATGTGTTCTTTTACTTATTTTAATCAAGTTATTTTGTGCTTATATTTCCATATGCATAGGTACTTTCCTTGTGAATTATGTACCTGCCTTGGTGTTATTTGACTCGGGTGCGAGTCGATCCTTCGTATCACTAGCGTTTGGTCGTCACATCAGCATCCGACGAGAGGCGTTGAGTTGACCTCTAAGAGTTTCCATAGCCGATGAGTGTGAGGTGTTTGCTCCTGATGTGATCTGGGAATGTGTGCTTGAGATTTTTGGTGTTGATTTTCTGATAGATCTGGTTCCGATCGCGATGGGGGATGTCTGTGTCATTGTGGGCATGGATTGGTTGAGTAGATTCGGGGCTGTGATCGACTGTGAGCGTCAGTTGCTGACCATATGAGACCCTAGTGGGGGAGTGCTTACAGCGTACGACGAGGATACCCGATCAGGGTCAGCATTTTGCTCGGCTGCTAGAGCGAGACAGAGTCTACAGCAGGGTTGTAGGGGTTTTGTGGCGTACGTGATGGATACACGAGTTGCTACCGATAGACTGAGTTCTATCGCTGAGGTTCCGATAATGAGTAAGTTTCCGGATGTTTTCCCCGAGGAGTTACCAGGTGTGCCTCCCGAGAGGCAAGTGGAGTTCCAGATTGATCTGATTCCGGGAGCGGCGCCTATCGCCAAGGCACCTTATCGTCTTGTGCCAACGGAGATGCAAGAATTATCCTCACAGTTTTAGGAACTGTTGGGGAAGGGATTTATTCGACCGAGCAACTCACTGTGGGGAGCACCGATCCTTTTTATCAAGAAAAAGGATGGTTCACACCAGATGTGCATTGATTACCAAGAGTTGAACAAGCTGACGGTCAAGAACCATTATCCACTTCCTAGGATCGACGATTTGTTCGATCAGTTACAGGGTGCGTCTTGGTTTTCCAATATCGACTTGAGGTCTGGGTATCATCAGATGAGAGTCGGCGAGGAGGATATTCAGAAGACGGCCTTTAGGACTCGTTATGGGCATTACAAGTTCGTGGTGATGCCTTTTGGACTCACCAACGCACCGGCAGCGTTCATGGATCTCATGAACTGGGTATGCAGGCCTATGTTGGATCGGTCGGTGATCGTGTTCATCGACGATATTTTGGTGTATTCGAGATCCAGAGAGCATCATGAGGAGCATTTGAGAGAAATTCTTGGAGTATTGGGATCGAAGAGGCTTTATGCCAAATTCTCCATGTGTGATTTTTGCTTATGGGAGGCCCAGTTCTTAGGACACCTCATTAATCAGAATGGGATTTTGGTCGATCCGGCCAAAATTGAGGTTGTCATGAGATGGGAGGTGCCGAGATCCCCTACTGAGATCAGGAGTTTTCTGGGCTTGGCCGGCTATTATCGGAGATTTATCAGAGATTTCTCCAAGATTGTGGTTTCCCTCACCAAGTTGACCCGGAAGGGCGCGACTTTTTCTTAGGGTCCCGAGAAACAGACCTCGTTTGAAATTTTTCGCCAGAAGTTGTGCGAAGCCCCGGTGTTAGCCCTTCCCAAGGGAATGGAGGACTTTATGATTTACTGCGATGCGTCTATATTGGGGTTGGATGTGGTGCTTATGTAGAGGGGGCACGTGATAGCATATGCATCGAGGCAGTTGAAGCCTCATGAGACGATGTATCCCACTCACGATTTAGAGTTGGGGGCAGTGGTGTTCGCCCTGAAGATCTGGCGCCACTATTTGTATGGGGTTCGGTGTACCATATACACTGACCTAAAGAGCCTGAAGTATCTCATTGATCAGCCCAACCTGAATATGTGCTAGAGGAGGTGGCTAGATGTAGTGAAAGACTATGACTGTGAGATCAAGTATCATTCCGGCAAGGCTTATGTGGTAGCTGACGCTCTGATCCACAAATCAGAGTGTGCCCTGATCTGAGACATATGTTTGAGGATGACAGTGATGACTCCAGTCTTGAATACCATACGAGAGGTCCAGGCGGAGGTCATGAGGCCGGAGAATCGCAAGAAGGAGCGGGTGATTGGACAAGTATCCGAGTTTGTGATAGATAGCCGAGGACTTATGACGTTCCGAGGGCGGATTTGGTTGCCCTATATGGGCGGAGCTCGGCATATATTGATGGAGGAGGCACATAGATCGAGATTCTCGATCCATCCCGGGGACACTAAGATGTATCTTGACCTGAAGAGAGATTACTGGTGGCCCTGTATGAATAGGGATGTTTCTTGGATAGTTGAGAGGTGCTTGACTTGTCGTCGGGTCAAGGCAAAGCACCAGCATCCATATGGACCATTGCAGCCTCTGGAGATTCCCCAGTGGAAGTGGGAGCAGATCTCGATGGACTTCATCACCAAGTTACCGAGAACCACGCGTGGAGTCGACGCAATTTGGGTGATTGTGGACCGACTGATGAAGAGTGCTCACTTTCTTACTATTAGTGATAGCTCTTCTGCAGAGAAATTAGCAGAGATATATGTGAGAGAGTTGGACGCACGACATGGGGTACCGATCTCTATTGTGTCGGATCGAGACATGCGTTTCACTTCCAGATTCTAGAAGAAACTTCATTAGGAGTTAGGCACGCGCTTACATTTCAGTACGGCATATCACCCGCAGACAGACAGACAGAGCGAGCGAACGATTCAGACGCTCGAGGACATGTTACGTGCCTGTGTCATGGACTTTGGAGGAAGTTGAGACAACTACATACCTTTGGTTGAGTTTTCCTACAACAACAACAACCATCATTCAAGCATTGGTATGCCTCCCTTCGAGCTCCTATACGGGAGGAGGTGTCGGACTCCCATTTGTAAGGGAGAAGTGGGGCAGAGGGTGATGGGTAGCACAGAGATAGTGCTAAAGACGACCGAGCAAATTCAGCATGTCAGACAGAGGTTGCTGATGACCTATAGTCACCAGAAGAGTTATGCGGACAGGCAACGATCCGAGCTAGAGTTTTAGGTCGGAGATTTTGTACTCCTGAAGGTTTCCCCATGGAAAGGGGTAATCCGGTTCAGGAAGCAGGGCAAGCTAGGACCCTGATACATCGGACCTTTTAGAGTGACCTCTAGAGTGGGTAGGGTAGCTTACCAGCTGGAGTCACCTGTGGAGATGAGTTAGATTCATAACACCTTCCACATGTCCCAAATGCGAAAGTGGGTGGCTGATGAGACGGCAATAGTGCCGCTAGAGGACATTCAGGTTCATGTGAGCTTGAATTTCATTGAGAGGTCGATCGCAGTGTTGGATCGAAAGGTGAAGGTCCTGAGGAACAAGGAACTGCCCCTGGTTCAGGTCCAATGGCAACATCGGAGGGGGTCCAATTTGACTTGGGAACCGAAGTCAAAGATGCTGGAGTAGTATCTTAAGCTGTTTGCGGAGCACGACTTTGAGGGCAAAGTCTGATTCTAGTGGGGGAGAATTGTAACATCCAGCTTCTTAGTTTTATGATTTTAATTATTTCAAATTGAGAATTTTGGAGGGACTCGATGAGTAGGGTCGCGACTAGTGATGTGGGTTAATGAATGGACTCGACGAGTCTGTGGGCCGACTCGCCGAGTCAGCGCTGTTGAGTGAAACCCTAATTTTTTTGGCCTGTGGCCTATATAAAGGCACTTATGGCCTCATATTGCGGCTACACTTCCTGAGAGTAATCCTAGACGAGCCTTGAGTGTATATATATATATATATATATAAAGAGAGAGAGAGAGAGAGAGAGAGTTATCTTGAGCAAGTTGGTGTGATTTTGCAAGGAAGGAAAAGGTTTCAAGCAAGAGGGCACAAGGAGGTTGCTAAGTCTGTAAATACTCACTCAAAGAGCTTCTGTTGGAAGTATCAAGTTCGAAATTTCCCTTTTTTTTAGTAGATCTCATATTATGGAAGATTAGGGCTTATTTTACCTTATATTTTGGGACTTTGAGGATTTGGGGTTCATGAGGAGTTTTGAACTCCAGATCTGGACTCTAGAAGGTCCCTAACACCTGAAGGGTCCTGCTTTATCCAACATTAATGGAGTGTTAGAGTGAAAAACTCATTTAGATTATGTTAATGGCATTTCTTGCCAACAGTGCAATGCATGGTCGTAAAGTCCATGACTTTACATGATATATGAGCCCTAAGTGTATGGATCTAGAGTTTGGGAAAGTATCCTGCCTTAAAATCGTCTGAATACATATGAGTCTGAATGGACTTGCTGAGTTGAGAAGCTGACTCGGCGAGTAGTTTAGGGTATTCCCGAATTGCTGAATCATGCAATAAATCAACGAGTTAGGGGTTTACTCAATGAGTTGGATCTTCTTAAGGTTACTAAGAGTCGATGGGACTTGACGAGTCGCACGAGTGTACTTGGCGAGTCTGGTCAAATTGGACTGTTGAATAGAGTTTGGACTTTTATTGACTATAGAGTCTAGTCAAAATGGGTAAAGCAGATCAAGGAAGGGTATAATGGTCCATACCCTATTTCTAGGTCAAAGAGTGTAAGGAGAGGATTAGTTAGAAATATTACCTTGTGATAGGCAGAGGCTAGATCAAGGATTCCGAGCAGGAGATTGTACTAGCTATCTTACGAGGTGAGTCTTCTCACTATACTTTACGTAGAGTGGTAATTATGTGTGACCAGAGGGTCTTATGTGCTTATCGAGTTATACATCATATGTGTGATATGTGTTGTATGTTATGTTGTGTGATACTAGACCAGACCGGAGGGTCCAACGAACCATGAGACCGAAAGGTCCTTATTAGGTGCATTTTGTGCACCTTTTTGCACATGTTTTTGTCCCTTAGTATGCATCTAATTAGTATAATTATTCTTCATTTGTCTTGCATTTCATCATGTTTATGTTATTCTCTAGAACGACCTTATTTGCACACATTCATGTCGTTTTCAAGTAAATCGGAGGTCGGAGCGCGCTTTTGGAGGTGCCGGGGAGCGTTGGTGAACATTGCGGGATGATCGAGCGAAAAACAAAAGAGTTGGAAAAATCAAGTTAGGATCAGTACATAGAGAGCAACACAGGTCGCGTTGGATTGACACTACAAAGCCAACACTGGTCGTGTTTGACCAGATCAAGACATGTTGACTTCAATGAACACGACCCGTGTCTATTCAGCCTATTTGGACACGAGGCCTGTTGGGCCAGCTGAGCACTTTTGAGCATCGTAATTTAGAGTTGGAATCGACGATTGAAGGCCATGTCTTCACCCAACACGACCCGTGTTGATTTACTATATATTAACACAGGCCATGCTCGACCCAATAACTGTTTTTTGGCAGTTTTTCCTATTTTTCATATGACGGGAATTGGGTCAATGGGGGACACACACAAGATATCTGATCACATTTTGAAGGGGAATTTCGAAGGTTTTTGCAAGAGATTAATCGTTTAGCATCTGGAAACATTATTTCTCATATTTGTAAGTTGTAATTGCACAATATTTCCATCCTTTAACTTGTGATCTTGTTCTACCCATGTGTGGCAAGAACCCTAGTTTCTCTAATTTCATGTTTTCCTTTCTTAGTAGTGATCTCAATCATATGACTTGATGTTTGTTTTCAATTTCTATCTAATAAATTTGATTTTGCTTCAATCGAACGTTTGATTCTAATTGTGATTCTTATTGGCCGTTTGAATTAGGGTTAAGTCATTCTAGTTATCTATTTTTCAAAATCCGTAATTGTTTTGTGAAATTGAACAAGTAACAAGCACTAAATTGAATTCTTTTGAATAAATCTAGTGTAAATCTTATCCATACACTCTTACACTCCCGAGCTTGTGAGCAGCATTGGGTGTTGTTGGGAACATTCGCATAAAGCTTAAAGCAATCTTTTAATCTAATTCTAAGAGCTCTTTTAGATTAGGTTAGTAAGGTTAGTATTAATCAAAGAGCTTCTTTTGGTTGATTAATGTGGTGAATGGGAAGTGTTAGAGCTTGTTAACACTTTCAAGTACCAACTTAGATAGAATTGAGAAAACATTGTGTTATCATTGAATCACACTGCTAAATTGTCATCCATGAAGTTGGAGTCCTTACAAAAATCTAAACTTGATTCATTCATTTTACTGATTACTTGTGCTTTCAATTTATTTGTTTAATCATTGCATCCAAAATCACCCCCCCCCCCCCTTAATCTTTTGTGACCATAGTACCTTGCGCAAAGAGTTACAGACTAATTATCCCGTGTCTCTGTGGATCGACCCTACTTGCCTTGTACTACCTGTTAGTGCAATATAGTAGTGTTCTTTTGGAGTCATTTGTACCCCTTTATTTGTTAGGTTTGACACACCTAACAAATTGTCGTCGTTGCTGGGGATATGGTGTTACTAATTGTTTATGCCTGGATCTATCTATACTGGTACACCATTCCCAATTGAATCGGGGATAGAGAGGACTACAAGGAGAATACGGAAGCAAGCCAAGCTTCGTAAAAGGCAACTGGTTTCTGGGACTTCTTCATCATCTAGTCCCCCGATCATCAACATTTGGGAGGATATACCCGTCTCATGTGTATCCGTATCAGAAACAGAAAGCCTCTCACTATCACCACAACCATCATCACCCATAAATTCCACTCCACCATCTTTACCTACTTATAATACCCTAACCACTACACCCACAGAAACATCACCCACCACTGCTCAAACAATGGAAGACAACCCTGGAGGGAACCGAGATCCTCCAAACCCACCACCCGAACAAACCCTTCACCAATGGGCGAGATAGGAGGTTACACAACAACCTCTTGGCATCACCTATCCAACTGCTACAAACTTGAAATTAAAATTCGGGCTCATCCACTTACTCCCAACATTTAGAGGCCTGGAAAATGAAGATCTCCACAAGTTCCTAACTGAATTTCATGTTGTGTATGTGGGCATGAAGCCACACAATGTCATGGAGGATCAAATCAAGCTTAGGGTATTCCCCTTTGTAGAGCTAAAGACTGGCTCTATGACCTCCCACCGGGGACGGTTACAACTTGGGTAGATCTTTCACGACTGTTTCTAGACAAATACTTTCCGGAGATGAAAGCTTCAGCCCTATGGAGGGAAATCATTGGAATCAAGCAACATAAAAGAGAAGCTTTCCACACATATTGGGAGAGATTCAAGAAACTTTGTGCCTGCTGTCCAAAGCATGGAATTACCGAGTACCAACTCCTCCAATACTTCGTTGAAGGAATGACTCTGATGGAAAGAAGGCTCCTTAATGCTTCAAGTGATAGTTCTTTACTCGACAAGACTCCAACCGAAATCCACAATCTAATCAAGAACATGGCTGAAGACTCTAAGAATTCAAGTCATGATGAAGAATGGTACACAGATGCACCTCGAGGTGTAAAAAAGGTTCAAACTCCTCAAATTGAAGCTTAATTGTCCAAGCTTACGAAAGTTGTAATGATATTACCTAAAGACAAAGGTGTGCAGCCCACACCCCGCCTGTGCGGTATTTGCACTTAAGTGGGGCATCCAATCGATATGTGCCCACAACTTCAAGATGAGAATTATGCGGAAGCAAATGCTTTGGGAGGGTATTCCGGATCAAACCAAAGGGGATTTGAGCAGCCACGGGTTGACCAAAGATGGAACAACAATCAATGTTGGGGAGGAAATCAACAAGGAAACTATCAACCAAATCAACCACATCAATACCAACAAAGACCACCCTTTCAACCTCAAAATTTCCAGCCAAGGCATCCACCACAACCACCTCTACAAGCGGGTTCATCAAGCATGTCACTAGAAGATATTGTCAAAAGCCTTGCCACTAGCACTCAAAGCTTCCAACAAGAAACCAAGGCAAGCATAAAAAGCTTGGAGCAACAAGTGTCACAACTTTCTCAATCCGTGAGTAAGATGGAATCACAAGGCAAGCTACCATCTCAAACCGAGAAGAACCCGAAACACAATGCTTGTGCCACTACTTTAAGAGGTAGGAAAAGCTATGAAGGTCCAAGGATGCCAGATGAAGAAGAGGGAGAAATAGAGATTGAGGTGGAAGAAGCTGTCAAAGAAGAGAAAAAGAAAAGTACTTCAAAGTCAAAGAAGCCAATAGAGACCGAAGTGAAAGTCACACCAACTCCATTTCCTTCAAGGCTAGCAAGCACAAAGAGAGAACGGGAAGATGACGAAATCATGTCAATGTTCCGAAAGGTTAAAATCAATATTACTCTTTTAGATGCCATTACACAGATTCCTAGATATGCTCAGTTTCTTAAGGAATTTGCACATCTAAGAAAAAGCTTAAATGTAATCAAACTGTGAAGGTTGGGAAAAACGTTTCAGCCGTGTTACAAAAATAGTTACCAAAGAAATGTAAGGATCCGGGTGTATTCACGGTTCCTTGTAAAATGGGTAATCTTTTTGTGCCACACGCCATGCTTGATCTTGGAGCATCAATTAATGTTTTACCTTACTCAAGGTACAAAACAATGGGAATTGGACCTCTAGCCGAAACCGGAGTCATAGTTGAAGTTGTCGATTGATCTTTGGTACACCCAAAAGGTGTATTGGAGGACGTATTAGTGCAAGTTAATGAACTTGTGTTTCCTGATGACTTTTATGTGCTTGATATGGGAGATGATAACCAAACCTCAAGTTCCATACTTTTGGGTAGACCATTCTAAAAACTGCAAGAACAAAAATTGATGTCTACAACGGTACATTGTCTATGGAATTTAATGGGGAAGTTATAACTTCAATATCTATGAAGCAATGAGGTATCCAAGTGATGTTCATTGTATAAATTTTGTTGATGTGATCCAACCTTTGACCAAAAAGTGTTTTGATTTGACTAACCATAATTCGTTGGAGTTAGTTTTGAGCAGGAATTTTGATAACAATTCAGTCAAAGAAATTGCAGCAATGTTCAAGTTTGATGATGAATTACTAGAAATTGTAAAGATTATGGAAGAGAAGAAAATGATGAGGTATGATAATACTAAGTTGAAATTGACCACTCCTAACACAAAACTTCTTCCTTCTATTGTGTAGGCACCAAAGTTAGAGTTGAAGACTCTTCCAGAGCATTTGAAGTATGCATATCTTGCAGAAGAGGAGACATTGACTGTTATTATCTCCAACAAATTGTCCATTGAAGAAGAGAATGACTTGGTGACTTTGCTGAATAAGTATAAGAAGGTTATTGGGTGGAAAATTGTTGACATAAAAGGGTTGAGTCCCACCTTTTACACACATAAGATTCTCATGGGTGAGGACTTTAAACCAACTCGAGAGGCACAAAGAAGATTGAATCCACCCATGATGGAGGTGGTAAAGAAAGAAATCATGAAGCTTTTGGGTGCAGGTATGATTTACCCCATCTTAGGTAGTAAATGGGTGAGCCCCGTCTAGGTAGTCCTGAAAAAAGCAGGGGTCATAGTTGTCAAGAATTCTGAAGGAGATTTGGTGCCAACTCATGTGCAAAATGGGTGGAGGGTTTGTATTGACTATAGGAAGTTGAATTCGTCGACGAGAAAATACCATTTCTCCTTACCATTTATTGACCAAATGTTAGAGACATTGGCGGGTAAATCTCATTACTGTTGCTTGGATGGTTTCTCGGGTTTTCATCAAATTCCGGTAGCCCCGGAAGACCAAGAGAAAACCACCATTACTTGTCCCTTTGGAACATTTTCTTATAGGCATATGCCTTTATGTCTATGCAATGCACCCGCAACATTTCAGAGATGCATGGTGAGAATTTTTTCTGAATATGTTGAAAACATCATTTAAGTCTTCATGGATAATTTCACAGTCTATGGAAACTCCTTAGAAGAATGTTTAAGCAATCTAACAAAAATTTTGCAAAGGTGCATTGACATAGACCTTGTGCTTAACTATGAAAAATGCCATTTCATGGTGGACAAGGGACTGATTTTAGGTCATATAGTGTCCCAAAGAGGCTTGGAAGTTGACAAGGCCAAGATTGACATTACCAAAAGTCTTCCTTACCCGAAAAATGTTCGGGAAGCTCGTTCGTTTCTTGGCCATGTAAGTTTCTATCGGCGGTTCATAAAAGATTTCATAAAGATCACGGTGCCAATGTGTCAATTACTCCAAAAAGATGTTGAATTTGAGTTTACTCAACCATGCAAGGATGCTTTTGATCGTTTGAAGGTTTTACTCACTTCCACCCCAATCATTCAACCGCCAAATTGGGATCTCCCATTTGAGATCATGTGTGATGCTAGCAATACCGCGGTTGGGGCAGTTTTGGGACAAAAGGTGGACCGAGCTCACCATGTCATCTACTATGCATCCAAGACTTTGGATAGTGCTCAAAACAACTACACCACAATAATGAAGGATTTGTTAGCAATTATCTTTGCATTGGAGAAACTCCGACAGTACCTTCTCAGAACTAAAGTGATTATCTATTCGGACCATGTAACTATAAAGCATTTACTACTCAAGAAAGATTCGAAGCCGAGGTTAATATGGTGGATGTTGCTTCTGCAAGAGTTCAATATAGAAATCAAAGATAAATGTGGGAAAGAGAATTTGGTCGCGGATCATCTCAGTCGAATTGTGCCACCTGAAGACACCACACCAATATCTGACACATTCCCAGATGAGCATTTGTTTGCTATAAAGGAAGCTCCATGGTATGCGGATATCATCAACTACTTGGTCACAAGTCAATTTCCCCCTGATTCCACCCGTTGGCAAAAGGATAAAATCAAGAAGGAGGCCAAGCGGTACGTATGGTACGAGCCTTACCTTTGGAAGTATTGTGCAAACCAAATGATCCGCAGGTATGTTGAGCAAAAAGAGGTACAATCTATCCTTAAGTTTTGTCATTCCTATGCTTGTGGAGGTCACTTTGGACCCCAAAGGACAACTAGAAAAGTCTTAGATAGCGGATTCTTTTGGCCTACCATTTTTCACGACTCTTATGTGTTATGTGAACATTGTGATAAGAGCCAAAGATTCGGGTCATTAAGCTCTAGGAATCAAATGCCCCTTACCCCCATTTTAGTATGTGAGATCTTTGATGTATGGGTTATTATTGACTTTACGGGACCATTTCTGCCCTCTTTTGGTTGTTCTTATATCTTCTTAGCGGTGGACTATGTGTCTAAATGGGTGGAGGCCAAAACCACCCGTACTAATGATTCCAAAGTTGTGGTGGATTTTCTTAAAGCGCAGATATTCTCCCGGTTTGGTACATCGAAGGCTCTCATAAGTGACCGTGGGACCCATTTTTGCAACAGAATGCTTGAAGCCATTCTGAAGAAGTATGGGGTGAATTATAGGGTCTTAACAACCAATCATCCCCAAACCAATAGAGAAGCTGAGGTCTCAAAAGTATGGGCATATTGTATTGCTTTCAAAACTCCCATTGGTATGTCCCCATATAGGCTAGTGTTTGGAAAAGCATCTCACCTCCCGGTTGAGCTCGAGCACAAAGCTTTTTTGGCCGTAAAGAAACTCAACTTGAGTGAAGATGAGGCAGGAAACAAAAGGAAGCTATACTTCCAAGAGCTAGAGGAGATTCGAAATGATGCATATGAAAGTGACATAATCTACAAAGAGAAGACAAAGGTGTATCATGAAAAAATGATCTCCCGGAAGACTTTTGCACAAGGACAAAAAGTGTTTCTTTATCACTCGAGGTTCAAGTTGATTTAAGGGAAATTGAGAACAAGATGGGTCGATCCTTTCATGGTCAAAAAGGTATTCGACCATGGAGCGGTGGAGATTACGATCCAACAAACGGGAAAAACATTCAATGTCAATGGTCATTGATTGAAACCATTTTATGAATGATTTGAGGAGAAGAATGAGGAGATAGAAGTTTTTGGGAGCCCCACGTACCAACACTGAAGCACACTCGGGGGAAAAGTCAAGCCAACGACTTAAAATAAGGGCAGCAACCCAGGAGGCAACTCGGGGGTATTTTTGTCTTTTTCTTTAAAAACATTTCCATTTCTTTGAAGTTTTGGGTTTTTAATGTCTCAAATGAATTTAAACATGATTTCAAATTACCAAACAGACCTTGGGATGCAAAAACACTCCATTTGAATGAGAGGGGAATTCTTAAGTTCAAAAAGTGGGGAATAGCATGCAGAGCCGAACACGGGTCGTGTTCAATTTTGGCTTATATTGGACACGGTTCGTGTTCATGAAAAAAACACCTTGTCACATCCAGAGAGCAACACAAGTTGTGTTCGATTTAGCATTCGTGTTCAGCATTCTCAACATTTTTTTCCAACACAGGGCATGTTCATTTGGCCCGTGGGAACACGGGTCGTGTTCGCACAGCAGACCTGGTGGTTTTTAATGATTAAAATCGGGATTTTGCCTCATTTACCCACACATTCATTCCATAACAGCCTCTCTCTCCGAAGAAAACCCTAAGGTCCGATTTTCACTCAAAAACCTTCAATTTCTACAAAATTTTAGCTTAAATCTTCAAAGAGGTTTGATTTTCATCTTCTCCACTTATCACAACTAGCATTTTAGCTAGGAAATTATATTCCTGTGTAATCATTCAACCATTGTAAAACATATACTCTAAATAAATATGACCCCAGTGCTTATTTAAATTCACCTTTCATGTTCAACAAGAGTTTGAAACCCTAGGAATCCCTATTTAAGTCTATATTGGACTAGGATCTCCTTATTGAGCCTAAAGGGCCAATAAGCATTCAATTCAACTATTTTGGGCTTGGAAACCCTATTTGGATTCTAAATGGACCCAATTCGCAAATCTATAACATTTTGGACCATTTGGGCCTAGAATGATTCATTCTAACCCTAATGGGCCTTATTGGGCCATAGCTAATCCAATTAAACCTAGTAAGCCATAAATCCATTTTTTTATGCCATTTTGGGCCGTGAACTACCCTAAAGGCCCAATGGACCGAAAACTTCTCTATGGGCCTCATGATTTCGAGCAAAGATCAAGATTGGGCCAAAATGATTCATCTTCTCCTTCTTAATGTAATTCTCGGCCCATGAGTAAAAAAATGGAATGAGGGTTGGCTTTGGTGGTGCCACCTCATATTTATTTGATGGACACCTAAGCATATTACACCTCAAACAAACAAGCCATCTCATGTTCCCATGAAAACTCATCTCTTCTCTCTCTTTTTCTTTACCTCTCGGCCAAAGATACACACACACACACATTGCATTTTCAAACTTCTCTCAAACACTCACAAGAACACACCTTCCTTTCCTCTCTAATTTTCGAGATCTTGAGCATCTTCAAGAAGGTTTTCACCACCAAAAATCATCATTATTGGTAAGTATTTACATATCCAACTTATATAACTTCTTTCTCATGTTAAATCACTCCTTCTAAACAAGCTTTTGGTGATCATACTCCTAGAAACTTCTTAAGCTCGAAAACTACTCAAAAATCTCTTCATCTCTTCTTCAAAACCAAAACATCAAAGCAAAGGTGAGTTCATTCCCCTTTGTTTTCTGTTTTTTATACGATTTTTGGAGGAGAATACAAGTAAAATGTGTAGATCTATGTGTTATATGCATGTCTTGTGTGATTTCATAGTTTATTTTGTAAAAATATGTTAGATCTTAGAAAATCTTGACATCTTAAGTAACATTGAGTTAAGATCCATGAACTAAGACACCTTACACATCATATTATCAAGTTAAAAGTGTTATATGTTTAAGATATAAAAATTTAAGGCAAAAACTTGTTAAGGGTCAAAATTGTCAAGAAAACAAAAGATAAGGGAAAAAGCGACATTTATGTTTTTATAAGGAACAAACAGATTCTACTTCTATAAAAATGGATTTTTATGATAAACATGCTTTCCAAAGGGGCAAAAATGTAAATTTTGGCATAATGGGCCAAACATTTGGGCCTCACGGTTTTTGGGCCCAAAATTGCGAAAAAGGGAAAGTTTTTGGACTAAAAATGTTATTTAAGCAAAACCTGAGTCATAAATGTAAATAAACTAAATTCAGGGGTGAAAATAACATTTATTTCTAAATTGGACCAAAAATGTAACTTTTATCAAAATTGGGCCGAAGGTGTAAATTTTTACAAACAATAGGCTGACAATGCACTTTTCTGTAAAACTAGGATTTAAATGTCAAAATATATATTTTTGGACTAAAACCATGAATTTCTAGACATTTTGGGCAAAATTACAAATTTTTATAAACTATGGACTAAAGTGTCATTTTTACAAAACGTTGGGCCTTAAATGAAAATTTGAGGCTTTTGACCAAAAATGTTGTTTTACAAAAAGGAGACTTTTTATAATAAACTTGGTAAACCTCGAGCTAAAATAAACAACGAAACACTAACGAATGGACGAAATACATCGATAATAATTTTATTGGGCCTAATATTCATATTACGTGGCCAATGGGCCTTAAGGGTCCATTCAAGTGTATATTGAGCCTAATAATTTCCATGACATGTTTATTGGGCCTTGCGACTCATTTACATGTTAATTTGGGCCTGAGTTATGGGTCACATGTTTGTTGGGCCTTTGTGGTCCATTTACATGCGTATTGGGCCCAAATTACCCACTTACATGTTATTGGGCCTTTGTGATCCATTTACATGCTAATTGGGTTTGGACTGAAATTCACATGCTTAGTGGATCGTAACTATACCTGTACGAAACTATTGAACGTTGTATACTTATACATGTACCTTTGGGTTTTGATAACATACAACATACATGTCAACATTAAACATAGTACGAAAGGTTGAGAATCTAGTGAGACGTGTCCGTTGGCACCTTTGACTGTACGATCGTAGCTTTTAGTTATAATCAGATTCTCCTGGAGGGAGAGCGCGAGTTTGTGTATAGATCTATACGGGGTGACCCTCCACGCCTTAGTTGTTCGCTACAGCTAGACTAGGCCAGTCTAGGGCAACAACACCTTGAGCAAATACCATCATTTGGAAAAATTTCAAGACAAGCAACTAGTCATTACCATGTATGATTATAACGACTCATGTTAGGATTCTATACCAAAAATATTAATACTTCGGAGATAATTTATCCGATGGTGTCAATACAAAACAATCTATTTAACGATACAAGAACCTCGACATAATAACAAATCAGAAAATATCGGATTTTCTGGGGAATGATTAATATTCAATTATCACTTACGACACAAAGATATCTAAACTTCATTGATATATGTTACTGTTATGAAAATCACACATGCATCTATACTTCATTTTCACATCATTTTCAAACATTTTACAGAAAATATCGGATTTTCTAGGTTTTTACGAAAGATACAAAAACTTTTACTCAAACACACTTATGAACTCACCAACATTATATATGTTGACCGTTTTCAAAATAACTTGTATCCTTAGGTAATCGTTAATCTGGAAGGTTGTCAAGTGTGTATGGTTTTGTTTTATGTAACAACACTTTTCGTACTTTTAACAATTTGAACTTATGCATTTTAACAATGTACTTGATGTGAACAATGTTGGTTGTATTATGTAATGTTGGTGATGAATGTGTTATGTTTCATGTATATTCATTGTGATGATTATTCAATTGTTACTCACACGAGCCCCCGGACGTTTCCGCCGTCTGGTTCGGGGGTGTGATAGGTTGGTTATCATAGCAATGTTTATAGTGAACTAGCATATGTAACCATACATGATATGCAACTATAAACACAATGGGACTAAATGACTTTGAACAAAAATAAAAGAAAAATTCACACTTATGTGCGCATACTAGGATAATAATCTAACAACATCTAATAAAAGTTTCTGGAGGAAATGGAACACTATGATTAAACCAGGGCAGTTATGTAGTCATATTAGGGACAAATATAGCATGATAAACTATATTCATTCAGAATATGACCAACATGTGTTCGGGAGTAATCATAGCAGAAAATAAATCCAAAAGCCTACCCCACTCTCCAATAACTCTAGGGAATCCAAACACAAATAATTAAATATATTATGAGAGTAATTAAAATATGACTTATATATGCACTCTTATGTAGTCCGTATGGGGTGACTCATAGGGTCTTAACAATACTTGTTACGGATGTGGGAAAAACTGGGCATTTTAGGCGAAAACTGCCCCAACACGAACAATCAAGGGGCAAGAACAACAAGAAGGATGCTGACAATGGGTTAGGGAGAAGCAGATCAGGACCCAGTCGTTGTCACCGATACGTTCCTACTTAACGATTCGTATGCATGCATCTTATTTGATAGCGGAGCGGAGCGAAGTTTTGTGAGTAATAAGTTCAAATACTTACTAAAACAACAACCCCAAAAGCTTAATGAAGCCTTTACGGTAGAAATGGATAATGGGAAGACTGAATCAACAAAGGATATCTATGTAGGGTGTACACTAACTCTAAACAATCACGCCTTCCAAATAAACTTAATGCCAGTAAATATTAGGAGTTTTGATGTGATCATAGGCATGGATTGGTTAAGCTCCCATCATGACGATATTATGTGTCACAAGAAGGTCGTTCGCCTTCATCTTCCTAACCACGAAACCCTAATAATCTACGGAGATTAAACCAGCGCAAATCTCCATCAAGGCGCAAAAGTGTCTACAAAAGAAGAACTACACATTCCTTGCTCATGTGGTGGATAAAACCAAAGAGGAAGCGAGCATTCACAACATCCCAGTGGCGTGTGTTTTCCCGGATAGGTTTCTAGAAGATCTTCCGGGAATACCCCCAGAACGACAAATCAAATTCCGAATAGACCTAGTGCCTGGAGCCACTCCAATCGCCAAATCACCCTATAGGTTAGCTCCAGCAGAAATGCAAGAATTATCAAGCCAACTAAGCGAACTCCTGAATAAAGGATTTATCAGACCCCGCTTCTAGCCGTGGGGAGCTCCGGTTCTTTTCGTTAAAAAGAAAGACGGATCCTTCAGGATGTGCATCGACTATAGGGAATTAAATAAGCTCACCATCAAAAATCGGTATCCACTTCCAAGAATCGATGATCTCTTTGACCAGCTTCAAGGAGCTAGTTACTTTTCACAGATAGATCTGAGATCCGGATATCATCAACTTAAAGTCCAAGATGAGGACATCATGACGAATTCGTAATGACCGGAGGGCATCATGACGAATTCGTAATGACCGGAGGGCATCATGCATCTTATTCCGAATTCGTCATGATGCCCTCCGGTCTGACAAATTCCCCCGCTGCGTTTATGGACCTCATGAATCGAGTATGCCGCCCATTTCTTGAAAAATCCGTGATCGCATTCATCGATGATATTCTCGTATACTCTCGAATCAAGGAGGAGCATAGTCAACATCTCCAACAGATCTTAGAGACCCTTCGAGCTGAAAAGTTATATGCGAAACTCTCCAAATGTGAGTTTTGGCTCGGCAGTGTAAATTTCTTAGGGCATGTAGTTTGCCAGGATGGAATCCTTGTAGATCCCTTCAAAGTCAAGGCCATTGAAAGATGGGAGATTCCGACAACGCCAACGGAGATTCGTCAGTTCTTGGGTCTAGCAGGCTATTACCAAAGATTCATTCATAACTTTTCTAAGAGAGCCAAACCCCTCACCACATTGACACAGAAAGGCGTACATTTCAACTAGATGGAGAAGCAAGAGATCGCTTTCCAAACCTTGAAGCAAGCCCTCTGTAGTGCTCCAGTGTTATCCTTAGCGGAGGGAACCAAAGACTTCATAGTTTACTGTGATGCTTCGAATCGGGGTTTAGGTTGTGTCCTTATGCAACACAGGAAGGTAATTGCTTATGCATCTAGACAACTGAAAATGCATGAAGTAAATTATACCACGCATGATCTTGAACTGGGGGCGGTGGTCTTTGCCTTAAAAATTTTGAGGCACTACCTCTATGGTACCAAGTGCACCATCTTTACAGACCACAAGAGCCTCCAGCACATTCTAAATCAAAAGGAACTAAACATGAGGCAACGAAGATGGGTTGAACTGTTAAATGACTATGAGTGTGAGATCAAATACCATCTAGGCAAGGCTAACGTGGTAGTTGATGCCTTGAGCCGAAAGGAGTATTCAAGTCGTTGTGCGAAGACCCTATCAATCACCATCCAATCTGATCTAGCCTCACAGATCAAGGAAGCCCAATCGGATGCATTGAAGCCAGAGAATGTCACTAATGAATCGCTACGAGGAATGGAGAAGGAGCTCGAAGTCAAAGACGACAGAACCTACTACTTCATGAATAGAATTTGGGTTCCCAAAATTGGGGGATTTAGAGAGATAGTCATGCATGAAGCCCACAAGACGCGATATTCTATTCATCTGGGGTTTAGAAAAAATGTATTTGGATATCAAGCAGCAATATTGGTGGCCTAATATGAAGGCAGAGATAGCCAATTTCGTGGGCAAGTGTCTTACTTGTGCCAAAGTGAAAGTGGAATACCAAAAGCCCTTGGGAATATTGCAGCAACCAGTGATACCCGAGTGGAAATGGGAAAGGATTAATATGGACTTCGTGAAAAAATTACCCAAGACAACTGGCGGATTGGATGCAATATGGGTGATTGTGGATAGACTAACAAAATCCGCTCATTTCCTACCAATAAAAGAATCCTACAAGATGGAAAAGCAAACCCGATTTACATCAAGGAGCTTGAGAGACTCCATGGAGTGCTAGTATCTATTATCTCGGATCGAGATAGCAGATTTACTTCAAGATTCTGGCAATCTCTTCAGAAGGCAATAGGAACACAACTAGATATGAGCACTGCCTACCACCCACAGACGGATGGTCAGAGTGAGCGCACCATCCAGACTCTAGAGGATATGCTCCGAGCTTGCATGATCGATTCGGCAAGTCATAGGATAACCACTAACCTTTGATCAAATTCTCTTATAACAACAATTATCACAAGAGCATCAAGGTTGCTCCCTTCAAGGCCCTCTATGGTCGTAAATGTAGATCGCTCCTATGTTGGGCCGAGGTGGGTGACACTCAACTAACAAAAGGGCAATCGCTAGCCAGTGCTCTTACAAGACCCGAAATCATTCGCGAAATGATAGAAAAGATAGTCCAAATCAAAGCTCGACTTCAATCATCACGAGACGGACAGAAGAGCTATGCTGACAAGCGGCGAAATCCATTGGAATTTCAAGTCGGGGATCGCGTGTTGTTAAAGGTCTCCCCTTGGTAGGTAATGATTCTCTTTGGGAAACGTGGAAAATTGAACCCATGATACATTAGAACGTTCGAGATTCTTGCCCAGATTAGCCCTGTGGCTTACAAGCTGCAGCTACTCACCGAGCTCAGCAACGTACACACACTGTTCCACGTCTCGAATCTAAAAAAGTGTCTATCAGATGAAACCCTTGTCGTTCCCTTGGAAGAGATTGAGATAAACGAGAATCTCCTGTTCGTAAAAGAACGAGTAGAGATTATGGATAGGGAGGTAAAGCATACAAAGCAAAGTCACATCCCGATCGTGAAGGATCGATAGAGATTATGGTGCCACCTGAAGACACCACACCAATCTGTGGCACATTCCCCCAGATTCCACCCATTGGAAAAAGAATAAAATCAAGAAGGAGGCCAAGCGGTATGTATGGGATGAGCCTTACCTTTGGAAGTATTGTGCAGACCAAATGACGTGCATGTGTGTTGAGCAAAAAGAGGTACAATCTATCCTTAACTTTTGTCATTCCTATGCTTGTGGAGGTAACTTTGGACCCCACAAGACAGCTAGCAAAGTCTTAGATAGCGGATTCTTTTGGCCTACCATTTTTCACGACCCTTATGTGTTATGTGCACATTGTGATAAGTGCCAAAGATCCGGTTCTTTAAGCTCTAGGAATCAAATGACCCTTACCCCCATTTTAGTATGTGAGATCTTTGATGTATGGGGTATTGACTTTATGGAACCATTTCTGCCCTCTTTTGGTTGTTCTTATATCTTATTAAGGGTGGACTATGTGTCCAAATGGGTGGATGCCAAAGCCACCTGTACTAATGATTCCAAAGTTATGGTGGATTTTCTTAAAGCGCAGATTTTCTCCCGATTTGGCGCACCGAAGGCTCTCATAAGTGACCGTGGGACCCATTTTTGCAACCGAATGCTTGAAGCCGTTCTGAAGAAGTATGGGGTGACTCATAGGGTCTCAACGACCTATCATCCCTAAACCAATGGACAAGCCGAGGTCTCAAACAGTCAAATCAAAAGCATCTTGGAGAAAACGGTCAACCCGAACCGTAAATACTGGAGCATAAGGCTAGATGATGCCTTATGGGAATACCGTACTGCTTTCAAAACTCCCATTGGTATGTCCCCATATAGGCTAGTGTTTGGAAAAAACATGTCACCTCCTGTTTGAGCTCAAGCACACAGCTTTTTGGGCCATAAAGATACTCAACTTGAGTGAAGATGAGGCGGGAAACAAAAGGAAGGTAGATATACAAGACCTAGAGGAAATTCAAAATGATGCATATGAAAGTGACATGATCTATAAAGAGAAGACAAAGGTGTATCATGACAAAATGATCTCCCGAAAGACTTTTGCACAAGGACAAAAAGTTCTTCTTTATCACTCGAGGTTCAAGTTGATTTAAGGGAAATTGAGATCAAGATGGGTCAGTCCTTTCGTGGTCAAAAAGGTATTCGACCATGGTGCAGTGGAGATTACGAGCCAACAAACGGCAAAAACATTCAAAGTTAATGGTCATAGACTGAAACCGTTTTACGAAGGATTAGAGGTGAAGAATGAGGAGATAGAAGTTGTTGGGAACCCCACGTACCAAGACTGAAGCACATTAGGGGGCAAAGTCGAGCCAACGACTTAAAACAAGGGCAGCTACCCGGGAGGCAACCTGGGGGTATTTTTGTCTTTTTCTTTAAAAACATTTTCATTTCTTTGAAGTTTTGGGTTTTTAATGTTTCAAATGCATTTAAACATGATTTCAAATTACCAAACGGACCTTGGGATGCAAAAACACTTCATTTGAATGAGAGGGGAATTCTTAAGTTCAAAAAGTGGGGAATAGCATCCAGAGCCGAACACGGGTCGTGTTCAATTTTGGCTTATATTGGACATGGGTCGTGTTCATGAAAAAAACACCTTGTCACATCCAGAGAGCAACACAGGTTGTGTTCGATTTAGCATTATACTGAACATGGGTCGTGTTCAGCATTCTCAACATTTTTTTCCAACACAGGGCATGTTCATTTGGCCCGTGGGAACACAAGTCGTGTTCGTACAACAGACCTGGTGGTTTTTAATGATTAAAATCGGGATTTTGCCTCATTTACCCACACATTCATTCCATAATAGCCTCTCTCTCCGAAGAAAACTCTAAGGTCCGATTTTCACTCAAAACCCTTCAATTTCTACAAGATTTTAGCTTAAATCTTCAAAGAGGTTTGATTTTCATCTTCTCCACTTGTCACAACGAGCATTTTAGCTAGGAAATTATATTCCTGTGTAATCATTCAACCATTTTAAAACATATACTCTAAATAAAAGATGACCCCAGTGCTTATTTAAATTCACCTTTCATGTTCAACAAGAGTCTGAAACCCTAGGAATCCCTGTTTAAGTCTATATTGGACTAGGATCTCCTTATTGGGCCTAAAGGGCCAATAAGCATTCAATTCAACTATTTTGGGCTTGGAAACCCTATTTGGATTCTAAATGGACCCAATTCGCAAATCTATAACATTTTGGACCATTTGGGCCTAGAATGATTCATTCTAACCCTAATGGGCCTTATTGGGCCATAGCTAATCCAATTAAACCTAGTAAGCCATAAATCCATTCTTTTATGCCATTTTGGGCCGTGAACTACCCTAAAGGCCCAATGGGCCGAAAACTTCTCTACGGGCCTCATGATTTCGAGCAAGGATCAAGATTGGGCTAAAATGATTCATCTTTTCCTTCTTAATGTAATTCTTGGCCCATGAGTAAAAAAAAGAAATGGAATGAGGGTTAACTTTGGTGGTGCCACCTCATTTTTATTTGATGGACAGCTAAGCACATTACACCTCAAACAACCAAGCCATCTCATGTTCCCATGCAAACTCATCTCTTCTCTCTCTTTTTCTTTACCTCTCGGCCGAACATACACACGCACACACACACTCCATTTGCAAACTTCTCTCAAACAATCACAAGAACACTCCTTCCTTTCCTCTCTAATTTTCTAGATCTTGATCATCTTGAAGAAGGTTTTCACCACCAAAAATCATCATTCTTGGTAAGTCTTTACATATCCAAGTTATATAACTTCTTTCTCTTGTTAGATCACTCCTTCTAAACAAGATTTTGGTGATCATACTCCTAGAAACTTCTTAAGCTCAAAAACTACTTTAAGGTGTTGCTAGGACCAAAAATCTCTTCATCTCTTCTTCAAAAGCAAAACATCAAAGCAAAGGTGAGTTCATACCCCCTTGTTTTCGATTTTTACATGATATTTGGGGGAGAATACAAGTAAAATGTGTAGATCTATGTGTTATATGGATGTCTTGTGTGATTTCTTAGTTTATTTTGTAAAAATATGTTAGGTCTTAGAAAATCTCGACATCTTAAGTATCATCGAGTTAAGATCCATGAACAAAGACACCTTACACATCATATTATCAAGTTAAAAGTGTTATATGTTTAAGATATAAAAATTTAACGCAAAAACTTGTTAAGGGTCAAAATTGTCAAGAAAACAAAAGATAAGGGAAAAATCGACATTTATGTTTTTAGAAGGACCAAACATATCAAAATGGATTTTTATGATAAACATGCTTTCCAAAGGGGTAAAAATGTAAATTTTGGCTTAATCGGCCAAACATTTGGGCCTCACGGTTTTTGGGCCCAAAATTGCGAAAAAGGGAAAGTTTTTGGACTAAAAATGTTATTTAAGCAAAACCTGAGTCATAAATGTAAATAAACCAAATTCAGAGGTGAAAATAACATTTATTTCTAAATTGGACCAAAAATGTAACTTTTAGCAAAATTGGGCCGAAGGTGTAAATTTTTACAAACAATGGGCTGACAATGCACTTTTCTGTAAAACTAGGCTTTAAATGTCAAAATATATATTTCTGGACTAAAACCATGAATTTATAGACATTTGGGACAAGATTACAAATTTTTATAAATTATGGACTAAAGTGTCATTTTTACAAAACGTTGGGCCTTAATTGAAAATTTGAGGCTTTTGACCAAAAATGTTGTTTTACAAAAAGGAGACTTTTTATAATAAACTTGGTAAACCTCGAGCTAAAATAAACAACGACACAATAACGAATGGACGAAATACATCGATAATAATTTTATTGGGCCTAATATTCATATTACGTGGCCAATGGGCCTTAAGGGTCCATTCAAGTGTATATTGAGCCTAATAATTTCCATGACATGTTTATTGGGCCTTGCGACTCATTTACATGTTAATTTGGGCCTGAGTTATGGGTCACATGTTTGTTGGGCCTTTGTGGTCCATTTACATGCGTATTGGGCCCAAATTACCCACTTACATGTTATTGGGCCTTTTTGATCTATTTACATGCTAATTGGGCTTGGACAGAAATTCACATGCTTAGTGGATCATAACTGTACCTATACGAAACTATTGAACTCCGTATACTTATATATGTATCTTTGGGTTTTGATAACATACAACATACACGTAAACATTAAACATAGTACGAAAGGTTGAGAATCTAGTGAGACGTGTCCGATGGCACCTTTGAGTGTACGATCGTAGCTTTTAGTTATAATCAGATTCTCCTGGATGGAGAGCGAGAGTTTGTGTATAGATCTATATGGGGTGACCCTCCACACCTTAGCTGTTCGCTACAGCTAGACTAGGCCAGTCTAGGACAGCAACACCTTGAGCAAATACCGACATTTGGAAAAATTTCAAGACAAGCAACTAGTCATTACCATGTATGATTATAATGACTCATGTTAGGATTCTCTACCAAAAATATTAATACTTCGGAGATAATTTTTTCGATGGTGTCAATACAAAACAATCTATTTAACGATATAGGAACCACGACATAATAACAAATCAGAAAATATCGGATTTTCTGGGAAAATATTAATATTCAATTATCACTTACTTACAACACAAAGATATCTAAACTTCATTGATATATGTTACTACTATGAAATTCACACATGCATCTATACTTCATTTTCACATCATTTTCAAACATTTTACAGAAAATATCGGATTTTCTAGGTTTTTACGAAAGATACAAAAACTTTTACTCAAACACACATATCAACTCACCAACATTATATATGTTGACCGTTTTCATAAAAACTTGCATGCTCAAGTAATCGTTAAGTTTGAAGGTTGTCAAGTGTGTATGGTTTTGTTTTATGTAACAACACTTATCGTACTTTTAACAATTTGAACTTATGTATTTTAACAATGTACTTGATGTGAACAATGTTTGTTGTATTATGTAATGTTGGTGATGAATGTCTTATGTTTCATGTATATTCATTGTGATGATTATTCAATTGTTAGTCACACGAGCCCCCGGTCGTTTCCGCCGTCTGGTTCGGGGGTGTGACACCACTTCATCTCCTACATCTAATACACCATTTTCTTGCACTTTCATTGTGCAATTGGGGGTTTTGACAAACCCTAGGTCCGAAATTTTCTAAAGAATTTGGTGTTTTTGTGCTTAAATCTTCATGTAGGAAAGCTTGGGGTGGTTGAAGAAGGTCTTTCTCACCAACAACAACACATTCCACTAACGACTCGGTACAATCCTTCCAATTCTTCACTTGTGGATTTTGTGTTCTTTAGGTCAAATTGCATGTAATTGTGGTCAAATTGGACTTGATTATCACTTGGAAATCATTCAAAACCAAGTTTCCTGCAAAATTTTGGTGGCCAAACTTGTGTTGACCGGACCCGTCAATAGTTGACTTTTTGACTCGTTGACCGGTTGAGTTTTTGTCTTAGCCCCAAATTTTGACTATGGAAGGTGAGCCTTCAAAGAGACCTAGTCACACCAAGTCATTCGCCCGCCATCGTAGACCTCGATCCCCGTCCCCATCACCACCACCTAACCCGACTCATGGTGGTGTAGTGTGTCTCGGTCCAATTCAAGAGGTCAAACTGGAAGCATTCCTCCAGCGTGGTCACACTATACAAAAATTTGCGCACGTGCCATCCCTCCGTGAGCTGCACATTTATAAGCAAGTCCACACCCTGTTTTGCAACATCGGATGACACGGGTTGTTGAGGTTCCACAAACTCAGCTACAAAGTTCCAACAACTGAGTTTCTGTCCTCGGTCTATTTGGACCATGGGGTCCTCAACTTCCGCCTCATTAACCATGACTACGCCATTTCCTTGGATCAAATCAATGCTATAGTTGGGGCCCTAACTAAAAACACATCTAGCCCCAATGACCCAATTGAAGGATACAGTGATCTATTCTGGTGGACCCACCTCACCCATCTGCATCTGTATGTCTCCAGCACGGCTAAAGCCTCATCACTCATCCATCCCGTGACGAAGGTGGCCCATCGAATAATTGCTTCACTCGTCATCCCTAAAGAGGAGCGAAGCACCATTAGCGTGTTGGAGCTAAAAATCCTCAACGCAATGGCCAACCCAGAAAAACAAATCGTACCTCATTATGGCCAATTGGTGTGCAACAAACTCCTCCGCCTGAGCACATCCCGATTGGGAAAAATTTATTATGGGGGTATAGTCAGCATGCTCGCCAAGAGTGCCCCGGTCCGATCCCCATATCCCGCTGACCACCAGCCACTGCAGGGTGAGCCTTATCTTACCACAGCTGTTCTTGAGTCCATGCGACTATTCTGTTCGGCAGCGGATGGCACCCACCACTGGACCATGGGCCAAAATCATGACCCGAAGCTCCTCATTACACCATAAAATAAAGACATTCTTGATCTCCGAAGCCCCACCTATATGAATGATTGGCAAATCACTCCATACCTCTTTCCCCGCTCCTATTCCACTGAGGGAGATGAGCAAAATGAAGAAAGTCAGGAGGGTGATGCTGATGATGATGATGAAGAGGAGGAACCCCAAAATACTCCTCCCACGGGTGGTGCTAGATCATCCCATCATGCTGAGCCCTCTTCATATCACCAACAATATATGGATCAATTCCAGTCGATCCATACCCGCCTCGACACTTACCATCAAGATCTCGCGAGCCTCACCCAAAGTTTTTCTTCCTTCACCACCCAATACGCTCGGGATCAAGAGCGTCATCGCAAGCATGAGGAGGACTTTTGGGCTTGGACCCGAAACTCCAGATATTATCCTCCTCCTCCTCCTTCGCAATAGGTCATTCCACCCTCTCCAAGCATCGGGGACGATGTTTATCTTTAAGCTTGGGGAAGGGTAGAGTTGTATATTAGGTGCATTTTCATGTTCATACACATGCATTTTCAAAAAAATAAAAAAATAAATAAATAAATAAAATAAAATAAATTAAATTAACTTTCTTATTTTCATTTTCTTTGCATTATGCATTTATAAAAAACCAAAAATATTTTTATTTCAAGTTTTTGCATTCCATCATTTTCATGCATCATCATCTTCATCGGAAAAAAAAAATGGACGAGATAATGACACTCTTTTCATACAATAGCTCCATGAAGTGGAAAAACGAGAAATTAAATGAAAAGGTTTCTGACACGACCGGATAACTACCGGAAGTATAGAGTCATCCTGTTTCGTCTAATTCTTGTTCTTTCTTGAGGACAAGAAAGGTCTAAGCTTGGGTAGATTTGTTAGGTGCATTTTGTGCACCTTTTTGCACATGTTTTTGTCCTTTAGTATGCATCTAATTAGTATAATTATTCTTCATTTGTCTTGCATTTCATCATGTTTATGTTATTCTCTAGGAGGTTGGAGGGCGCTTTTGGAGGTGCTGGGGAGTGTTGGTGAAGATTGCGGGATGATCGGGCGAAGAACGGAAGAGTTGGAAAATCAAGTTGGGATAAGCACACAGAGAGCAACACAGGGCGTGTTGGATTTACACTACAAAGCCAACACGGGTCGTGTTTGACCAGATCAAGACATGTTGACTTCACTGAACACGACCCGTGTCAATTCAACCTATTTGGACACGGGGCGTGTTGGGCAAGCTGAGCATTTTTTAGCATCGTACATTAGAGTTGGAATCGAGGATTGAAGGCCATGTTTTCACCCAACACGACCCGTGTTGATTTAATCTATATTAACACGGGCCATGTTCGACGTTATAACTGTGTTTTGGCAGTTTTTCCTATTTTTCATATGACGGGAATTGGGTCAATGAGGGACACACACAACATATAAGAGCACATTTTGAAGGAAGGTTTTGAAGGCTTTTGCAAGGGAGTAATCGTTTAGCATTTGGAAACATTATTTCTTGTATTTGTAAGTTGTAATTGCACAATATTTCCATCTTTTGACTTGTGATCTTGTTCTAGCCATGTGTGGCTAGAACCCTAGTTTCTCCAATTTCATGTTTTGACTTCTTAGTACTGATCTCAATCATATGACATGATGTTTGTTTTCAATTTCTATCTAATGAATTTGATTTTGCTACAATCGAACGTTTGATTCTAATTGTGATTCTTATTGGCCATTTAAATTAGGGTTAGGTCATTCTAGTTATCTGTTTTGCAAAATCTGTAATTGTTTTGAGAAATTGAACAAGTAACAAGCACTAAATGGAATGCTTTTGAATAAATCTAGTGTAAAGCTTATTCATACACTCTTACACTCCTGAGCTTGTGAGGAGCATTAGGTGTTGTTGGGAACATTCGCATAAAGCTTAAAGCAATCTTTTAATCTAATTCTAAGAGCTTGTTTAGATTAGGTTAGTAAGTTTAGGATTAATCAAAGAGCTTGTTTTGGCTGATTAATGTGGTGAATGGGAAGTCTTAGAGCTTGCTAACACTTTCAAGTACCAACTTAGATAGAATTGAGCAAGCATTGTGTTATCATTGAATCACACTACTAAATGTCATCCATGAAGTTGGAGTCCTTACAAGAATCTGAACTTGATTCATTCATTTTACTGATTACTTGTGCTTTCAATTTATTTTTTTCAACCATTACATCTAAAATCTCCCCCCCCCCCCTTTAATCTTTTGTAACCATAGTACCTTTCGCAAAGACGTACAGACTAATTATCCTGTGTCTCTGCGGATCGAGTCCGCCAGTCAGGATGAAACCCTACTTTCAAAGGTTTGCACCCTATTTAAACAAATTTTGAGGCCACAAGTCAGCCCCCATCACCCCTCAGAGCATCATTTTTGAAACCCTAGAGCCCTCTTTGCATTTTGTGTGATTTTGGTGTGTTCTTTGAAGATCTTGAGAGAAAAAGGAAGGTAGATCAAGAGGAGAAGAAAGAGATCCTAGATCCTTGAGGAATTTCAGAAGATAGTAAGGTATATCTTGGCCCTTTTCTGTTTCTATGCTTAAATCCCCTTTTTGAAGCCATTAAAGCTATTCTTGAACCATTTCTTGGCTTAGTAGTAGCATAGAGGACTCATGGAGTTGATTAGCCTCCACATCTAGCTAGGTTTGAATTCCAGAAGCTTAGATCTAACACCTTTATGGATACATTTTGCATGGAAGCTCTAGATCTACTATTATAGTGTGCTTTGAACCTTAAAACCTTCATTTGATGTTATTAACACGTAAAGTTGGAAACTTTACGTGTTAATCAAGTCCCAGGAACCCAGATCTATTAATGGTATGGACGGGTTTCAAGCATAATCGAGTATATAGTGTTTGCATGCATAAGAATCGGTGATTTGTTCTTCAGACTCGGCGAATCGAGTCGCGAGTCCCCTGTTTTTCCTTTTTCGAGTTATGTCGAGTGGAACCAGTGAGTGAGAGTTTGACTCCATGAGATAGAGGGTTAGACTCATTCGTAGAAGAACTCGGCGAGTCAATGCCCTGACTCGGCGACTCCAAGGCAATCTTCATGCTTCAAGAACAGACTCGACGAGTTGTTCATACAACTCGACGAGCACAGCTAGAATGTTCATCTGATGAAGGAGAACTCGACGAGTTGTTCATACAACTCGGCGAGTCGGATGCAGATTGTCAGAGTGTTAGTAGCAAAAAGGAAATCGCCGAGTTTGCACCAAAACTCGACGAGTAGTAGCAAGTAGAATCAAGAAAATAAGAGTGAGGACTCAACGAGTCAGGTCAACTGAGTGTTGACTTTGACAGTTAGGTTGACTTGGACCAGAGGTAAGAGAGTCATTTTACCCTCAGTATTATTTTCAGTATTTGATTGATAGTGCTCCTTGATATTGTAGTCAGGGTGAAACCGGAGCCGCAGCAGACAGATTCCGGAGCAGTCCTTTCAGCAGCTAGGCTACGAGGTGAGTTTCCTTCCAGTAGGAACGGGTCTAAGGCCACAATGCCGGCCCGTTTAGTTAGCAGTTGTTTCTGGACTTTGGTCCGATGCAGGAGTTAGTATGTTTGATGTCTTCGTGACTCAGACATGATTATGTGTTATGTGTCTCGGGCTACGGTCCGATGCAGTATGCAGTACATGTGTTTATGATGATGTGTGTATGCTAGTTGACATGTGTTTGTGCTATGCTATGATCAGTAGTTCCGGACTTCGGTCTAATGCTGTCAGTTCCGGACTTCGGTCCGATGCAGCTAGTTCCGGACACCGGTCAGATGCAGGGGACAAGGTCCCAGTCAGTTCCGGACTACGGTCCGATGCAATTCACGGGCTTCGGTCCGATGCAGTGGGCAAGGCCCAATACGTGCTTATATGTTATTGTATGGTATGTGGTAGTTTGGGGGAGCTCACTAAGCTTCGTGCTTACAGTTTCAGTTTTGGTTTCAGGTACTTCCGCAAGTAAGGGGAAGAGCTCGAGATGATGGCATCGCACACACCACAATTTCAGTCTTTATCCTAGGAGTTTTTTTTGATCCATAGTTTGATTTGATACAGTTGTTTCACGACATTTTATTATGAGTTGAGATATTTGACGTATGCTTTTTATGATATGACGATCAGTATATGATTTTTATTACTATTAAAACAAAAAAAAAATTGGGTCTTATTTTACAATGTTTCAAGTTGGTATCAGAGCCTTGGTTTGAGGGATTCGGGCGCACTCTCGGGTGTGTCTGAACTCAAACTACGGAAGTGGTAAAATGTTTTCAAAAGAAAAGAGTTTTCGAAAAATGAAGAGAATTTTTAGAAAGAAAAGAACTTTGAAAAGAGAAAAGGGGTGTGGTGAATGCGATCAGCCGAGCTCAAGTAAGTACTCCCAAATTACCAATACAAGTTTATGTTATGAGTTATCAGTTTCAATATTTAGTAGAACAGCATGCTAGAATAGGACTAAGATCTTAGAGGATGCCATATGTGCCAGCTATATGTGCTTCAGCTTTATGAGAATTTCATACTAGTTGAGTGGGCTGCAGTAGGATAGCCTGTTTAGGTTATGCCTGATATCATGAGCTTAGCATTGTATGCTAGTATAGGCCCTTATTATGAGGATATAGTTACTTGAGTAGTTTCTTGTGTCTGAATGTTTCTTGCTTTGTGCTTTGTGGGGCTCTGAGTGATGGGAGTTAGCCATTAGGTGAATATGTCACGTCATATGTGAACAGGGTTGAATAATCTCAGAGTGCTAGACTTGGCCCTATTGCGCAGCTCCGGTATGAGTCTGACCGTGGTAGGGATAGGTCTTTACTCAAAGGATTATCCGAGCCTCGCCACATATGATGGTATTCAGGTAATGGCTAATTAGCATTACAAGGAGGCTTTTAGCATCTGAGGACTGGTTTGGGTGGCGTCAGAAGTTCCCTAGGGCAAGCCTTGGAAGGTAGTATTAGAGATCAGTAGTAGTAAAGTGACTTGGTGGAATCAAGGCAGTTCTTGAGGAAAGTACGGATAGATATGGAAGGTAGTATGGGCCCGTACTACTAAAAGCAGAGGATCTGTACTCAATTCAAGAAAGCTGAGATGAGACCAGGAAACTTGTGATAGTAGTGATCCCTTGAGATATATTTATGATTCTGAAATTTATTTTGATGATTTTTCATAATGGTGGTATTGCGTCCTCGACCAGCAATCGGCAGTTCAGGTGTCGAAGGAGGATAAGGATTAGACCCGGAGGTCAGGCAGATGGATGAGCAGACCAAGGAGTTTCTCTCTTTAGAGATTACTCGCATCATACGTGAGCAGACTCCTGTGATCTTTGGTTCGATCAAGGAGGGTATCTTGGAGTTGATGGATTAGAGATTGAGTACTTTCCGTGCTGAGGTAGCGGCCATGATGGGGTCACGCACGCTTACCTTCAGGGAGTTCCGTGCATGTGGTGCTCCAGATTACCATGGGGCGCGGGACCCCATTGCGAGTACCAGATAGTTGGCAGATGTGGCCAACGCATTCCGCACGAGCAGATGTCCCGAGGGGGACAAGGTCAGATTGGCGTCCTGTCTTCTGAAGCATAAGGCACGAGATTGGTGGGAGGAGGTTGGTCATGCCATTGGGGATGACGCGGCTTTGGATGCCATGACTTGGACAAACTTTTCTACCAGGTTCAGAGTTGAGTTCGCACCAATTATTGAGGTGCAACAGTTAGCACATGTGTTCCAAGAGTTGACTCAGACTACAGAGACGGTGGCGGAAATTACCACCAAGTTCAGAAAGAGGGCACTTCTCGTTCCTCAGAATGCAACTGATGAGGAAATGAAGAAAGCTCATTATCATGAGATGCTGCGGAGAGATATCTGCCAGTTCGTGAGCCGGTCCAGCTGTAAGAAGTTAGATGACATGATTGCTAGGGCGAGAGAGAGAGAGAGAGAGAGAGATAGATAGAGATTGACCTTGAGATAGAGAGAAAGACGAAGCCGGAGGCAGCTCCAGGTTCAGGGAATTTGGGCAAAAAGCCTAAGGGTTCAGATCATAGAGCTAGGAGTCAGCAGAGCCATGCTCGGTGTGGCAAGTGTGAGAGATTGCACGACGGGGCGTGCAAGGCAGGGAGTGCCGGCTATTACAAGTGCGGACGGACTGGGCATATGAGCAGAGCTTGTACAGCCGCTGCTACCACCATTGCGGCA
Source organism: Lactuca serriola (assembly GCF_051521515.1). NCBI lineage: Eukaryota > Viridiplantae > Streptophyta > Magnoliopsida > Asterales > Asteraceae > Lactuca > Lactuca serriola. Next base: position 74,469,517 of record NC_136412.1, on the reverse strand, counting down.
TCAGATCTGATTTGCTTCCAGTGCAATCAGAGGGGACATAAAAAGTCCCAATGTCAGAGTTTAGCGGCAGCGGGGAAGGTGTCAGCACCTGCTCCTGCTACCTTGAGGATTTCAGATGGCCGCCAGGGCCGAGTCGAGACGCCGGTGAACGACATCTCAGCTACAGTATTGTTTGATTCGGGATCTACCCGATCATACGTCGCTCTTGCACTTAGAAAGAGGTTTAGCAGAGCTCCAGGGGAGCTAGATTTTCCACTTGAGGTTTAGATAGCAGCTGATAGGACCGTTAGGGTGCAAGAGTGCACAGAGAGTGTTCTCTGCAGTTATTCGATGAGCAATTTCCGGTGGACTTGGTCCCTATTCCCTTGCGAGGGAATAAGGTCATAGTAGGCATGGATTGGTTGAGCCCCAATGGGGCGGTGATAGATTGTGAGCTACAGTTGGTGAGGGTTCGCACTCCCAGTGGGGGAGAGTTAGTGATTCAGGGAGAGAAGCCACAGCGCGTGCCAGTTTTGTGTTCAGCAACGAGGGCAAGACACTATTTTCAGCAGGGTTGCGTCGGCTATATTGCCTACGTTTCAGATGCCCGGGAGAAGGGCAAGATGACAGTTGACGATGTTCTGGTGGTGCGAGACTACTCGGATGTATTTCCGGAGGAATTGTCGGGGGTACCTCCTAAGAGACAGGTTGAGTTCGGGATTGATCTAATCCCTGGTGCGGCACCGATAGCCAAGGCACCGTATCGGTTGGCTACCCCAGAGATGCATGAGTTGTCCACGCAGCTGCAAGAGTTGCTGGACAAGGGATTTATCAGGCCGAGCAGTTCACCCTGGGGTGCACCGATTTAATTCGTGAAGAAAAAGGATGGGTCGCACCGTATGTGTATAGATTACCGGGAGCTGAATAAGGTAACGGTGAAGAACCGTTACCCACTTCCGAGGATAGATGATTTGTTTGATCAGCTTCAGGGAGCATCTTGGTTCTCCAAGAATGATTTACGCTCCAAATATCACCAGATGCGAGTCAGAGGCGAGGATGTGCAGAAGACTGCCTTCAGGACCAGGTATGGTCATTATGAGTTTGTGGTGATTCCGTTTGGGCTCACCAATGCTCCGGCCGCGTTCATGGACCTCATGAACCGCGTGTGCAGGCCGATATTGGATCGGTCTGTGATAGTATTCATAGACGATATCTTGATGTATTCCAAGACTCAGGAGCATCATGAGGAGCACCTGAGAGAGGTGCTAGAGATTTTGAGGAGGGAGAGACTTTTCGCGAAGTTCTCCAAGTGTGAGTTTTGGTTGCGTGAGGTGCAGTTCCTTGGTCACATCATCAACCAGAAGGGTATTTTGGTAGATCCGGCCAAGATTTAGGTCGTGATGCAGTGGGAGGTTCCGAAGTCTCCATCCGAGATTCGGAGTTTCCTAGGATTGGCAGGGTATTACAGGAGATTCATCTAGGATTTCTCCAAGAAAGCAGTACCGCTCACCTGACTGACCAAGAAGTCGGTAGCGTTTCGTTGGGGGCCTAAGCAGCAGGTAGCGTTTGAGACCCTCAGGCAGAAATTGTGCGAGGCACCGATTCTTACCCTGCCAGAGGGAGTAGAGGATTTCGTAGTCTACTGTGATACCTCGATCACGGGTATGGGAGTTGTGTTGATGCAGCGAGGCCTTGTGATAGCTTATGCCTCGAGACAGTTGAAGCCTCACGAGGCTAATTATCCTACGCATGATTTAGAGTTGGGGGCAGTGGTGTTTGCCCTCAACATTTGGAGGCATTACCTTTATGGGGTCCGTTGTACCATTTACACGGAGCACAAGAGCTTGAGGTACCTCATGGTTCAGCCGAATCTGAACATGAGGCAGAGGCGATGGTTAGATGTGTTGGAGGATTACGACTTTGAGATCCTTTATCACCCAGGGAAGGCCAACGTAGTGGCCGATGCGTTGAGCCGTAAGGCAGTAGCGGCCCCGATCAGAGACATTTGTTTGAGGATGACGATGATTATTCCATTATTGGAGCAAATTAAGGAGGCACATGTAGAGGGTCTCAAGGAGGAGAGACAAAAGTGTGAGAAGATCGTGGGTCGAGTAGCTTCTTTTGACTATGATAGTAGAGGATGGTTGACCCTTCACGGGAGAGTTTGGGTGTCGTACTGGGGCGGAGTACGGCAAGTGTTGATGGATGAGGCCCATAAGTCTCGATTTTCCATCCATTTATTGGTGACCCTGCATGAAGCGGGATGTCGCCTGGTATGTGGAGAGGTGCCTAACCTGCAGGAAGGTTAAGGCAGAGCAGCAGAGACCTCACGGCAAGATGCAGCCGTTAGACATTCCAGTGTGGAAATGGGAAGACATTACCATGGATTTCATCACGAAGCTTCCTAGCACTACGCGTGGAGTGGATTCCATATGGGTTATTGTGGATCGTTTGACGAAGATTGCTCATTTTATACCGATCCAGGAGTGAATATCAGTAGAAAAGTTAGCTGATATTTATGTGAGGGGTGTAGTGGCACGTCAAGCAGTGCCTGTTTCAGTGGTGTCAGACCGAGATGTCCGTTTTACTTCCAGATTCTGGAAGCGGTTTCACGATGAGATGGGTACTCGTCTCCATTTTATCACCGCTTTCCATCCTCAGACAGACGGACAGAGCGAGAGAACGACTCAAACTCTCGAGGACATGCTGCGGGCATGTGTTCTAGACTACGGTGGCAGTTGGGATACGTATCTTCCGTTAGCGGAATTTTCATATAACAATAGTTACCACGTGAGTATCGATCTACCTCCTTTCGAAAAGATCTATGGGAGGAAGTGCAGGACCCCGATTTGTTGGGGCGAGGTCGGTCAGTGAATCATTGGAAGCACCGAGGTGGTGCTTAAGACGACAGAATTGATCCAGCAGGTTCGCGGCAGACTGTAGACTACGCAGAGTTGGCAGAAGAGTTACGCCGATAGGAGGTGTTCAAATTTGGAGTTCCAGGTGGGCGATATGGTCCTCCTGAAGGTATCACCCTGGAAGGGTGTTATCAGGTTTCGGAAGAGGGGCAAGCTGGGCCCCAGGTTCATTGGTCCTTTTAGGGTTTTGGCCCGGGTGGGTCGGGTTGCTTATCGGTTGGATCTTCCATCAGAGCTTAGCCAGATCCACAACACTGTCCATGTTTCTCAGTTGAGGAAGTGTTTGGTGGACGAGTCGGCAGTAGTGCCCATTGAGGATATTCAGGTTGATAGCAGCCTGAATTATATCGAGAAGCCAGTTGCAATCTTGGATCAGAAGGTGAAGACCTTGAGGAACAAGGTGATTCAGTTGGTAAAGGTACAGTGGCAGCACCGGAAGGGTTCTGAGTCGACGTGGGAGTCCGAAGAGGAGATGCGGGGGCATTAGCCCGAGTTGTTCCAAGATTCAGCGGCAGCAGACTTCGAGGACGAAGTCTGAGACAAGTGGGGGAGGGTTGTCACACCCTAATTCTAATATGATATTTATATTTTGTTTATTATTATTATTTTCTCCAAGTTTTAAGGGGAACTCAACGAGTCGGTAGCTGGACTCGTCCAGTAGAATCGTGAATTCCAGCACGTTTAACTTGGCGACTCGACGAGTCTGTATTTCGGACTCGGCGAGTCCGCCAGTCTGGATGAAACCCTAATTTCAAGGGTTTGCACCCTATTTAAACAACTTTTGAGGCCACAAGTCAGCCCTATCACCCCTCAGACCATCATTCTCGAAACCCTAGAGCCCTCTTTGCATTTTGTGTGATTTTGGTGTGTTCTTTGAAGATCTTGAGAGAAAAAAGAAGGTAGATCAAGAGAAGAAGAAGGAGATCCTAGATCCTTGAGGAATTTCAGAAGATAGTAAGGTATATCTTGGCCCTTTTGTGTTTCTATGCTTAAATCCCCTTTTTGAAGCCATTAAAGCTATTCTTGAACCATTTCTTGGCTTAGTAGTAGCATAGAGGACTCATGGAGTTGATTAGCCTCCGGATCTATCTAGGTTTGAATTCCAGAAGCTTAGATCTAGCATCTTTATGGATGCATTTTACATGGAAGCTTTGGATCTACAATTATAGTGTGCTTTGAACCTTAAAACCTTCATTTGATGTTATTTACACGTAAAGTTGGAAACTTTACGTGTTAATCAATTCCCAGGAACCCAGATCTATTAATGGTACGGAGTGGTTTCAAGCAGAATCGAGTATATAGTGTTTGCATGCATACGACTCTGCGAGTTGTTCTTCAGACCCGGCGATTCGAGTCGCGAGTCCCCGGTATTTCCTTTTTCGAGTTATGCCGAGTGGAACCAGTGAGTGAGAGTTGGACTCGGTGAGCTAGAGGGTTAGACTCATTCGTGGAAGAACTCGGCGAGTCAATGCCCTGACTCGGCGAGTCCAAGGCAATCTTGATGCTTCAAGAATAGACTCGACGAGTTGTTCATACAACTCTGCGAGCACAGCTAGAATGTTCATCTGATGAAGGAGAACTCGACGAGTTGTTCATACAACTCGTCGAGTCGGATGCATATTGTCGGAGTGTTAGTAGCAAAGAGGAACTCGCCGAGCTTGCGCCAAAACTCGACGAGTAGTAGTGAGTAGAATCAAGAAAATAAGAGTGAGGACTCGATGAGTTGGTGACCCAACTCGACGAGTCAGGTCAACTGAATGTTGACTTTGACAGTTAGGTTGACTTGGACCAGGGGTAAGAGAGTCATTTTACCCTCAGTATTATTATCAGTATTTGATTGATGGTGCTCATGGATATTGTAGCCAGGGTGAAACCGGAGCCGCAACAGACACATTCCAGAGCAGTCCTTTCAGCAGCTAGGCTACGAAGTGAGTTTCCTTCTAGTAGGAACAGGTCTAAGGCCACAATGTCGGCCTGTTTAGTTAGCAGTAGTTTCCGGACAGGCGGTGGCTGTGATGGGAGGAACATGGGTGGCGGTGCTGGAGGACCCTCCGACGATGGCGGCTGCAAATCTTAGGCTAGGGTTTAGGGTTAAAAGGTTGATGCTATATATACTCCCGTCCATCACCAAACTTTTTCCATGATGACACTTCTAGTCCCTCCACCTCCTTCTTCTTTCAAACTAAGTTCAATACTTACCAAACAGCCCCTATCTTTAATAATTTATTGCAATACAAGTCACATAAGATTCCCCTTAAACCCTCAGTATTTAAAATCCTTTCAATTTAATCCCAATAATTACCAACCAGCCCTCAACCTCCAAAATCATTTACAAATCAGTCCGGAAATTACATTTTAATCCCCAAAACTAACCCCTTGCTACACTACTTCGCATTTAGGCTATTGTTCTTTTAATAAATCTTTATCTATTAATTTATCTACTGAACGGGGTGTTACAATTCTCCTTCACTTAAATTAGATTTCGTCCTCGAAATCATTCCTTATCATACCTTACATGCTAACTACTCTAGTAACATGGTCACCATCCTGGGCACACCCTAACCTTTCTAGGGTAACTGTAACCAATCATCTCAAAGCCCTAACATCCGCATGTGAACTCATTCCTCGCAACAAGATCACATTTATTTCATATGAATTCTGTTGTCTAGAGATGGTTTGAATCTTAACAGACCACTCTTACTGAATCATTATTGATGAAACCAACCTGTTTATCTCTCAACTGACCCCTCAACATCCTGCTAGCTCGAAATTCCCACTACAAAACAGGTTCAGAAACCTAATTATCCCTGTAGATCACTTATACTTGGCCAATGCTCATATCTTTCCATTGTGAGTGACTTGTCACTTCCCAATAAACTAGATATCCTATCTGTACTTGCACTTAGGGCACAATTACTAACATTGCCCAAACGCTGAAACTACCCGAACACTGAACTGCCTGAAGCAGTATGCTGCCACATGGATGCTCTCCAAAATCTAAAGAGACCTCCCTGGTCTCAGTTCGATCACCAATTATCTGAAATACCGGGTTCCAACCCGACTACGGAGCCAAAGGACTCCCTACTTATCCGCCTCACATGACTTCTAAACGAAATCCTTCTATGGATCTAGCTACTACTAACTATCTTGTAACTGTGGCCCTAACGACCTTCTGATCTAATTGATTGGTTCCATGCATCGAATCTTGACAACACCAAACCCAATGCTAAAGTGATTGCTACATGACCATTGGTAGCCTCATGTCATAGATGACCTTAAGCAGTCCACTGCTCCCTTGCTCTCATATCTGTAGTGGCGCTTCTACAATCTTATCACTGGCTCAACTAGATCTACTCCATCTAGATAATTCTGAAATCCAATCCATGGATTTCCATATCCTTACTGCTACACCCGAACTGGTGGGTACTACTGTTCTTTCCGCGTCCTAACAATGCACTCACGCTATCTACCAACTTAGTGAAGGCTGCGGCTACACCCACAGACTCACGTCACTCTAGTACTATCTGGTAATCTTGTGAATGCTACGGCTACACCCGCAGACTTACAACACTCTAATACTATATGGCTGCTAGTGAATGCTACGGCTACACCCGCAGACTTACAACACTCTGATACTATCTGACTGCTAGTGAATGCTACGGCTACACCCGCAGACTTACAACACTCTCATAGTATCTGACTGCTAGTGAATGCTACGGCTACACCCGCAAACTTACAACACTCTGATACTATATGACTGCTAGTGAATGTTACGGCTACACCCACAGGCTTACAACACTCTAATACTGGATCGAACATGTGCTTGCCCCACACTCAGCTGAACTCGTGTCCTGACTGGAATCCCAAACCTGATTCCCTAAGGCTTGCTAGTAACATCACGGGAACGCGATCTCCTTATTGGCAAGCTTTTCCAAACTTCCATCTCACACTATCCTCAAACCATACAACCGCTTGAGCTATCTTCCTTCCCAATAAAGATGCAAAACTTATCCTAGTCTCAAAACTGCTCCTGCTTCTGAATCCTTGGGCGATTCTCATCCACTTTGATTCAGCTAATGCCCTACAACACACAAAACTAGAAGAATTCCCAATCCTTCTCACCACCCATGACCAATCTGCTAGAAACCACACTTACCATTGCTAGTGTTTCAACACTAGCTAATCCAAAAGATCACAGAACTCTAAAATTTCGAATAAATCTCCGGTAATAACCCGCTAAACCCAGGAACCTCCGAATCTCAATTGGAGACCTCGGAATCTCCCACTGCATCACGGCCTCTAACTTGGCCGGATCGACTTGAATACTCTTCTGATCTACAAGGTGCCCAAGAAATTGCACCCCACGCAACCAGAACTCACAATTGGAGAACCTTGCGAAAATTCTCTCCCTTCTCAAAGTCTCTAGCACGTCCCTCAGGTGCTTCTCGTGCTACTCCTCAGTCTTGGAATAAACCAAGATGATGTTGTACTTTCCCAATCCCATAATCTGGTGAATTGCTCTTTCACTATTCGCAAATGCTTCTCGGTATGCAATTGGCATATGACATCTCTTAAAAATACAATTCAGACACAAACGGAGGATAAATCAGGGTTACACTTACTTAAACCCTTGAAACGAAAGGCTCCTTTGTGCAGTTTCCTACATGTTTTGTACCGAATCTGACCCTACTGGACTCTCAAAAGTTGATCTGAAATCTATGGTCTCCTCCCGATACCCTTCACTATAAGCAAATGATCTGGTTTCCTCTTCCAAGTGTGCTCTAAGTCCATACCTCGTTCTCAAGCTCCAGAAGTCATATCATTCAGGGTCTTGCACCCCGAGAAACTCATGATCTCCCTACTATCATTCTACAGTATGTCCTGATAACTTTCCTTTTTCATTTCCTCATCTGCTGCATACTGTGGTACCATATAAACTCTTTGCCGTGACTTAGCAGTGATCTCTGCCATAGTCTCAGTCGTCCGATGGAGATCTAACAACTCTTGCGCCAACTGTTGCGCCTCAATCTCCTGGGCACACTCTGGCCAGAATCTGGTCTAATAGTCATTCCATGACCTAGCATTAACCGCATCATCACACACCTCACTACCAACCCCTTCCTATCAATCTCGTGCTCTATCCCTTAGGAGACAGGAGGTAAGTTAGATCTTGTCTCCTTTTGAGACAAAGCCTGGTACGAAAAGTGTTGGCAACATCTGCCAACCATCTTCTACTAACAATGTCGGCCTTACCGATTTTATTACTATTCAACTTGAGGTGCAGCAGTTAGCATGTGAGTTCCAGGAGTTGACTCAGACTATAAAGACGGTGGCGGAAGTTACCGCCAATTTCAAAGAGAGGGCACTTCTCATTCCTCAATACGCAGCTGATGAGGAAATGAAGAAATCCCGTTATCATGAGATGTTGCAGACTGATATCCGCCAGTTCGTGAGCCGGTCCAGCTGTAAGACGTTGGATGACATGATTGCTAGGGCGAGAGAGAGAGAGAGAGAGAGAGAGAGAATGACCTTGAGATGGAGAGAAAGAGGAAGCCGGAGGCGGCTCCAGGTTCAGGGAATTTGGGCAAAAATCCCAAGGGTTCAGATCATAGAGCTACGAGTCAGCAGAGCCACGCTCGGTGTGGCAAGTGTGGGAGATTGCACGACGGGTCGTGCAAGGCAGGGAGTGCCGGCTGCTACAAGTGCCGCCGGACTGGGCATACTAGCAGAGATTGTATAGCCACTGCTACCACCATTGCGGCATCAGATCTTATTTGCTTCTAGTGCAATCAGAGGGGACATAAAAAGTCCCAGTGTCCGAGTTTAGCGGGAGCGGGGAAGGTGTCAGCACCTGCTCCTGCTACCTTGAGGCTTTCAGATGGCCGTCAGGGCCGAATCGAGACGCCGGTGGCGAAGAGTAGGGCTTTTCAGCTGACAGCAGAGGAGGCGCGAGCAACTCCTGATTTGTTTGATCAGCTTCAGGGAGCGTCTTGGTTCTCGAAGATTGATTTACGCTCCGGATATCACCAGATGCGGGTCAGAGGCGAGGATGTGCAGAAGACTGCCTTCAGGACCAGGTATGGTCATTATGAGTTTGTGGTGATGCCGTTTGGGCTCACCAATGCTCTGGCCGCGTTCATGGACCTCATGAACCGCGTGTGCAGGCCGATGTTGGATCGATCTGTGATAGTATTCATAGACGATATCTTGGTGTATTCCAAGACTCAGGAGCAACATGAGGAGCACCTGAGAGAGGTGCTAGAGATTTTGAGGAGGGAGAGACTTTTCGAGAAGTTCTCCAAGTGTGAGTTTTGGTTGATGCAGCGAGGCCTTGTGATAGCTTATGCCTCGAGACAGTTGAAGCCTCACGAGGCTAATTATCCTACGCATGATTTAGAGTTGGGGGCAGTGGTGTTTGCCCTCAACATTTGGAGGCATTACCTTTATGGGGTCCGTTGTACCATTTACACGGAGCACAAGAGCTTGAGGTACCTCATGGTTCAGCCGAATCTGAACATGAGGCAGAGGCGATGGTTAGATGTGTTGGAGGATTACGACTTTGAGATCCTTTATCACCCAGGGAAGGCCAACGTAGTGGCCGATGCGTTGAGCCGTAAGGCAGTAGCGGCCCCGATCAGAGACATTTGTTTGAGGATGACGGTGATTATTCCATTATTGGAGCAAATTAAGGAGGCACATGTAGAGGGTCTCAAGGAGGAGAGACAAAAGTGTGAGAAGATCGTGGGTCGAGTAGCTTCTTTTGACTATGATAGTAGAGGATGGTTGACCCTTCACGGGAGAGTTTGGGTGTCGTACTGGGGCGGAGTACGGCAAGTGTTGATGGATGAGGCCCATAAGTCTCGATTTTCCATCCATTTATTGGTGACCCTGCATGAAGCGGGATGTCGCCTGGTATGTGGAGAGGTGCCTAACCTGCAGGAAGGTTAAGGCAGAGCAGCAGAGACCTCACGGCAAGATGCAGCCGTTAGACATTCCAGTGTGGAAATGGGAAGACATTACCATGGATTTCATCACGAAGCTTCCTAGCACTACGCGTGGAGTGGATTCCATATGGGTTATTGTGGATCGTTTGACGAAGATTGCTCATTTTATACCGATCCAGGAGTGAATATCAGTAGAAAAGTTAGCTGATATTTATGTGAGGGATGTAGTGGCACGTCAAGCAGTGCCTGTTTCAGTGGTGTCAGACCGAGATGTCCGTTTTACTTCCAGATTCTGGAAGCGGTTTCACGATGAGATGGGTACTCGTCTCCATTTTATCACCGCTTTCCATCCTTAGACAGACGGACAGAGCGAGAGAACGATTCAAACTCTCGAGGACATGTTGCGGGCATGTGTTCTAGACTTCGGTGGCAGTTGGGATACGTATCTTCCGTTAGCGGAATTTTCATATAACAATAGTTACCACGTGAGTATCGATCTACCTCCTTTCGAAAAGATCTATGGGAGGAAGTGCAGGACCCCGATTTGTTGGGGCGAGGTCGGTCAGTGAATCATTGGAAGCACCGAGGTGGTGCTTAAGACGACAGAATTGATCCAGCAGGTTCGCGGCAGACTGTAGACTACGCAGAGTTGGCAGAAGAGTTACGCCGATAGGAGGTGTTCAAATTTGGAGTTCCAGGTGGGCGATATGGTCCTCCTGAAGGTATCACCCTGGAAGGGTGTTATCAGGTTTCGGAAGAGGGGCAAGCTGGGCCCCAGGTTCATTGGTCCTTTTAGGGTTTTGGCCCGGGTGGGTCGGGTTGCTTATCGGTTGGATCTTCCATCAGAGCTTAGCCAGATCCACAACACTGTCCATGTTTCTCAGTTGAGGAAGTGTTTGGTGGACGAGTCGGCAGTAGTGCCCATTGAGGATATTCAGGTTGATAGCAGCCTGAATTATATCGAGAAGCCAGTTGCGATCTTGGATCGGAAGGTGAAGACCTTGAGGAACAAGGTGATTCAGTTGGTAAAGGTACAGTGGCAGCACCGGAAGGGTTCTGAGTCGACGTGGGAGTCCGAGGAGGAGATGCGGGGGCATTAGCCCGAGTTGTTCCAAGATTCAGCGGCAGCAGACTTCGAGGACGAAGTCTGAGACAAGTGGGGGAGGGTTGTCACACCCTAATTCTAATATGATATTTATATTTTGTTTATTATTATTATTTTCTCCAAGTTTTAAGGGGAACTCAACGAGTCGGTAGCTGGACTCGTCCAGTAGAATCGTGAATTCCAGCACGTTTAAGTTGGCGACTCGACGAGTCTGTATTCCGAACTCGGCGAGTCCGCCAGTCTGGATGAAACCCTAATTTCAAGGGTTTGCACCCTATTTAAACAACTTTTGAGGCCACAAGTCAGCCCCTATCACCCCTCAGACCATCATTCTCGAAACCCTAGAGCCCTCTTTGCATTTTGTGTGATTTTGGTGTGTTCTTTGAAGATCTTGAGAGAAAAAAGAAGGTAGATCAAGAGAAGAAGAAGGAGATCCTAGATCCTTGAGGAATTTCAGAAGATAGTAAGGTATATCTTGGCCCTTTTGTGTTTCTATGCTTAAATCCCCTTTTTGAAGCCATTAAAGCTATTCTTGAACCATTTCTTGGCTTAGTAGTAGCATAGAGGACTCATGGAGTTGATTAGCCTCCGGATCTATCTAGGTTTGAATTCCAGAAGCTTAGATCAAGCATCTTTATGGATCCATTTTACATGGAAGCTTTGGATCTACTATTATAGTGTGCTTTGAACCTTAAAACCTTCATTTGATGTTATTTACACGTAAAGTTGGAAACTTTACGTGTTAATCAATTCCCAGGAACCCAGATCTATTAATGGTATGGAGTGGTTTCAAGCAGAATCGAGTATATAGTGTTTACATGCATACGACTCTGCGAGTTGTTCTTCAGACCCGGCGATTCGAGTCGCAAGTCCCCGGTATTTCCTTTTTCGAGTTATGCCGAGTGGAACCAGTGAGTGAGAGTTGGACTCGGTGAGCTAGAGGGTTAGACTCATTCGTGGAAGAACTCGGCGAGTCAATGCCCTGACTCGGCGAGTCCAAGGCAATCTTGATGCTTCAAGAATAGACTCGACGAGTTGTTCATACAACTCTGCGAGCACAGCTAGAATGTTCATCTGATGAAGGAGAACTCGACGAGTTGTTCATACAACTCGTCGAGTCGGATGCATATTGTCGGAGTGTTAGTAGCAAAGAGGAACTCGCCGAGCTTGCGCCAAAACTCGACGAGTAGTAGTGAGTAGAATCAAGAAAATAAGAGTGAGGACTCGATGAGTTGGTGACCCAACTCGACAAGTCAGGTCAACTGAATGTTGACTTTGACAGTTAGGTTGACTTGGACCAGGGGTAAGAGAGTCATTTTACCCTCAGTATTATTATCAGTATTTGATTGATGGTGCTCATGGATATTGTAGCCAGGGTGAAACCGGAGCCGCAACAGACAGATTCCAGAGCAGTCCTTTCAGCAGCTAGGCTACAAAGTGAGTTTCCTTCTAGTAGGAACAGGTCTAAGGCCACAATGCCGACCTGTTTAGTTAGCAGTAGTTTCCGGACAGGCGGTGGCTGTGATGGGAGGAACATGGGTGGCGGTGCTGGAGGACCCTCCAACGATGGCGGCTGCAAATCTTAGGCTAGGGTTTAGGGTTAAAAGGTTGATGCTATATATACTCCCGTCCATCACCAAACTTTTTCCATGATGACACTTCTAGTCCCTCCACCTCCTTCTTCTTTCAAACTAAGTTCAATACTTACCAAACAGCCCCTATCTTTAATAATTTATTGCAATACAAGTCACATAAGATTCCCCTTAAACCCTCAGCATTTAAAATCCTTTCAATTTAATCCCAATAATTACCAACCAGCTCTCAACCTCCAAAATCATTTACAAATCAGTCCGGAAATTACATTTTAATCCCCAAAACTAACCCCTTGCTACACTACTTCGCATTTAGGCTATTGTTCTTTTAATAAATCTTTATCTATTAATTTATCTACTGAACGGGGTGTTACAATTCTCCTTCACTTAAATTAGATTTCGTCCTCGAAATCATTCCTTATCATACCTTACATGATAACTACTCTAGTAACATGGTCACCATCCTGGGCACACCCTAACCTTTCTAGGGTAACTGTAACCAATCATCTCAAAGCCCTAACATCCGCATGTGAACTCATTCCTCGCAACAAGATCACATTTATTTCATCTGAATTCTGTTGTCTAGAGATGGTTTGAATCTTAACAGACCACTCTTACTGAATCATTATTGATGAAACCAACCTGTTTATCTCTCAACTGACCCCTCAACATCCTGCTAGCTCGAAATTCCCACTACAAAACAGGTTCAGAAACCTAATTATCCCTGTAGATCACTTATACTTGGCCAATGCTCAGATCTTTCCATTGTGAGTGACTTGTCACTTCCCAATAAACTAGATATCCTATCTGTACTTGCACTTAGGGCACAATTACTAACATTGCCCAAACGCTGAAACTACCCGAACACTGAACTGCCTGAAGCAGTATGCTGCCACATGGATGCTCTCCAAAATCTAAAGAGACCTCCCTGGTCTCAGTTCGATCACCAATTATCTGAAATACCGGGTTCCAACCCGACTACGGAGCCAAAGGACTCCCTACTTATCCGCCTCACATGACTTCTAAACGAAATCCTTCTATGGATCTAGCTACTACTAACTATCTTGTAACTGTGGCCCTAACGACCTTCTGATCTAATTGATTGGTTCCATGCATCGAATCCTGACATCACCAAACCCAATGCTAAAGTGATTGCTACATGACCATTGGTAGCCTCATGTCATAGATGACCTTAAGCAATCCACTGCTCCCTTGCTCTCATATCTGTAGTGGCGCTTCTACAATCTTATCACTGGCTCAACTAGATCTACTCCATCTAGATAATTCTGAAATCCAATCCATGGATTTCCATATCCTTACTGCTACACCCGAACTGGTGGGTACTACTGTTCTTTCCGCGTCCTAACAACGCACTCACGCTATCTACCAACTTAGTGAAGGCTGCGGCTACACCCACAGACTCACATCACTCTAGTACTATCTGGTAATCTTGTGAATGCTACGGCTACACCCGCAGACTTACAACACTCTAATACTATATGGCTGCTAGTGAATGCTACGGCTACACCCGCAGACTTACAACACTCTGATACTATCTGACTGCTAGTGAATGCTACGGCTACACCCGCAGACTTACAACACTCTCATAGTATCTGACTGCTAGTGAATGCTACGGCTACACCCGCAAACTTACAACACTCTGATACTATATGACTGCTAGTGAATGTTACGGCTACACCCATAGGCTTACAACACTCTAATACTGGATCGAACACGCGCTTGCCCCACACTCAGCTGAACTCGTGTCCTGACTGGAATCCCAAACCTGATTCCCTAAGGCTTGCTAGTAACATCACGGGAACGCGATCTCCTTATTGGCAAGCTTTTCCAAACTTCCATCTCACACTATCCTCAAACCATACAACCGCTTGAGCTATCTTCCTTCCCAATAAAGATGCAAAACTTATCCTAGTCTCAAAACTGCTCCTGCTTCTGAATCCTTGGGCGATTCTCCCCCACTTTGATTCAGCTAATGCCCTACAGCACACAAAACTGGAAGAATTCCCAATCCTTCTCTCCACCCATGACCAATCTGCTAGAAACCACACTTACCATTGCTAGTGTTTCAACACTAGCTAATCCAAAAGATCACAGAACTCAAAAAAATTTCGAATAAATCTCCAGTAATAACCCGCTAAACCCAGGAACCTCCGAATCTCAATTGGAGACCTCGGAATCTCCCACTGCATCACGGCCTCTAACTTGGCCGGATCGACTTGAATACTCTTCTGATCTACAAGGTGCCCAAGAAATTGCACCCCACGCAACCAGAACTCACAATTGGAGAACCTTGCGAAAATTCTCTCCCTTCTCAAAGTCTCTAGCACGTCCCTCAGGTGCTTCTCGTGCTACTCCTCAGTCTTGGAATAAACCAAGATGATGTTGTACTTTCCCAATCCCATAATCTGGTGAATTGCTCTTTCACTATTCGCAAATGCTTCTCGATATGCAATTGGCATATGACATCTCTTAAAAATACAATTCAGACACAAACGGAGGATAAATCAGGGTTACACTTACTTAAACCCTTGAAACGAAAGGCTCCTTTGTGCAGTTTCCTACATGTGTTGTACCGAATCTGACCCTACTGGACTCTCAAAAGTTGATCTGAAATCTATGGTCTCCTCCCGATACCCTTCACTATATGCAAATGATCTGGTTTCCTCTTCCAAGTGTGCTCTAAGTCCATACCTCGTTCTCAAGCTCCATAAGTCATATCATTCAGGGTCTTGCACCCCGAGATACTCATGATCTCCCTACTATCATTCTACAGTATGTCCTGATAACTTTCCTTTTTCATTTCCTCATCTGCTGCATACTGTGGTACCATATAAACTCTTTCCCGTGACTTAGCAGTGATCTCTGCCACAGTCTCAGTCGTCCGGTGGAGATCTAACAACTCTTGCACCAACTGTTGCGCCTCAATCTCCTGGGCACACTCTGGCCAGAATCTGGTCTAATAGTCATTCCATGACCTAGCATTAACCGCATCATCACACACCTCACTACCAACCTCTTCCTATCAATCTCGTGCTCTATCCCTTAGGAGACAGGAGGTAAGTTAGATCTTGTCTCCTTTTGAGACAACGCCTGGTACGAAAAGTGTTGGCAACATCTGCCAACCATCTTCTACTAACAATGTCGGCCTTACCGATTTTATTACTATTCAACTTGAGGCGCAGCAGTTAGCATGTGAGTTCCAGGAATTGACTCAGACTATAAAGACGGTGGCGGAAGTTACCGCCAATTTCAAAGAGAGGGCACTTCTCATTCCTCAATACGCAGCTGATGAGGAAATGAAGAAATCCCGTTATCATGAGATGTTGCAGACTGATATCCGCCAGTTCGTGAGCCGGTCCGGCTGTAAGACGTTGGATGACATGATTGCTAGGGCGAGAGAGAGAGAGAGAGAGAGAGAATGACCTTGAGATGGAGAGAAAGAGGAAGCCGGAGGCGGCTCCAGGTTCAAGGAATTTGGGCAAAAAGCCCAAGGGTTCAGATCATAGAGCTACGAGTCAGCAGAGCCACGCTCGGTGTGGCAAGTGTGGGAGATTGCACGACGGGTCGTGCAAGGCAGGGAGTGCCGGCTGCTACAAGTGCCGCCGGACTGGGCATATTAGCAGAGATTGTATAGCCACTGCTACCACCGTTGCGGCATCAGATCTGATTTGCTTCCAGTGCAATCAGAGGGGACATAAAAAGTCCCAGTGTCCGAGTTTAGCGGCAGCGGGGAAGGTATCAGCACCTGCTCCTGCTACCTTGAGGCTTTCAGATGGCCGTCAGGGCCGAATCGAGACGCCGGTGGCGAAGAGTAGGGCTTTTCAGCTGACAGCAGAGGAGGCGCGAGCAACTCCTGATTTGTTTGATCAGCTTCAGGGAGCGTCTTGGTTCTCGAAGATTGATTTACGCTCCGGATATCACCAGATGCGGGTCAGAGGCGAGGATGTGCAGAAGACTGCCTTCAGGACCAGGTATGGTCATTATGAGTTTGTGGTGATGCCGTTTGGGCTCACCAATGCTCTGGCCGCGTTCATGGACCTCATGAACCGCGTGTGCAGGCCGATGTTGCATCGATCTGTGATAGTATTCATAGACGATATCTTGGTGTATTCCAAGACTCAGGAGCAACATGAGGAGCACCTGAGAGAGGTGCTATAGATTTTGAGGAGGGAGAGACTTTTCGAGAAGTTCTCCAAGTGTGAGTTTTGGTTGCGCGAGGTGCAGTTCCTTGGTCACCTCGTCAACACAGAAGGGTATTTTGGTAGATCCGGCCAAGATTGAGGTCGTGATCCAGTGGGAGGTTCCGAAGTCTCCATCCGAGATTCGGAGTTTCCTAGGATTGGCAGGGTATTACAGGAGATTCATCCAGGATTTCTCCAAGAAAGAAGTACCGCTCACCCGAATGACCAAGAAGTCGGTAGCGTTTCGTTGGGGGCCTGACCAGCAGGTAGCGTTTGAGACCCTCAGGCAGAGATTGTGCGAGGCACCAATTCTTACCCTGCCAGAGGGAGTAGAGGATTTTGTAGTTTAATGTGATGCCTCGATCACGGGTATGGGAGCAGTGTTGATGCAGCGAGGCCGTATGATAGCTTATGCCTCAAGACAGTTGAAGCCTCGTCAAGATTTGGAGGCATTACCTTTATGGGGTCTGTTGTACCATTTACACGGATCACAAGAGCTTGAGGTTCCTCATGGTTCAGCCGACTCTGAACATGAGGCAGATGCGATGGTTAGATGTGTTGGAGGATTATGACTATGAGATCCTTTATCACCCAGGGAAGGCCAACGTAGTGGCCAACACCTTGAGTCGTAAGGCAGTAGCCGCCCCGATCAGAGACATTTGTTTGAGGATGACGGTGAATACTCCATTATTGGAGCAAATTAAGGAGGCACGTGTAAAGGGTCTCAAGGAGGAGAGACAGAAGTGTGAGAGGATCGTTGGCCGAGTAGCTTCTTTTGACTATGATAGTAGAGGATTATTGACCCTTCACGGGAGAGTTTGGGTGTCGTACTGGGGCGGAGTACGGAAAGTGTTAATGGATGAGGAGCATAAGTCTCGATTTTTCATCCATCCAGGGGCGACGAAGATGTATAGAGATCTTAGACCCTATTATTGGTGGCCCTGCATGAAGCGGGATGTCGCCTGGTATGTGGAGAGGTGCCTAACCTACAGGAAGTTTAAGGCAGAGCACCAGAGACCTCACGGCAAGATGCAGCCATTAGACATTCCAGTGTGGAAATGGGAAGACATTACCATGGATTTCATCACGAAGCTTCCCAAGACTACGTGTGGAGTTGATTCTATATGGGTTATTGCGGATCGGTTGATGAAGAGTGCTCATTTTATACCAATCCAGGATAGCATATCAGCAGAAAAGTTAGCTGATATTTATGTGAGGGAGGTAGTGGCACGTCATGGAGTGCCTGTTTCAGTGGTGTCATACCAAGATGTCCGTTTTACTTCCAGATTCTGGAAGCAGTTTCACGACGAGATGGGTACTCGTCTCCATTTTAGCACCGTTTTCCATCCTCAGATGGACGGACAGAGCGAGAGAACGATTCAAACTCTCGACGACATGCTGCGGGCATGTGTTCTAGACTTCGGTGGCAGTTAGGATACGTATCTTCCGTTAGCGGAATTTTCATATAACAATAGTTACCACGTGAGTATCGATCGACCTCCTTTCGAAAAGATCTATGGGAGGAAGTGCAGGACCCCGATTTGTTGGGGCGAGGTCGGTCAACGAGTTACTGGAAGCACCAAGGTGGTGCTTAAGACGACAGAATTGATCCAGTAGGTTCATGGCAGACTGCAGACTGCGCAGAGTCGACAGAAGAGTTACGCCAATAGGAGGTGTTCAGAATTGGAGTTCCAGCTGGGCGATATGGTCCTCCTGAAGGTATCACCCTGGAAGGGTGTTATCAGGTTTCGGAAGAGGGGCAAGCTGGGCCCCTGGTTCATTGGTCCTTTTAGGGTTTTAGCTCGAGTGGGTCGGGTTGCTTATCGGTTGGATCTTCCATCAGAGCTTAGCCAGATCCACAACACTTTCCATGTTTCTCAGTTGAGGAAGTGTTTGGTGGACGAATCGGCAGTAGTGCCCATTGAGGATATTCAGGTTGATAGCAGCCTGAATTATGTCGAGAAGCCAGTTGTGATCTTGGATCAGAAGGTGAAGACCTTGAGGAACAAGGTGATTCAGTTGGTAAAGGTACAGTGGCAACACCGGAGGGGTTCTGAGTGGACGTGCGAGTCCGAGGAGGAGATGCAGGGGCATTACCCCGAGTTGTTCCTAGATTCAGCGGCAGCAGACTTCGAGGACGAAGTCTGAGACAAGTGGGGGAGGGTTGTAACTATTGGATAAGGTGTCTAAGTCCATAACTGTTTCTGGTAAATACTTGACCCGACCCAGCATGGTCCATTTGGGTTGCATGGCACCATGAAATTCGATAAACTAAATGAGAAAAATAACACATATGGTTTATTAATATATTATAAGTTCTAATATATTAATAATATTATTTAATTAGTTTTGATCAAGACTTAATTTAGAATTAATTAAGTGATCAAAAGAATAACTAATTAAATATATGGGTAGATTATGTAAATCTTCCATATCTTATATAGCGGGCTAAAAGGCTCCATGGATTATCTAGTTGGGTTTCACCCATAGGATGCTCCATGGAGTTAACCCATGGATTGAGAAATGAAGAGTCATGTTACATTAGGGTTTTACCTAATGCAACACACTATATAAGGACCATGTCTCTCCCCAAAATCGGTTACATTAGTGAGACACTAGAGAAACAAGAGGGCTTGGCCGATTTTGAGTGTGTTAAAGTATTCTCTCAAATTTATACTTTTCATTTGGTGTTGTGTGAAGCATTTGAGGCATCATACTTGAGGTGCTAGGCTCACAAGGTTTCAAGGAAGACTTTCAACAACAAGGTATGTAGTTCTATCTTTTATATAAAGAAAATTGTACCCCATGTATGCTAGATAGGTTCATAACCTTGGAAAACAACTTTGCATGATTATTAGACAAACATAGATCCAAGGTTATTAGGGTTGCATGTACACTTAGGAAGTGTTAGAATGCTCAAAACCCATCAGTGGTATCAGAGCCTAGGCTTGCTTGTTTGATTTTTGTGCAATCTTCTTGAAAAATCGAGTTTTCTGTCTTCTACCCGTATGAACTCGCCGAGTCCATGGGGGGACTCGACGAGTCCATGACCAACTGCAAGCTACTCGACGAGTCAGTTCATGCACTCGACGAGTAGAGGCTGCAGACTTCAGAATTTCGGTTCTTGTTGCTGGAAATGGACTAGGAATATTACCCTAAATTGTTTTGGTGTTTTAAAACTTGTTTTAGTTGGTGTAATGTTCATGTTAATCCATTTACAACAACAAGTTATCAAAATTACAAGTTTTTAAGTGTAATTTTGATCTTGAAAGTGTTCATTTTCATGTTCTTGATCTTATAATGTTTAGATGATCATAGGAATTATTTGTAACCTATGTGGTAGATTAATTCATGATCTTTATGTGTTTTAATGGAGTCCATAACTTGTCCTCAAGTTATGGGAAACCAAAAGTCACCTTGTTTTTAAAACCATTAAAAGAACACATGGGTTATAAAAATGAAGAGTCTTCATTTTTAATACTCTAATAAACTCATAAGTTACAAGAAATGAAAAGTTTTGAAAGTTTACAAAACTTGCCCTCAAGTTTTGGAACAAGTAAAGTCTTGATTAAAACTTTAGTTCCAACCCTTAGAATTTTAAAAGTTAAAATTCAACCCTTATACTTTTAATATTATAAGTTAATAATATATATATATATATATATATATATATATATATATGTGTGTGTGTGTGTGTGTGTATAAGATTAAAGTCATCTTACCGCTAGTACGCCTCATTCACGAAGCCGGTCTATAAGGTGGGTATAAGGTTGTTGCCTATAAAATGGCAACTTAATGCGTGTCCACTCTCACCCACCGCTTGCTTGACTGGTGGAGGTCATTAGCCGAACGGGTAAGACAAGGACTTATAAATTCTCATTAAAAGTATGATGAATATTATAAAGTAACTAAATGTTTTATTAAATTTCCAATCTTAGTTACTTTAGGAAAAATGTGAATAAGGTGCTAATCCATGAAATTACACTTTAGACTTTGTCTAAGTCGTTAGTGGAGCATGTGTGCTTAACCGGCACAC
This sequence comes from Lactuca serriola, assembly GCF_051521515.1. Taxonomy (NCBI): domain Eukaryota; kingdom Viridiplantae; phylum Streptophyta; class Magnoliopsida; order Asterales; family Asteraceae; genus Lactuca; species Lactuca serriola. The sequence goes on along the minus strand of NC_136412.1, from coordinate 74,448,741 downwards.
TAACTTGGACTTAACAAGGTAGGTAAAGGGTGACTTAATATTTATCATAGTATCGATGGAGCGTGTGTGGTTAACCGGCACATCGATTGAGGGGTAATTTATTAAGGGTACCAAGTAATTTGCATGGTTACTTCACACCTCGTTTTGTGATCCTCGGCATCCCAGTCACAAAACTTGGAGGGCACACTCGAGATTGAAACATGCCTTTGAAAAGTTCATTGAATCTCAAAAGAATCTAGGAGTTTCTAAGAACCAAATTAAATATTTTAATATTTCGACTTTGGTGGAAATTGGTGAATCGTCATTCACCTACCTTTCAAATATGTTATTACTTAGATTACGGCATACCTCTTCTAAGTATAATATATTGTGATTGGTTCCTAGCTTTAATACTACCTTTGGGTGTTTTATTAAGGACTATCTCTATTTCTAAACTAAACTTTTCTTCTCTTCAGATTTCTGCAAACACTGCTGCTTCTGGCTCTAATCCTAATGGCTCCTTTTCTCTTATGAACTTGTGTAGGAAAGTCACTTTTGATGGATCCAACTTTAATGAATGGATCAGAAACATCCGAATGATTACCCGCTACGAGAAAAAGAATATGTCCTCGATAAGGAGCTTAAGGAGATTGATGAGACAGTTGCTACTCCTCAATAGATCGCTGACTTTAGGGCACATGAAAGGGATGCCACTAAGGTGGCATGCATCATGATGGCCACTATGACAGCCGACCTCCAAAAGTCCTATGAGGACTACTACCCTTTTGAAATGCACCAAGATTTGATGGAAAGATACCATCAAAGTGCACGACAAGAGAGGTATGAAATCATCTCCTCCATGATAACAACCCGAATGAAGGATGGAGAACCCATCACGGGCCACATGCAGAAAATGCAAAGATTTGTGGACCGCTTGCTGAAGCTAAATGTGAACTTCCCCGAGGAGCTAGCAATAGATATTATTTTGCACTCCTTACCTTCATGTTATGATCAATTCCGCATGACATACCACATGAACAAGGAAGAGGTCACTCTCAGCAAATTCTCCTACTAACTCCACCCCTGTCTTGGCAATCGGGAAAGGAAGAGGGAAGAAGAGAAAGAGTTCTTCGAAGGGTACCAAGGTTAGGACCCTTGATGGCTCTTCTTCAAGTGGAACAAAGAAAGGTTTCATCACTCCTTCTTCTGACCCAAAAGAGGCTGAATGCTTCTATTGCCATGAAAAGGCACATTGGAAGTGGAACTGCCCAAAGTACCAGCAAGATGTGAAGGATGGGAAAGTTAAACCCGACCATGCAGGTATTTACACTATCTTATCTAATAACTCACCCCATTCTAATTCTTGGGTCCTTGATACCGGTTGTGGTATTCATATTTGTTCTGATTTACAGGGACTAAGAAGAAGTGAGGATGTGGAGCAAGGAAGAATGAACTTGATCATGGGAAACAGGAAAGCTTCACCTATCACCAAGATTGGAGTTTATACTTTATCGCTAAGTAGTGGGTTTAGTTTAGATTTGAATAAGTGTTGTTATTCACCAGAAATGGCAAGAAATATTATTTCCTTTCATGCATTGTATAAACAAGGTTTCACCTTTTCATTTGATAATGAAGTTGGTTCGATTAATGCTTTCTTTAATAATGTTCTTTATTTTAAAGCATTACCTTGTGATGGCGTGTATGAAACAGTATCTGTGGTTGATAACTTAGGAAATAATGTATTGTGTATTGATTTTGTTAATAATAATAACTTGGATAAAGCATCATTATGGCATTGTCGTCTTGGACATATAAGCAAGAAACACATAGGCCAACTCCAAAAGGATGGAGTCTTGGAGTCATTTGACCTAAAGTCAGATGACAGTTGCGAATCATGCTTACTTGGAAAAATGACAAAGTCACCCTTCACAGGTTATTGTGATAGGGGTGAAGGTTTGTTGGACCTTGTACACACGGATGTGTGTGGACCATTCAAACATGCCACAAGGGATGCTAATCGTTATTATTTGACTTTTACTGATGATTACAGTAGATATGGATATGTCTACTTAATCAAGCATAAGTCAGAGACTTTCAAAAGGTTTAAGGAATTTAAACAGGAAGTTGAGAATCAATTGGGCAAGAACATTAAGATGCTTCGATCCGATCGAGGTGGTGAGTATCTTAGTTCAGAGTTCCTCGACTATCTTAGGGAATGTGGGATTGTCTCACAATTGACACCTCCCAGGACACCGCAGTTGAATGGTGTGGCTGAGAGGCGTAATCGAACCTTGTTGGATATGGTTCGTTCCATGATGAGTCGAGTTTCGCTACCAATCTCATTCTGGGGGTATGCCTTAGAGACTGTCGCCCATATTCTTAATCTAGTCCCTACAAAGAAAGTTGCCAAAACTCCTCACGAGATGTGGACTAGTAAAGTACCTAAACTAGACCACATCAAGATTTGGGGTTGCGAGGCTTTTGTGAGGTGTGAGTCTCATGATAAGCCAGAACCCCGAAGCGAGAGGTGTATTTTCATCGGCTACCCACAAAGATCCTTTGGTTACCTCTTCTACAGACCTAGTGATAATGTGGTATTTGTAGCAAGAAGAGGAGTCTTTCGAGAGAGAGAATTTATAAGCCAAGGAGACAGTGGGAGGCAAATTGACCTTGAAGAACTTCAAGAGTCAAGCGGTGAAGGAACATCAAAACCGAGCCCTCAACTTGAGGAGGAAACTCCTGTTGAGCCAATTGACGAGTCTGTACCTCTAAGGCGTTCCACGAGAGTTAGGAATGCACCTGAGCATTACTATGGTTTCCATATTGCTGCGGAATGTGAGACACTTATTAGTGATGAGACACTAGTAGGTCTGGATGAATCTAACAGCTACACAGAAGCCATGGCAGGCCCTAAGTCTGCTAAATGGAAAGAGGCTATGGATAGCGAGATACAATCCATGTATGACAATCAAGTTTCAAACTTGATTGAGAATGTACCAGGTCGTAAGACTGTAGGGTGCAAATGGATCTTCAAGAAGAAGACCGACATGGATGGTAATGTACACACTTATAAGGCTAGACTGGTTGCAAAGGGCTTCTCTCAAATTCCTGGAGTGGACTATGATGACACCTTTTCTCCAGTAGCCAAGATTAAGTCTATTAGGGTTATGTTAGCCATAGCTGCATTTCATGACTATGAAATTTGGCAAATGGATGTCAAAACCGCTTTCCTTAATGGAAAATTGACTGAAGATGTTTACATGAGTCAGCCAGAAGGTTTTGTCAGCAACAACTACCCTAATAGAGTGTGTAAGCTTGAGAAATCCATTTATGGATTAAAGCAAGCACCTCGCAGATGGAATCTTTGCTTTGATGAAAAGGTCAAGGAATTTGGCTTTTCTAGGAGTGAAGATGAATCTTGTGTGTATGTCAAGGCTAGTGGGAGTATAGTTAGCTTTTTGGTATTGTATATGGATGACATACTACTCATAGGAAATGACATCCCAACTCTGCAGGAAGTTAAATCCTGGCTTGGGAAGTGTTTCTCTATGAAGGACCTAGGAGAAGCTGCCTATATTCTAGGGATAAGGATTTTGAAAAACCGAAGTAAAAGACTAATTGGACTTAGTCAAAGTACATACTTGGACAAGGTGTTGAAGAGATTCAGCATGCAGAACTCCAAGAAAGGAGAGTTACCCATCCAGGGTAACGGCAGATTGAGTAAGACACAAAGCCCAAGTACCTAGGCTGAGATAGCATAAATGAGTCAAGTACCTTATGCTTCAGCAGTAGGCTTGATCATGTATGCTATGACGTGTACTCGACCTAATGTAGCTTTTTCCTTGAGCATGGTTAGCAGGTATCAAGGGAATCCTGGCAAGGCACACTGGACTGCGGTAAAGAATATCCTCAAGTACCTACGGAGGACTAAGGACTGGGTCCTTACCCTCGGTGGGAGTGATGACTTGAGAGTTGTTGGGTATAGTGATGCTAGCTTCCAGACTGATAGGGATAATTTCCTCTCTCAGTCGGGCTGGGTCTTTACTTTAAACGGAGGAGCAATCACTTGGAAGAGTTCCAAGCAGGAGACAGTGGTTGATTCCACTTGTGAATCAGAGTATATAGCAGCGAGCGAGGCAGAAAAGGAGGCAATATGGCTGAAGAACTTTATTGGAGACCTTGGAGTTGTACCAGCTATAAAGGAGCCCATGGAAATTTTCTGTGATAGTGAAAGTGCTGTTGCCTTAGCCAAGGAACCAAGGGATCACGGTAGATCCAGACACATCGACAGAAAATATCATTTTATCAGACATCGCATAGAAGAAGGAATCCTTGTGGCAAAGAGGGTATCATCGGATGAGAACCCAGCAGATCCCCTCACGAAGGGACTGAGTAGGGTTAAGCATCTCTAGCATGCTCGGAGCATAGGGCTGAAGGATGATATAAGTTTTAGTAGTTAGATAAATTATGAAATTTGTAAAGTGTAATTGACATTTGATGATGAATAAAAGTTGTGTTTATTTATGAGTAAAGTGTTACTATATTTTGTCAATCGTTTACTATATTTCTTTTGCATGTTTTGACTTCCAGAATAATTATCTTTGGTATATCATATTATTCGAACCTCCACAGTCGGTCATATGTCGGAAGTAGGTATGAATCAAGACTGTCATGATTGGTTGCAGAGGTCTAAGGTGTTGGACATGGCTACAACAATCATGAGTGCTCATAAGTTCTGAGTATTGGAATCAACCCACGCTCACTGGAATCACTTCATGGAACTTTATCTCGAGTGATCGTAAGACGGTAATATCATATAAGTCTTCAAACCTAGAGATATGATTTGTTACTTACGAATTGGTTATGCATTGATTGTACAAAAACACATTGGTAACTCGATGTTATAAAATGTGCTTTTGTGTGTAATCCAATGAGTGGTAGAACAAGCATATGAGTCGAAGTTTATCTGTTCCTTCTTGGATTAGAAGCTGATATCTGGGCCCCTCGATGATTTTGTTTTGACCTATGTACCGGGCCCGGTCAGAACTAAGTTGATGTGTTCAATTAAGTTCTTTGTCAAACAAATCGGAAATCGGGAAACAAACTGCTGTACAATAAGTAAGACATTGTTCCATGTATTTGTCCGGCTGATATCTAGAACAGAGGATTATATGATCACTTATCTTAAATGGCGTATCAATATCTTCTCAGTTCCGAGAGACCTTGAAAGAGCTACGATTGCCGATCGGTTCCTGAAGTATTGCAGTTATAATTATTAGACTTATCCAAGTAGGAGACTGTTGGATAAGGTGTCTAAGTCCATAACTATTTCTGGTAAATACTTGACCCGACCTGACATGGTCCATTTGGGTTGCATGGCACCATGCAATTGGATAAACTAAATGAGAGAAATAACACATATGGTTTATTAATATATTATAAGTTCTAATATATTAATAATATTATTTAATTAGTTTTGATCAAGACTTAATTTAGAATTAATTAAGTGATCAAAAGAATAACTAATTAAATATATGGGTAGATTATGTAAATCTTCCATATCTTATATAGTGGGCTAAAAGGCTCCGTGGATTATCAAGTTGGGTTTCACCCATAGGATGCTCCATGGAGTTAACCCATGGATTGAGAAATGAAGAGTCATGTTACATTAGGGTTTTACCTAATGCAACACACTATATAAGGACCATGTCTCTCCCCAAAATCGGTTACACTAGTGAGACACTAGAGAAACAAGAGGGCTTGGCCGATTTTGAGTGTGTTAAAGTATTCTCTCAACTTTATACTTTGCATTTGGTGTTGTGTGAAGCATTTGAGGCATCACACTTGAGGTGCTAGGCTCACAAGGTTTCAAGGAACACTTTAAACAACAAGGTATGTAGTTCTATCTTTTATACAAAGAAAATTGTACCCCATGTATGCAAGATAGGTTCATAACCTTGGAAAACAACTTTACATGATTATTAGACAAACATAGATCCAAGGTTATTAGGGTTGCATGTACACTTAGGAAGTGTTAGAATGCTCAAAACTCATCAGCAACACCCCAATTCTGGTATGATATTTATATTTTGTTTATTATTATTATTTTCTCCAAGTATTAAGGGGAACTCGACGAGTCGGTAACTAGACTCGTCGAGTAGAGTCGGGAATTCGAGCACGTTTAAGTTGGCGACTTGACGAGTCTATATTCCGGACTCGGCGAGTCCGCCAGTCTAGATGAAACCCTAATTTCAAGGGTTTGCACCCTATTTAAACAACTTTTGAGGCCACAAGTCAGCCCCCATCACCCCTCAGAGCATCATTCTCGAAACCCTAGAGCCCTCTTTGCATTATGTGTGATTTTGGTGTGTTCTTTGAAGATCTTGAGAGAAAAAGGAAGGTAGATCAAGAGGAGAAGAAGGAGATCCTAGATCCTTGAGGAATTTCAGAAGATAGTAAGGTATATCTTGGCCCTTTTCTGTTTTTATGCTTAAATCCCCTTTTTGAAGCCATTAAAGCTATTCTTGAACCATTTCTTGTCTTAGTAGTAGCATAGAGGACTCATGGAGTTGATTAGCCTTCGGATCTAGCTAGGTTTGAATTCCAGAAGCTTAGATCTAGCACCTTTATGGATCCATTTTGCATGGAAGCTCTAGATCTACTATTATAGTGTGCTTTGAACCTTAAAACCTTCATTTGATGTTATTAACACGTAAAGTTGGAAACTTTACGTGTTAATCAAGTCCCAGGAACCCAGATCTATTAATGGTATGGACTGGTTTCAAGCAGAATCGAGTATATAGTGTTTGCATGCATATGACTCGGTGATTCGTTCTTCAGACTCGGCGAGTCGAGTCGCGAGTCCCCTGTTTTTCCTTTTTCGAGTTATGCCGTGTAACACTCGTGTTTCTAGCCTAGGCATTTATATTGAGTTGATAGTCTAGGTTAACCTTTGTAACTCATTTTGAAGAAATGAATAGGAGTTATGTGAATATTATGTGAATTATGTGTTTTATGCTTAATTATTCGGGCTTAATTAATTAAGAATAAAAATAAGCGTCAAAATTAAAGTGTGAGATAAGCCCGATATCTTTACATAAAGTTGTAGTGGTCGAAACAAGGATTTCGGGGATATAAAGAATACCAAAATCCGAGTTATAACGAAGAAGTTATGACCTGTCGAAGTTTCGCGACAAAACCGGCACGGTGCTGAATGTCGTAAAAAGTGAGTTTTTGATAAACTACTTTTTAGCCTTAGTAATCTAAACGAAATTCGTAGTATTCGTTAAACCGAGAAGTTCGATAAAAAGAACGCCCAAATCTGACTTCGTATGAGGAAGTTATGATTTTTCGAAGTTTCAGCGTAGCAGTAGACAGCTAAAAACTCGAATTTTAGATCGAGCGGTTTTTAGCCGACACAACCTAAACGAGAATTGAAGGTCTCGTCATTAGGAGCACAACGGTAAAAAGTCTGACGAAAACGGACGTCGGATGAAGAAGTTATGAATTTTTAACGGATTTCCTGTCCCGGTCTGTTAAAAATAATAATATAAAATTTAAAGTCAAAATTTGCCGATGAAGTCTAAACGGAAGTTGTAGATCGTAATTTTAGCTACGCGTGCATATAAAGAACGCCAAAAACGGAGCTCGTATGCAAAAGTTATGAATTTTAGAAGACTTTGGCACAAAATTCGAGAAATTTCGCATAAATAGGCTTCACCCGGAAGTGCCACGTGTCCTCGCTTCGCATGTGCCACGTATCCGGAACCTGCTGAGTCACCGAAGCCACCTGGCAAGACGTGTTGCCTTCCCTCGCATGCGAGACTGCCCCATGTCCTCTTCTGATTCGACCGAGGAGGAGGCCCAATCCGAAGCAGCCAGCTCCCCAGTCGAAGTTTCGCCCAGCTGCCGCGTGTGTCCGAGCCTCGCACCTAGCTCCAAGCCTCGCACCTAACTCCGAACCTCGCATGTGCGCCAGTAAGCCTTGGTCCAATCGGAAGCTGCCAGCGAGCCCTCGCATGCGCAGACCATGTGCGAGCCATGTCCGAGCCATCCCCCTCTGCGAGCTTCAGATCTGCGACGCGTGCCTCCCTCCTGACCATCCGATCAGAAGCCTCGCCCCTATAAATAGAAGGGTGCGAGACCTCCCGGGTATTTTTGGAATTTTGCCATATTTAGCCCCTAAACCCATATTTTCTTCATATTAACATCCCGCAAAGCCCCGGTATCGATTGTAAAGCCCGGAATACCCCACGAAGTGCCCGAGAAGCCCGGAAAATTTATCTTTTCGGTTTCGAAGCCCGACTTTTAGAAAGCCCGGTTTCTCAATAAAACTCCCGGTTTTATTAGAAACGATCCTTTTAGGAAACGAATTGCTGCCCGATTATCATCAAGTCATGTGAGTGTGTAGTTACTTTCAATTTACACATAGATATGAAGTATTTACCTTGAAATACGTGTTATGTGTAAATATGCTAATTGTTTATTCGAGGTGACTGTTGAATTGATGTTTTATACAAGTTTTAAATTGTATATGCTTTTTATCTACAAAATATGTTGGGTAGAACATGGGTAGATGAAATAGTTGATGTGTGTTAAAATGGTGAGAGGCCTCGATGTCGATGTTGTTGTTGTTGTTGTTGTCATCTAGCGAAGTATAGATGACGACCACGGACTTTCTAGATAGTCCAGTGGAACTCTAGCAGGTTCGCAACTTGTAGGTGTTGATGAATTAAATGTTCATTGGCGTACTTCATCCCCCTCATGGTTGCCTTAAGGACATGTATGGCTTAGGAAACCCCTTAGCAGTAGTGTCCATCCCAATGATAATCCTTAGGCTAGGTCCCTTGTGATAGGTGTTTAGGGACATAAAGTGAGGACAACGGGAATGGGTAATCAGGGTTATTGTTGATTGGTGAGCTTAATAAGTATATTATTATTGTGGGTTGAAAACCCCATATGCTCACCAGGCTCCCAAGCCTGACCCACTCAGTTTTATGATTACAGGTAGTGGACCCCGAGCATAGTCGGAGGACGACGAGAGATTTTTGGATTATAGGCCAATAGTTGTAAATAACTGTTGAAAGGCTTATAATGTCTTGTTTATGCTTTTGATCTGTATCGGAACATGACATCCCGAGGTTTTGATATATATATATATATATATATATATATATATATATATATATATATATGGAAAATATATACCTTCTTAATGAAGGATTTTGATAAACTTTTATCATATATTGTTTGGGGACCAATTCCGCAATATCTTATAAAAAGATTTCTCTGATTTTATTTTAAAAGCATAAATTAAATCGGACTTTTCTGGCCGAGAAATATGGGGATGTCACAGTTGGTATCAGAGCATTAGTTTAAGCGAACTAAGAAATTATAGAATTTCTAGACTTGAACTTAGAATGCTAAGTGATGATTGTGAGATGAGTGTCTACCATATTTTGGACACGAGCACTAGTTTATTTTAGGGAAGATGCCTAAAATGCCCTTATGTGCTAAATGCTATGTGTTTGCCATGTGTGCCATTATTTGTTCGGATCTATGGTCTGTTGCTGACCGGATCTGGAAACCTTATGTGTGTAGGATTCTAAGCGTATGAATACGAGATTAGAACTAACATGTAAACGTTTCGGAGTGATAAGGGAATTGACATGTCTAACAAGGATAAAGACCTAAATTTTGCCTTATTCGGTATATAGATTGTAATGGCAAGAACTCGGAGTGGAGCTGGAAATGCAAACAGAAACCAACAACCTCAACCTCTAGTGGTGGAACAGGTGCCTATAGTAGGAGCTGCACCCGAACCCATCACTATGGCTGGAGTACGAACTATGATTCAGGCCATGTTGGCTGAACAGAGGGAGGAATTGATGCAAATGTTGCTGAACGACAGGGATGAACCTTCAGTTCTTGTTGAACAACATGAACTAAATGACGATCGATCTGAAGAAGGGAACAATAGCAGATCGGTGGGTCATAGTGAACCACTTGTGGTTGGGAGGAATAACCACGAGGGTAGAGTGAAGAGAAATGGGTGCAAGTATAAGGACTTTATGACTTGCAAGCCATCGACCTTCAATGGAAAAGAAGATCCTGTCGGAGTAATGGACTGGATCTCGGAAATGGAGTTGGCTTTCATGATTTGTGATTGCCAAGGCAAGTTACAAACTACGTTTGCAGTACGTCAGTTCAGGGGTAGTGCTGCTCGTTGGTGGAGCACTTTGGGGAAAACCCTAAGCCCTAATGAGCCACTGCAATTAACTTGGGCAGAGTTCTTAGTGCACTTCAAGCGCAAGTACTGCTCGGCCCAAAACGTACTTGAGTTAGAAAACCAATTTCTAACGTTGCAGAAGGGGAGTATGACCGTTGACGAATATACAAATAAATTCACAGACAAAATGGAGTTTGCTTTGCGTATTGTCCCAGATGAGTTGGCAAAAATAGACAGGTACGCAAAGGGACTTCCATGGGAGTATGCGGTGCCAGTACGTCAGGCACTTACTTTGGAGGCAGCTATCTGGGCTGCCAAGTCTGTTGAAGATATGATAAAAGGGAGAGCCGCCAGCAAGGTTGAAGTTGGCGAAAAGAGAAAGTTTGAAGGAACTTCAGGTTCCAATAAAAAGAACAAATTCTCGAAGACTGGTTCGAGAAAGTTTGGAGGAGGAAGCGAAGCCAAGTGGTGTGACAAGTGTAGGAAGAAACATGCTGGGAAGTGCAGCGTGGAAGTCACTTGTTACAAATGTAGAAGGCCAGGGCATTATGCCAATGAATGCACCTTCAATAAGAACGTATGTTTTGGGTGCAATGAAGAAGGGCATATTTTGAGGGACTGCCCGAAGAAGAAGGACGCAGCAAAACCCAATCTACCACCAAAGCCGAAGGCGAGAGCCTTCCAGATGACGCTCGAAGCTGCGAAAGAAGAAGCCGATGTCGCTTCAGGTACCTTTCTCGTAAACAAATTGCCTGCCCAAATTTTGTTTGATTCTGGAGCCAATTACTCCTTTATATCGCATGAATTTGGTAGAAAGCTAGCTTTGCCTGTAGATATGCTAGTTAATGCTATAATAGTCGAGATTGCTAGTGGCAAGTTTGTACCTGTTAGCCATCGTATGAAAAACATCATCATTGACTTGGATGGGAATAAGTTCCAAGAGGAATTATTGCCTATCGAGTTAAATGGATTCGACATAGTTTTAGGAATGGATTGGCTTAGCGCCAACGATGCAGAAATACTATGTAGAAAGAAGATAGTAAAAGTAAACCCACCAGGGAGAGAGTCATTTATGGTGTACGGAGACAAACGCAGAGTAAACTCTGGAATCATTTCCCTAATGAAAGCCAGAAAGTGTTTGGCCAAGGGATGTACATCATATCTAGCATTCGTGATCGATGCCAAGATGGAAAAGAAGGAGGTGCAGAATATTCCGGTGGTGTGTGATTATTCGGAAGTCTTTCCCGAAGATCTTCCCGGATTGCCCCTGATCGAAAAGTAGAATTTCGTATCGACTTGTTACCAGGAACGACGCCGATAGCGAAAGCACCTTATCGATTAGCGCCAACCAAAATGAAAGAACTTATGACACAACTTCAGGAGTTATTGGACAAAGGTTTCATTCGACCTAGTTCATCACCCTGGGGAGCCCCTGTGTTATTTGTAAAGAAGAAAGATGGAAGCATGAGAATGTGCGTCGATTACAGAGAGCTGAACAAAGTGACGATAAAGAACAAGTACCCGTTGCCAAGGATCGATGACTTGTTCGACCAGTTGCAGGGTTCGAGCTATTTCTCGAAGATCGATCTTAGGTCGGGATACCATCAACTAAAGGTGAGAGAGCAGGATATCGAAAAGACTGCTTTTAGAACGAGATATGGACACTGTGAATTTTTGGTTATGTCGTTCGGACTAACCAATGCCCCAGCAGCTTTCATGGTTTGTAAACCATTCTTAGATAAATTTGTGATAGTATTCATAGATGATATCTTGATTTATTCGAAAAGCAAGCAGGAGCATGAAAAGCATCTGCGTGAAGTGCTAGAAGTCCTGAAAAAGGAGAAGATGTATGCAAAGTTCTCCAAGTGTGAATTTTGGATTCAAGAAGTCCAATTTTTAGGTCATGTGGTTAACCAAGAAGGGATAATGGTCGAGCCAGCAAAGATTGAAGCTGTAATGAAGTGGGAACAACCAAAAAGTCCTACGGAGATTCGAAGCTTTTTAGGATTAGCTGGATATTACCGAAGGTTTATCCAAGGCTTTTCTTCGATTGCTACTCCATTAACAGCTTTGACCCACAAAGGAGTCACTTATGCTTGGAATGAGAAGCATAAGGAAGCCTTTGAGAAGTTGAAGAAGAGATTGTGTGAAGCACCGATTCTTTCATTGCCCGAAGGAGTTGATGACTTTGCAGTTTATAGCGATGCATCCGGAGTTGGGTTAGGTTGTGTTCTGACCCAAAGGGATAAAGTGATCGTGTATGCATCAAGGCAATTGAAGGAACATGAAAAGAACTACCCCACTCATGATCTGGAGTTGGCAGCGGTAGTATTTGCCTTGAAGATCTGGAGGCATTATCTTTATGGCACCAAGTGTAAACTTTTCACTGATCATAAGAGTCTCCAATATCTCTTTAATCAGAAGGAATTGAACATGAGGCAACGACGCTGGCTAGAGTTACTCAAGGACTACGACTGTGAGATACTTTACCACCCTGGTAAAGCAAATGTTGTTGCCGATGCTCTCAGTCGGAAGGTAAACCTTGAAAAGAAAAGGCCAAGAGCGTTGAGAATTGAAGTTGTCTCGACAATTGTGGAAAGTATAAAGAAAGCTCAAGAGGAAGCCTTAGAGAAAAATGACCGAAAGGAAGAACGTTTGGGCACAACGTTAGTGTTCGGTACAAACAACCAAGGGTTGAAGGTATTTCAAGATAGAATTTGGGTACCTAAGACGGGCGGAATAAGAGATCTTCTAATGGAAGAAGCTCACAAGACCATGTACTCAATTCATCCCGACAGTACGAAAATGTATAGGGATCTAAAACCCTATTATTGGTGGCCGACGATGAAGCTCCATGTTGCTAAGTATGTGGCCGAGTGTGTAACTTGTGCTAGGGTTAAGGCACAACATCAGAAACCGTATGGGAGTTTAGAACCTTTACCCATACCCATGGGTAAATGGGAAGACGTCACCATGGATTTTGTGACTAAACTGCCCAGAACAAGGAACAGTCACGACATGATTTGGGTGGTCGTTGATCGCTTCACTAAGAGTGCGCATTTCATAGCGGCCAAAGAGAAATGGTCTATGGATAAACTTGCGAATTCTTACGTGAAGGAAATTGTGAGGCTTCACGGTGTTCCGTTAACAATTGTGTCTCATCGTGACAGCCGTTTTACCTCAAGGTTTTGGAGGAGTCTACAAGAGGAATTGGGTACCAAGTTGTGTTTAAGTACAGCTTACCATCCGCAAACCGATGGTCAGAGCGAGCGAACGATTCAAACATTGGAGGATATGCTGGGAGCATGTACCCTAGAATTCCAAGGTAACTGGGATGAACACTTACCTTTAGTAGAATTCTCCTATAATAATAGTTTCCACTCAAGCATTAAGATGGCACCTTATCACGCTTTGTATGGGGAGAAGTGTCGAACGCCATCATGTTGGTTGGAAGCTGGGGAAAAGCAGTTTATGGGACCTGAAATAGTCCATGAGACTGCTGAAAAGTTGAAAGTGATAAGGGAAAGGATGTTAGCTGCTCAAGATCGACAAAAGAGTTATGCTGACAAGAAAAGACAACCGATATCCTTCGATGTTGGAGATTCGGTTTTACTTAAAGTCTCGCCGCGGAAGGGACTTATAAGATTTGGGAAACGAGGGAAGTTGAGTCCAAGGTTTATTGGACCATTTAAAGTTCTTCAGAGGATCGGGAATCAAGCTTACAAGCTAGAGTTACCAGAAGAACTGGAAGGTATTCATAACACCTTTCATGTGTGTTACTTGAGAAAGTTCACAGGAGATGTGCCCGACATAATTCCGATTTCTGAGTTAAGGTTGGATGAAAACAAGAGGTTGATCGAAGAACCTGAAGCAATCGTTGACCGTAAGACTATGAAGTTACGACGCAAGATGGTCGATTTAGTGCTTGTGCGCTGGAAACATACGAATGGTCCAAATCTCACTTGGGAAACGGAGAGTGACATAATGAGTCGCTACCCGCAGTTGTTTGGTGATATGTGATTCCGGGGACGGAATCATCCTAAGGGGGAGAGAATTGTAACACTCGTGTTTCTAGCCTAGGCATTTATATTGAGTTGATAGTCTAGGTTAACCTTTGTAACTCATTTTGATGAAATGAAAAGGAGTTATGTGAATATTATGTGAATTATGTGTTTTATGCTTAATTATTCGAGCTTAATTAATTAAGAATAAAAATAAGCGTCAAAATTAAAGTGTGAGATAAGCCCGATATCTGTACAAAAAAGTTGTATTGGTCGAAACAAGGATTTCGGGGATATAAAGAATACCAAAATCCGAGTTATAACGAAGAAGTTATGACCTGTCGAAGTTTCGCGACAAAACCGGCACGGTGCTGAATGTCGTAAAAAGTGAGTTTTTGATAAACTACTTTTTAGCCTTAGTAATCTAAACGAAAGTCGTAGTATTCGTTAAACCGAGAAGTTCGATAAAAAGAACGCCCAAATCTGACTTCGTATGAGGAAGTTATGATTTTTCGAAGTTTCAGCGTAGCAGTAGACAGCTAAAAACTCGAATTTTAGATCGAGCGGTTTTTAGCCGACACAACCTAAACGAGAATTGAAGGTCTCGTCATTAGGAGCACAACGGTAAAAAGTCTGACGAAAACGGACGTCGGATGAAGAAGTTATGAATTTTTAACGGATTTCCTGTCCCGGTCTGTTAAAAATAATAATATAAAATTTAAAGTCAAAATTTGCCGATGAAGTCTAAACGGAAGTTGTAGATCGTAATTTTAGCTACGCGTGCATATAAAGAACGTCAAAAACGGAGCTCGTATGCAAAAGTTATGAATTTTAGAAGACTTTAGCACAAAATTCGAGAAATTTCGCATAAATAGGCTTCACCCGGAAGTGCCACGTGTCCTCGCTTCGCATGTGCCACGTATCCGGAACCTGCTGAGTCACCGAAGCCACCTGGCAATACGTGTTGCCTTCCCTCGCATGCAAGACTGCCCCGTGTCCTCTTCTGATTCGACCGAGGAGGAGGCCCAATCCGAAGCAGCCAGCTCCCCAGCCGAAGCTTCGCCCAGCTGCCGCGTGTGTCCGAGCCTCGCACCTAGCTCCAAGCCTCGCACCTAACTCCGAACCTCGCATGTGCGCCAGTAAGCTGCGGTCCAATCGGAAGCTGCCAGCGAGCCCTCGCATGCGCAGACCATGTGCGAGCCATGTCCGAGCCATCCCCCTCTGCGAGCTTTGGATCTGCGACGCATGCCTCCCTCCTGACCATCCGATCAGAAGCCTTGCCCCTATAAATAGAAGGGTGCGAGACCTCCCGGGTATTTTTGGAATTTTGCCATATTTAGCCCTTAAACCCATATTTTCTTCATATTAACATCCCGCAAAGCCCCGGTATCGATTGTAAAGCCTGGAATACCCCACGAAGTGCCCGAGAAGCCCGGAAAATTTATCTTTTCAGTTTCGAAGCCCGACTTTTAGAAAGCCCGGTTTCTCAATAAAACTCCCGGTTTTGTTAGAAACGATCGTTTTAGGAAACGAATTGCTGCCCGATTATCATCAAATCATGTGAGTGTGTAGTTACTTTCAATTTACACATAGATATGAAGTATTTACCTTGAAATACGTGTTATGTGTAAATATGCTAATTGTTTATTCAAGGTGACTGTTGAATTGATGTTTTATACAAGTTTTAAATTGTATATGCTTTTTATCTACAAAATATGTTGGGTAGAACATGGGTAGATGAAATAGTTGATGTGTGTTAAAATGGTGAGAGGCCTCGATGTCGATGTTGTTGTTGTTGTTGTTGTCATCTAGCGAAGTATAGATGACGACCACGGACTTTCTAGATAGTCCAGTGGAACTCTAGCAGGTTCGCAACTTGTAGGTGTTGATGAATTAAATGTTCATTGGCGTACTTCATCCCCCTCATGGTTGCCTTAAGGACATGTATGGCTTAGGAAACCCCTTAGCAGTAGTGTCCATCCCAATGATAATCCTTAGGCTAGGTCCCTTGTGATAGGTGTTTAGGGACATAAAGTGAGGACAACGGGAATGGGTAATCAGGGTTATTGTTGATTGGTGAGCTTAATAAGTATATTATTATTGTGGGTTGAAAACCCTATATGCTCACCGGGCTCCCAAGCCTGACCCACTCAGTTTTATGATTACAAGTAGTGGACCCCGAGCATAGTTGGAGGACGACGAGAGATTTTTGGATTATAGGCCAATAGTTGTAAATAACTGTTGAAAGGCTTATAATGTCTTGTTTATGCTTTTGATCTGTATCGGAACATGACATCCCGAGGTTTTGATATATATATATATATATATATATATATATATATATATATATATATATATATATATATATATATATATATATATATATATATATGGAAAATATATACCTTCTTAATGAAGGATTTTGATAAACTTTTATCATATATTGTTTGGGGACTAATTCCGCAATATCTTATAAAAAGATTTCTCTGATTTTATTTTAAAAAGCATAAATTAAATCGGTCTTTTCTGGCCGAGAAATACGGGGATGTCACATGCCGAGTGGAACCAGTGAGTGAGAGTTGGACTCCGTGAGCTAGAGGGTTAGACTCATTCGTAGAAGAACTCGGCGATTCAATGCCCTGACTCGGTGAGTCCAAGGCAATCTTCATGATTCAAGAACAGACTCGACGAGTTGTTCATACAACTCGGCGAGCACAACTAGAATATTCATCTGATGAAAGAGAACTCAACGAGTTGTTCATATAACCCGGCGAGTCGGATGCAGATTGTCGAAGTGTTAGTAGCAAAGAGGAACTCACCAAGTTTGCGCCAAAACTCGACGAGTAGTAGCGAGTAGAATCAAGAAAATAAGAGTGAGGACATGACGAGTTTGCGACCCAAATCGACGAGTCAGGTCAACTGAATGTTGACTTTGACAGTTAGGTTGACTTGGACCAGGGGTAAGAGAGTCATTTTACCCTCAGTATTATTATCAGTATTTGATTGATGGTGTTCATGGATATTGTAGCCGGGGTGAAACCAGAGCCACAGCAGACAGATTCCAGAGCAGTTCTTTTAGCAGCTAGGCTACGAGGTGAGTTTCCTTCCAGTAGGAAGGAGTCTAAGGCCACAATATCGGCCCGTTTAGTTAGCAGTAGTTTTCGGACTTTGGTCCGATGTAGGAGTTAGTATGTATGATGTCTTCGTGACTCAGACAGGATTATGTGTTATGTGTCCCGGGCTACGGTCCGATGCAGTATGCAGTACATGTGTTTATGATGATGTATGTATGCTAGTTGATATGTGTTTCTGCTATGCTATGATCAGTAGTTTCGGACTTCGGTCCGATGCAGCTAGTTCCGGACACCGGTCCGATGCAGGGGACAAGGTCCCAGTAAGTTCCGGACTACGGTCCGATGCAGTTCTCGGGCTTCGGTCCGATGCAGTGGGCAAGGCCCAGTACATGCTTATATGTTATTGTATGGTATGTGGTAGTTTGGGGGAGCTCACTAAGCTTCGTGCTTACAGTTTCAGTTTTGGTTTCAGGTACTTCCGCAAGTAAGGGGAAGAGCTCGGGATGATAGCATCGCACACACCACAGCTTCAGTCTTTATCCTGGGAGTTTGTTTTGATTCATTGTTTGATTTGATACAGTTGTTTCACGACATTTTATTATGAGTTGAGATATTTGACGTATGGTTTTTATGATATGACGATCAGTATATGATTTTTATTACTATTAAAACAAAAAAAATTGGGTCGTATTTTAGGATGTTACAGTTATTGCCTCTAGTAGCTAATATGTTCAAGTGGTATTTCGGGGAACTCACTAAGCATTCATGCTTACCGTGTTGTATGTTATGTGTTTCAGGTACTTCAGAGGATCGCGGGAAGGCACCGGCTTGATTGTACACACACACTATCAAGTTGGAGTTATATTTTGTGGATCCTGGATTGTAAATAAATGTTTTTGAAAACCATGTTGAATATTGGTGATTGGAGTTTAGAGAAATGTGATATGTCTTTTTATGATAATTAAAAATGAAAATTTGGTTAAAAATTTACGTCGTTACAATAATGATTGGGTGGTAGAGGTGGGTGGGTGGTGGTTGTAGTGGGTGGTGGTGATGATAGTGAGTGGTGGGTGAGGGTGATGGTGGCGATGGTGGTGGTCGGTGGTGATGGGTGGGGGTGGTGGGCGGTGGTGATGAGTGATGGGTGGTGGTAGTCGCAGGTGGTGGTCATAGTGGTGGGTGAGTGGTAATGATGGGTGGTGGAGGTGGATAGTGGTGGGTGGACAAGTTGTGGTTGTGGTGGGTGGTGGTGGCGGGTGGTGGGGATGGTGGCTGGTGGTGGTGATGGGTGCTGGTGGTGGTGGTGGTGGATGATGGTCACGGTTGGCGATGGCAAATAATGGTGATGATGTTGGGTGGTGGGTGGGGGTGGTGGAGCTGGGTGGCAGTGACGGGTGGTGGTGGTGGATGTTATTGTTTGGGTGGTGAGTGGTGATGGTTAGTGGGTTTTTTTTATTTTTTCTTATTTATTGATTTATATTAATATATTTGATGATTTTAATTTAAAAAATTGTGTTGTCAAAATTTGTTCTCAAATGTTCTCATGATAACAAATGTTCTCGATTGAACGCTCCCATATATATATATATATATATATATATATATATATATATATATATATATATATATATATATATATATATATATATATATATATATATATATATATATATATATATATATATATATATGGGAGAATTTCATATATGCCCTTCTTAAACATCAAAATATCATATTTATCCAACTTAATTTATAAATATCATATTTACCCTTCATAAAATTTCTAAATATCATATTTACCATTCATAAAATTTGAAAATATCATATATATATGTCCTTTTTAAACATCAAAATATCATATATGCCCTTTTTAAATATCAAAATATCATATATGCACTTTTTAAATATCAAAATATCAATGGTAATATGTAAAATATCCTCCATCTACCACATGATAATTATCAACAACAACAAAAACTAAACAATCAAAATATATATTCCATAGAGATGGTTGAAGATTAATCTTTTTCTTTGTCAAGAGGGCGACATTCCAACAATTTAGAAGTTCACATTCCATTATCATAAACGTAAGGATAATATGATTAAAATTTTTAATTATTATAATAATTCTATGTTATAAAAAATGGTTATAAAATATTAAAAACATTATAAAAAAGGATTTTGGCAAATATGATATTTTGAGTTTTAAGAGGGGCATATATCAAATTCTCCATATATATATATATATATATATATATATATATATATATATATATATATATATATATATATATATATATATACACACACACTATCTTATTATACAAACATTACTAATTCTAAAAATAGATTTAAGACGTCCAAACCTTTAAGCTAAATGTACAAACATTTATCAACAAATTACAAAATACAATGGATTAAGTACAAATGTAAAATTAATATTGATACATTCAAACCTACATCCTTATCTTACCCAATATAGAGGATTTAAATTTAAAAAAAAAATCATATATCTTTATTACTTATTATGCAAATTTGGTCAAATGCTAATTCTAAGAGGTACAAGACATATTGCAAAATATACAACCATTTTATGCATTGAAAAATATTAAATGTTATCTGGTCAAAATGTTATAAATTAGGCACCCTTTGAATTGGTCTTCCCTTCATCTTCAAATTGAATTGGTCAAATATGAACCAACATTCCTCACTTTTAGCCAATTAAATTGGGCTAGCTTTATAAACACATCAACGTTTTTAATTGTTTAAAACCTTAAAAGTCTAAAGTCTCTCAATTGAATACGAACGCATCTTCACCACCTATTACAACCTTGATCTGAAGCAACTCATGTTCTCTCCTCCATCATCGACAAAGGTAGGTTCTGTCAGATATTTCCATGGTGAACTTGGTAAGTAAACATTAAATTATATCACCCCTCTCGCTTAATCGATTTCATGTTTCTTTTTTCTGTTGTGTGCTTTATTAAAATTTTAGCTAGCATCCGAATCTTTTCATGATTTTTTTACACAATTCATGTTTCAACAAGTTGCCAGAAAATCATTGTTCTGGTGGCTAGTGGCTTCTTCTGACTTACACAAAGGTGTTTTTTTTTTCAAAACATAGTCTATTTTGTGTGTATATATTTTATGTTTTTTTATTTTGTGTATATTTATTTTCAGAAGTTTGGATCGCAATTGAAATTAGCACAAGTAATAAAAACGTGCACTTCTGCTTTCTTCTTCTTCCTTTCTCTCGAAATCTCTGGCCCACCACCGAGCTATATCTCACTTTTACCATTTTGTTATCACAAACTCACACACATCACAATTTTGATACAAAGGTTTAATGTTAAGCTTGGATTTTTTTTCCTTGAAAAGGATTTTATATTTGGGAGTTTTTTATCTTAGTTTTTAAGGATGTAGAAAAAATAAATGTAGAGAATGTTAATGGAAATGGAAGTGGTTCAAGAATATTTTTTATGACATTCGTTTTATTTTAATATTCATTTTTAGTTTTATTAAATACTATATGTTTGCATTATGATTCCATGCCACTACAGAGGTAGATGTGCTCCTTAGTCAATTTTATATGGGTATAACACCATCTTATTTTAAATCCATTTTTTCAATACACCTTTTTATGGTATAGCTGCTTATTTGGTATATATGTCAAAGATATACAAGGAGTAGAGCTGCAAGTTATCAAACTCCAAAGTGGATACAATTTTATTAATGGTATTTTACATCCTGGCCATGCAACCACAAGTGATAGTTGCTCACTTTGGGGCTGACTAATTGTTTTTCATATGCTCTATTTATGATATTTGTATAAACCCATTATAGAGAAAGAAATTAGCATTATAGATAAAGAAAGAAATAAGTTTGACTAAAAGAATGTCAGATTTTAAGATGAAACCTCTCTCAATCATGTCAGATTTTCCAATTTTGATAAATTTATTCTTATATTCTTTAAAATGTTTAAAATGCACATGTTTTGGCTTAATCTGATTTTAAATTTACTTCATGTATCCAATTACAACACAAGCACATAAAATTTTATTTGATTGTTACATATTTTTAGTTTTTTTAGCAACTTTTTGTTTAATTAAAAGAATACATGAGTTTATCAATACATCCTATTTTTTAAATAACTCATGTATGTTTTTTTTTTAATTTGTGACAAATTCGTGTCGCATTTTGAGACCGATCAGGTATAAAAAAAGCATGTCTTGAGAGTTTTCTTATGGATAGAACAACCATTTGATCTATCCCTGGTGAGTGTAATGTTTTTTAATTAATTATATATGTGTTTAACTTCATAAGGTGGCTTGTATGAAACGGTGACCAAAAGCTGATTTAAATTTTTGTAAATCTAATATATGTTTTGTGATTCTTCTTTATTTTTTTTTCACAAAGATGATACTTTTTTTGGTTTTGTAGTTGGTGATTGATGTTTGTACCTTAGAGATATAATCTTAAAAAATGAAATATAAATTAGAGTTTCATGTAGGAGTGTTAGAGGTAATAGTGATGACAGAATTAAATATCATCAAAGGCTCAGGACGAATAAGGAAAAAAAAGGTCTTTGTCGTTACTATAAGTTGTTATTTTTGAATAAAAGTATATAATAAAAAATGTCATATGCAGCTGCCCACTTAGCCCTTCCCCCCCCCCAACTCCCCTTATACAGGTAGTCTTCATTAAATCTATTATGACATCGTGGTTCATATGATGGCCTGGAATAACAATTTATAATATGCGAATCATAATATCAACTTCTGAAATTAGTTTTAAAACTTAAGTTAATAATTGGTGTTTTTAGAACTTTTTTAGGATGATATGTATTTGTTCTTTTCTTAGAAGTTTTGATTTGTCTAAAACACATTCTTATTGAACGTGTATGTATGAATGTTTGTTGTTGAATTTCTAACACATCTACTTATTGGTTTTCTTAGATTTTGTGTGTTTTTATTTTATGATTGCGATTTGGGTTTTTTTTCTTGAAACATGGCAATAATGGTGATATATTATGATACTTATGGAAAGGATATGGTGGAATGAAATTTCATGTGACTTTGTGCTTAAAAGGAAGTACCTGGTACTAATACTTTTAATCTTTTTAGGCTTAAAAAGGAGTTGTAGCAAAACTTAATTTGCAGTAAAGTTGTTGCTAGAAACAAGGCTGCTAAAGGGAAGGCTAAGGGGTTGTAGCAATAACTCATGGGGGAGGATTCTGATAGCTACCCTTGGTAGTTAGCCTCTGTTCTAACTACAATATGTTAAGTAAGTTGTGTAATATGTTTATCTCTCAAATGATGTAAATATTTTCCATAATTCACATTTTTTTACCTTCAAATGATGTAATAAGTTGTTGGTAGGCGTTTGTTGTAATTACAATACGTTTTTCAATTGGATATGGAAGTTTCTGTACTTTATAATTTCAAATTTTCTTTAAATTCTTATAATTTGTATGGTTATTATAATTGAGAGGTCGTTGATAGAAGGACAATTATGAAACTTGAAGGAAAGAAGTGAGCTTCCTTTTATTTTATAGAGTAAAGAATCATTCTTCTTAGAGAAAATTGCGAAAATGGTCTTTGTGGTTTCTCATTTTATGTGGCTAAGGTCCAAACATTTGAAAAGTTGTAAATTGGTCATTTTCAACAAGTTTTGTTGTGGTTTTGGTCTCTTATGTTAATTTTAACAACTTGGCTATTAACTTTTTTTTAAATGACTATTTTAACCTCAGGGACCATTTCTGCAACCAAATTATAAGGATCATTTCTATACATCTTCTTTTTATTTATATTGAATTATTATCTATTAATAAACGTTCTTTATATATATATATATATATATATATATATATATATATATATATATATATATATATATATATATATATATATATATATACTATTTATGTATTAATAAATATTGTTTTGTTAGGTTATTAATTCTTTTAATTAAGTTTTTTAATTTCTTTGTTATCAAATATTTTAATTGGGTTATTATATATAAATAAATATTATGATATTAGATTATTTATTTATTTTAGTTAATTTTCTTATTGGAGTAATTCTTCTTTATAGGATTATTATATATTAATAAATATTATTTTTAATTTATATTATTTATATCCTAATAAATATTACATTATTATAATATTAATTTCTTTTAGTTAATTTTTTAATTCCTTTTTTCGGATTAATTCTTTGTATTGGAATATTACTTTTAATTTATTATCTTCTTTATATAATAAATATTATTTATTATATTATTAATTTATTTTTATTATATAATTAATTCTTTTTAATTTTATTAGTTCCACCATAAAGTTGTCAGAATACGCAAGATCACCGATAATCTTGACGATTACTTTTAATTTATTATTTTCTTTTTAATTCTATTTTGTCCGATTAATTCTTTGTATTGGCCTCTCATCAACGATAATCATCAAGATCACCGCCAAACACCTTCATCGGATGTCCGATGTAAACCCTACTAACTTTTTCCACCCAACATCACATGTAGCCACCTTCGACAACCTCTTCACAATCCGTTGGAATCCTCCATATCCCACACAATGCACAACAAACTCCTATAAACATTCAAAGTGGTGGTGGTGATCGGGTGATAGTAGTGGTGTTATCGTAGGTGACTACTGTCATCATTGGTTAGAAAAGGTTGGTGGGTTTCTGTCCGACCTTTGATGAAGATGTTTTGTGGTGATCCCGATGATTCTCGATGATGAGAGGCAACACTTTTTCATATTCTGGCGACTTAAAATTAAAAAGAATTAATAGTATAAATTAAAAATAAACTAATAATCCAACAAAATAGTATTTGTTATATCAAGAAAATAATAAATTAAAAGTAATAATCGAATAAAAAAGAATTATCCCAAAAAAGGAAACAAAAAAACTGAACAAAAGAAATTAATAATCCAACAATGTAATATTTATTAGGATGTAAATATTATATATTAAAAATAATATTTTTTTAATATATAATAATCTAATAAAAAAATCACACCAATAAAAAATTTAACTAAAATAAATTAATAATCCAAAAAAATAATACTTATTGATATATAGATATTATATGTTAAAAATAATAATTATTAATATATAATAATCCAATTAAAAAATTTAATAACAAAGAAATTTAAAAAGTTTAATTAAAAGAAATTAATAATATTGTAAAATAGTATTTATTAATATATAAATATTAACGGAAGAGGAACCAAAAGCACAACAAAACTTGTTGAAAATGACCAAATCTACAACTTTTAAAAGGTTTAGACCTTATCCACATAAAATAAAAAACCACATGAACCACTTTTACATTTTACCCCTCTTAAGAGCAAGTGTTATGGGATTTACATTATCTTTATAGATGAGAGAAACCATCAGTGTTATGTATATCAAACAATGTGTGAGAGCCATTATAAACAAATAATTTTTTTAATCATTTGTAGGTACTTTTTATATATTTATCATATCTTTTTTATATATTTATATATATAACTAATCACATATCTTTTAACCTAATTATTTGCCTCAAATCAAATGTACAAACTTTACACATAATCAAAAGTAATTGACATGTTATCCAGTTAAAAAGAAAAGGAAATGAATTACATACATGACTCTAAATTGAAACAACTTTTATATATGCAAACCGGTTCGAATGGAAACCCATCGGGTATCATTCAAAAAAAATACGACAACCAATACCGAAACTACTAAATGCAGTTCCAAAACTTTAGGAACCGAAACTGGCGTTCCAGGACAGTTCTGATTCCAAAACACATGATCACTCTAATAATAACATACTTAGGTTTGATCCAAAACAACTTTATAATCTTTTCCATAAAAAATAACAATAAATACTTTTATTTTTAATGGAAAACAATATATTTATAGAAGAAAAAAATAAAAATGAATATATATGTTCGTTTTAGGTTGATTTAGTCAACTAAGTATTTAAATTTCAAAAAGAATTTTGAACACAAATGAAAATATGCATCGAAAAAAAATATAAATTTTTTTTCATAACTTTTTTTAATTAAGACAACGTTGTATTTTTATTTTAAACCCAAAATAATCTATCAAAGGGTAGTTTCCAAGTCAAAAGCTACTATCTTCCAAAGCAAATTAGATTTCATGCTTAGAGTTTACCTTTTCATTACATGTGTGTCAAAGTTGGACACCCAGTAATTCATGTTTTTTAATAGAAATAATTGTAGAAAAAAAATTGTTTGCACCCGACGCTTGGCGCGGGTAAACGGCTAGTGTGTGTGTGTGTATATATATATATATATATATATATATATATATATATATATAGAGAGAGAGAGAGAGAGAGTTATGTTTAAATGTTTTTAACAAGTATTGTGTGCCTAAATGCACCAATAAGAATTCAAGAAATAATTAAATCACTAATAAATAATAAAAGGGTATAAGAGTAATCTACACTATAATTAATTATGGTAAAAGAAAACAAAATCAATCAATATCCCACTAATTTAGGTTATCAGTTTCATATAACACCACCACCGATTCCCCCTACTTCTCTAAAAATCATCGTTCTAAACACAACTCCAAACCCCATGATTTCCAGTCAAGCATCCACACACAACATGATCTGAAACACGCTTCTATTCGTGATAACAGAAACACCACAAGCTAATCAACCTCCGAGGCGGCAAGCAGCGGATGCCGGTTGTAACAGCCCGGATTCCCAGGTATTAGCTATTCTTATAATTTTTGGTGATTTGTGAGGGGACTCGGCGAGTTGGAGCTCAGACTCGCCGAGTATGATCGCGATTTGGGCGCGGGTTCGCGTCCGGACTCGGCGAGTCCACGCTGTTTAATGAAACCCTAATTTCTCGGGTTTGAGGCATATTTAAAGGGCCTTATGGCCATCATTTGCACTCATCAGTCCCCAGAGTTAAACCCTAGAGCAAATGAGTGATTCAAGTGAGGGAAGGAGCCATTATTGATCTTGGAGTTGTTGTCTAGCAAGGAAAGAGGAGATCTAGCCAAGAGGAAGCAAGAGAGGGGTGGATTCTTGAAGATTTGAGGTCCAGAACATCACAAATGAGGTACAATCTCGAATCATTCTCTGTTATTGTGATGTTCATGTAGATTTAGGGCTTTTGAACCCATTTGTGGCTAGATCTAGTGTCCTCATGGTCCCTTAGCGAGTTAAGGTCCTGGATCTGGACCCATAGAGGTCCAGAGCACCTCTTTACCAAAGCTTTATATGCATCCATGGAGGTATTGGTTTGGGATCAATGTATTTGAGGCTAAAACACCATTCATGAGCTATTCAATGCTTGATGAGCATCAAGAATTGAACTTTACGTGGTCAATAAGCTTAAGGAGACTGGATCTATAAGTTAGTGAAGCGGATCTGACCTCAGAAGGTCGTTTGGGGTTGTGCATGGAATGCACTCGCCGAGTCCATTCCCAGACTCGGCGAGTTGGTGCGGGTTGTTCAGTGATTACGAACCAGGGGTGGAGTAACCGAGTCGGGTGAGTGACTCGGTGA
Organism: Lactuca serriola; assembly: GCF_051521515.1. Lineage (NCBI taxonomy): Eukaryota > Viridiplantae > Streptophyta > Magnoliopsida > Asterales > Asteraceae > Lactuca > Lactuca serriola. Next base: position 74,421,901 of record NC_136412.1, on the reverse strand, counting down.
GTCGGAAGAGATTCAGAGGGATCGGGTTCCCTTAGGGACTCGGTGAGTCCATGCCAGACTCGGCGAGTCGGGTCAACCGTTGACCAGAGTTGACCAGTGTTGACTTGATAGGGGTAGTCAAACTTAGTTGAGAAAGTGTTAATTAGAGATCTATGGTGTTATAGGTGGATTATAGCTCGGAGGATCGAGCGCGAGTGATTTCCGGGATTTGCGAGTTATCGAGATACGCGAGGTGAGTCTTCTCACTATACGTTACCTTGAGTGGTAGTTATGTGTGACCGGAAGGTCGTATATGCTTACATTGAGTATTATGTTATCCTATTATATGTGACATGCTATGCATTATGTCTTTGTGATTTATGCTATGCGGAGTTTACAGACCGGATCAGAGGGTCCAACGATTCATGAGCCGGAAGGCACAAGCAGACCGGACCGGAGGGTCCAACGAGCTTAGGACCAGAGGGTCCACAGAGTTGAGGGACTGGAGGGTCCCACTGAGACACATTGACCAGAGGGTCAAACAGGGTTATAGCCTCAAGTGGCTAATGTGAGTTGTATGTGGTATTTTGGGGAACTCACTAAGCTTCGTGCTTATAGTGTTTTGTGTTGTGTGTTTCAGGTTATTACAGTATCACAGGAAGGCACCGGCTCGATTGTACACACCAGAGAAAGAGTCATGTTTTGAGGATCCTAGTTTATCATACAAGTGGAAATGGAGTTATGTTTTGTAATTCGATTATGAATGAGATTTTTAAACAAAGTGTTTTTAAGAATTAAATGATTATTTTAAATGAAAAATTGTTTTGAAATTTTCGGCGTTACACCGGTTTCTTGTTGCGGAGAGGAAACAGGAGAAGAAGGAAAATCAAAACAGCGTCGACAGAGCCTCAAGAGGCCGTCGGTGGCCTTGCTGGTCGAAACACGAGTGTGAAGGGGGTGGCGGTTCACGTCTTCAACAGCAGCTTCGCAACACCGGTGGTGGAGGCAAAAGGCTGACAGCGGTGGAGGAAGTAAGAGGGGTGAAGATGGCGGCTGGGTAAACTCTGAATGGATGGTGGCGGCTAAAGAGAAGACGGGTTAGGGTTAGGGTATGGGAGCTCAGAGCCGACAAGTGATCCATAAACAAAGAAGAAATACTCTCCGGATCGGTACCATACTTTTGATACAGGAGAATTCAAGATGATGTCCGAAAATTACACAGCCATTGACAACCAGAATGTTTATGGATCTGTTCCTGTAAAACTTCTTCTCCTCTTCTTCAATTGTGTTTTCATCACTTCGATACTAGATCTGAACCCTAATTTATTCATTGGTAGCTGGATTATATTGTAAGCATTAAGTAATTTGGTTATTCGTTGTTGCAGATTCAACTCTCCAAACCTTTCCCCCATCTGGAACACAAGGCAAGATCTCAGGCGCTTCTGGACCTCCCCGCGATTCCGATGGTGTGTGTTTAAATTCTTGAAGCATCTTATTAGTCTTCAACTATCTACTGCAATTTAGTAACTTTAGTTAATGGATCTCATTTAGTTCAACTACATAGTTAAATCCATATAAAATTCATCAGTTTTAGGGCTTAGATTACTAGCATTTTAAGTTTCTTCTGGATTTGAATGCATCATGACTTAGTTTATTCAAAACCATTCTGCAAGAATAGTTTATTCTGTAAGAATATTTATTCATGTATTCTATTATAATGCATTGAATTGTTTAATTTTTGAAAATTGATTATCTTTTCTTTTTGGATTTAGGTTTTGAAGAGGCTAACATTGATGTGGAAAAGGAAGAAAACATATAGAACGAGAGTATATTATACTAGAATGTGTTATGCTACAATGTATAAAGTGTTGCTTAAAAATAATTTTCTTTCAGAATAGATTAGTGTTTTTGTTAGATTTTGATGTTTTTTTTTTATTTTTTCTTTCAGAATGTTGTTATTATTTAATGAATCACAATCATACAATGTAATTATTGTTATATTATTAGTTCAAAAATTGATTTGTGTATTTTTTTTTTCAGAATGTATTTACTAGTTTATGGTTAGCATTCTGCCATTCTGACAGAATAAAATCGAAAAATATATTTACTAGTTTATGGTTCACATTCTATCATTCTGACAGAATAAAATCGGATTTTTAAATTTGAACTAATTTAAAATATTCAAATTTTTAAAAAATAAAGGAATTAATTATCCCTAAAAATCCGAAAATTTCCTTTTTTAATATAGGTTAATTGACTAAAATGCCCTTATGTCGAAATTTATTCAACTATCATAGACCCTCAGATCATGACCTTTGATTATATTCCATCCGATGGTCCAGATTTGTGCATTCTGACACACAATAGTTAGTAAAAACAAAATAACCTAACCCTATATATATATATATATATATATATATATATATATATATATATATATATATGTGTGTGTGTGTGTGTGTGTGTGTGTGTGTGTGTGATTTTTATCAATATGATGTTGTACGGTTTAAATAGTGGTTCTGTAATTATAAACCGCAAACTGCAATGCATAATACGGTTTGATAAAATTACGAACCTCACCGCAAAATTCTAAACCGTATTATGCAATGTTATTTGGTAAGGTGTTTGACAGTTTACATAATTTTTTGCAAACCCCTAGCTATTGGGCTAATGGGCACGGGATGGTTGAATGTTTGATTGGTATGGTGTTGGCAGTTTATATCGTTTTATAAGTGAACTGTCAAGCATTTTAACCACGGATCTAAGTAACTTATTGTTCTTTTTATTCTGAAAAAATAATACATAAATATAAAGTACGATTCAATATAAGGTAAAAACAAACCAGGCCCGTAGATGACTTGGGCCAGATATAATCGCATATCTGATATATGTTCAAAGGCCATCCTGATTATTTATTTATAATTATATAATTATTATAAGCATAAATGAAAAAATCAAAAGGTTTATTGTAATATAAGATTAATGACTAGTCTAGGAAGGACAAATGATATTGTTTTTAATGTTTTACACTTTTACTTTTAATCTATTTTATAATCAAATGTTTATATCTGTATGCGGAAGTGGATGGAAAAAGTCAAACAACTGTTATATATAAAAGGTCAACTAATATTTGTCAATAGTATTTGACTTTTCTCTCCTAATAATGGTTCTAGAATACAAAAATGGATGCGTACGTATAAGAAAAGGTCATGTTGCTCATTAAATATGGATAAATATTGCATTGCGGCCGACGACCAATGGCATAGTCCCAATATTCATACCCTGCATGTGAAACATAGAAATTCCCATCAATATATGCAATTAAAAACCTAATCTTTGATTGCTTATCGCTTTTCTTGATAGCAACATGCATGAATATTCATAAATGAGATCTTTTCGTTATGGGTATCACTTATTCGCTTGGTTGGAACGTCCCTGGGTAAATTTAAAAAGTCTCAAAGTTAATTTATCGCAATATAACTTTTTTATAACCCTTCTATACATGGTGTTTCATTCTTTTTAGTGTATAAATCATTGTTTTCATAAAATTACAAGGAAATTGTTGGAAATTTTAATAAAAATTATGTATATTTATAATACTTTGGACACTGTTAAATATAAATATATATTTTCTATATTATTAATTCTTATTGGGTTATGTGCTCATCCTTGAGAGCTACGAAACGATACATATTATATTCAAAAGGGAGAAAACAAATGGGTATTGGATTGTGTCCCACATGGGAATACTAAGTAAACTTTAGGTTTGGTGTAAAGATTTACAACTTTTTTGTATTAATTTTACTCTAAAACTTATGCACGTTACGAGGATGTAAATTATGAATTTGATAGACAAAAATTATCGAACTTGTACGCGACCTAACATAAAACTATGGTTTATTCTTTTAAAACATAAGATTTATATATATATAATATGGTAAACGATATAATTAAAACTAACAACACCAAAATGCACGCCTACACTATGTAATATTCTCCATATATTACACTACAAGCTATCTGGGATAAAATCACATATGATAATCGGATTCTATATCTTCTTTTCTAGAAACGCATTGTTCAATATATTTTTCTAGAAGCATACTTTAGTATGCATTGTCACATGTATACATGATGCCTCTTACCATCTCAATGTATCTATTTTAGTATATATGCGTGGTCAAACGTATACATAGTTACTCAAGTACTGCTCGATGTATCTACCCTGATACTTTTGTGCATTTATATATTCTGGACGGGTCCCGAAGTTTCTTTTAAGCTTTTATGTATTACCCCATTATTCCCGACTATATAACCTAATCCCTGTCTCTCATATTAGTATAATGAATACAACAAATATCGAATTAAGAATAGTTGGTGAGTAAAATATAATTTTAAAGGTATGGCAAATTGTTTTTATTTACATCTTCAAGTTTATAAATATGTGTTTTTTATTATTTTTTTCAACTTCTAAGCTTAAATAAACTTACAGCCCTGAATTTGTAACAACCTTTGTGAGCGTTTGAAAATCCATTTGTTTTAAATAATGGTTTATATTGTGGCGTTTTAATTATTTGTTTATAAATATACACAAAATGGCAACACAAAGCAACAATGGTTTTATGATATGAATGTCTATGCGTGATAGTAACATTTTGTATTTTAAAAAATTAAATAAAGTTTTCTTTATATTCTATATATGTAAACGAAAGAAGGTTTAAACAATAATAATCATGAATGATTTTAACAAGGAGTGCCCTTTACAAAAAGCTAAAAATAAAATTGCAGGAATATGCTATAAATTAGTTATATATGTGTGAAACGGGTCGGCTTATATTATGTACGTATACATGAGATATTTTATGACATAGAAAATCGATGACTTTTCAATATGCTTATCTCATTATCATGATATGTTAGGAATATAAAAACAGTATTAAAGAATCCAATTCTATCATATCTCTTCATTTCCAGAGACGTCACTCTTCTTTTATATACTCATATTTCCTTCTCGAAGCATATTACGATATATATGCATCTTTCAATTTTCGAATACCTCTTTAATTAGTTACCGCATTTTGGAATATCAAGACAGATGAAAATGAAAACTTACTGTTGAAATTCAATGTTGATGAACTGTATTTGATTTGCGATTGTGCCAAAAGCAGTATCTGAAAGAACCATGGTTGTGCCGGCCCTTGTAGACCGAGAAACCGAAGTTTGTGCTCGATCGATGATCCTGACTTGAATTGTTTGACCAGGAATGCATGTTCGTGGTATGGTGGCACTTATACACCTTACCAGATACTGCCGCCCACATGCAGCACCATTATCCCATATACCCTCTCCGGCGGCTGCAAACAAGTTACTGGACGGAAATTGAGAAGCATCGTTTCCATAACAGGCCGAGGCTGTAAGTTCATTGTACAAAAATCAGAAACAAATCATGATAAAGCTGTCAGATACATGCACGTTTTTCTTAAATATTATACATGTATTGTGATGAATAAGATATAAGCTTACGTGTGTATGGCGGATTGTACATGCTAGCTGTGCCGACTTCGCAGCATACAAGCTCGAACAGAACTGAAGTTAGGAAAATATAGAGCCATGGATTAATGGGATGTTGAAGCTTTAAGTTGAACTTCAGCATATTGTCTCAGTACATCACAACGAAAAATATTGGTGTGTGTGTCTATATATATAAGAGATAGAAGGAAGTCAACATATTATTAAGTAGATGTTGTTACAACGAATACCAGCTACTAAACTATGCATTTAAGTATTATATATATATATATATATATATATATATATATATATATATATATATATATATATATATATATATATATATATATATATATATATATATAGAAGAAAAAAGAAAATATATAAATAAAAAAAAGATTCTTTAATTAAGGGTGAGGAAAATTTCAAATTCAGACTATTGATTTTGATTCCTAACTTTGTTTTTACTTTTTAGAGATACAAATGAAGTATTAGACGAAAGACAAAAGTGCAGTCGGCTTTGGATTTTGTAGTTTATAAGCGTTGTGTTATTTGAGCATTTCACAAGAATTTTTCCTTGTATTATTTACAAAGACTCTTCTTATTGAGAAAGACTATCTAGAAGCCTCATGGCCAGCTTGAATTTTAACCAAATTCTAAGCATAGTTTTTTTTTTAATTTTATTTAATTTTATTTTATTTTATTTTTCAATTTTAAGCACTAATTTCAAACTATAAACATTATTAAAATGCTAAGTGGTTAATAGATAAACTTCATCGTATTATAAGACTTAAACCACAAGGCTTTCTCTTGCACATGCACCTGGCAAGGAGTGTGCAATTGTGAACCAAGTTAACTTGGTTTGCTAAATGTGTGCGAGCGCATGTCTCACAAATATAAATGTACCACTTATCAGTCAGAAAAATAGTGTCTAGGTTGACTTCATGGTCCTGTTTCTTGCTTAGAACAACCCAAATACCTTTATAAATCTTCTCAAATACGCAAGCAGTGCATAAAGAAACGACAACGGCCTCCCACTACTAGAACAAATGCGTTTAATGACATGTGAACTATGACACACGCTAGATTTATGACATGCAAAGTTGGGTGTCGTAAAAGAATGTCATCACTTATAAAATTTTAAGGATTTACGACACACATTTTGCATTTCCTAAAACTTGCTATCATTTTATAAAAAATTTAGGAACGTGCGTCCTCCCTCCTTAATAGCCAAGGGGGAAAACTAAATCCTCAAAATTTTTGAAGACTCCACCTTCTCATAATCGTCTTCCTTTACCTTCTCATTGGGTTTTTTTCACAAATGACCTCTCTGGATCGAGGACTATTATCTCCATTTTTCCATTGCCCTCTCCATTTCCAAACTTATTTTCATTCCTATTTGGTAATACAAAAGCAACTATAATGGTGGTCGTAGGGACGACTCTTTAACTAATTCCATATGGTGGCCGCGTTAGCACAAAATCTGAATCTAAGTCTGAAGACCCTGCACAGGTCGTAACCTAAACTAAGCATTCCTCTTTTTTCCACTATTTGAATTATTTAGATCTGCAATTTTTGAGTATTTATATAATATATGACTTTTCAAAACAACTCAAGTTAATTGAGGGGGTGAAAATATGATATTTCTCTCTTTAACAGAAGGGTTGGAGAACTACAAAATGTGGTATATCATCAGTTGAGCACAAAAACTCCAACATTATTCATTAGGCTCTATAAACATGCTTTGAAGGATCTTCATGGGCGGAATTTGCTGAAGGAGGGAACTCATGGGTCTGCTATTATAGCTCTTTCCAAACTTGTTGCTTATTAGGTTCCCTTTTTGAACTCAAATGCACACATATATTGCAATCTTTGATTTTTTTTCAAAACTTTCTTGTGTTCAGAAGTATTTTTAGTTGTTTGATAGTTTTCTTAACTTTCAATAAGTTAATGTGAATTTTATAAAGAATTTAATGGCTATGGAAATTGTTCATATATAATATTACATGCTTGAATATTATTATCAATATTTGGTGGAGAAAGCAAACAAGACTATGTTGAAAAGGTCTGTGGAAAGTGAAATTAATAGTTAATTACTATTGTTTTAGTTTTTTCTAAAATTTCAGTGTAATGTTGTATCTATCTTATAACTAATGTTAGGTTTTTATCTTTCAAATTTTGCTGAGCTTCTTGACAATTCTTTAGATGAGGTATATAAGACTCTACACTCTTTCTTGGTGCAAATCCCCTTATTTGTTTTCTCTTTGACATGCAACTAGTTCAGCAACATGCTCAGGTGTACACTGGAGCTACTTATCTTAATATAGATGTGTTGAATATTGAAATAGACATTGGTAGCAATATGTTGATGGTTGAAGGTACAACATTTCTCCCTCCTAGAGTTAGCATTCCTCGATTCCAGTATTTCTTATAGTTTCTTCTAAATATCGACAAACTGAAATTCTATAATGAAGTTTCATGAGCCATAAGTTATGTTCTTGTCCTCAGGAAGTTGACATAAGTTGCATGGTTACACCTTATGAGGAACAAAAGATAGAAACAAATTTGCACTCACAATCGAGATTCATTACATAAGTTAGCAACATAAGAGAGTAGATTTTGTTTAAACTTGTAACGCTCATAATTTTGGGCTAGACGTTTAAGGTATAATAATAATTATTATTATACATTTAATCAAACAAATAAAATCCTTGATTAGGGTAAATTGTTCTTCATATATGTTTCGGGATAATAAATAATTATCATGTACACATTAAGTGGAAAATATTAGGAGTATAGAATATTTGTAGAAAAACCTGAATATAAAAGTTATTGTTAAAATGGTAAAATAAACATTAAAAATAAAAGATTATTTTGGACAAATAATCTTAAAGAAAGTTTTAGGAGTCATGACGATGATTTTTTGGATATAAAGAGCGCCCAAATCGGACTTTGTATGAGGAAGTTATGATTTATCTAAGTTTCATGTTCAAACTGATACTGTAAGGTGCGTTATAAAAAAGTGTAACATCTAGTTTGCGGGTATTCTTTTGATAAGTTAATCATTTAAATAAGGTTAAATTTCTAACGTCTATTCTTGGTAAATAGTTCATTTATGTTATGGGCAATTAAAGATGTAAAAATATGGATCTTGAGATGGTCACGTGGTGATGAAGGATACATCACTTCAAGGCCATCAATGAGTAAAACATGCATCCATTTTGTGTGTCACGACGTGATGAGCATGGGATCATGACATGACGGCCACTGAGGTGTTTAACAATAATTTCGGGATTTATGTCATATTTAAAGGAAGTGATGGTTAAGGTTTTGCACACCCTCAAACTCCATCACTGTCACACCCCCAAACCAGATCGCGGAAACGTCTAGGGGTGGAACGAGAACATAGTATCACAATAATTGTGTACATTGAAACACAAGTACATAAACAACCATCATATCATATGATTGATGGGTTTTGGCCATATGAACATTCCTATGTGCACATGCAACCCTAATGCTTGGATCTAGGTTTCTCTAATTGAACATACATTGAATCCAAGACTTCTAATGGCTAATATACAATAGCAATAATATGAAATCAGAGATTAGAAGTTTACCTTGAATCACTTGCTTGATCTTGTTGTCCTTGAGGCTTTAGAGATATAATTGTCACTCCTCTAATGGCTTACAAACACCAACTAGCAAGGAGGAGGATTTGAGAGAGAGGAGGGAAGAGAAATTCGGCCAGGGTTTCTTCTCTAAGCACAAGTCACGATTTCTCTTGACCCTAAGGGTCTATTTATACTTGCAAGGCTCCTAGGGTTTCACCCTTAAACCCTAATTGGATAACTTAAGCCCTAAGCAATCCAAATCCTTTCCATGATAAGCCTTGGACGATTTTATGGCTATCCTTAGCCCTAGAAATAGTCCACCCCTTATCCATAAAGGATATATAGCCCAAAGTGCAACTATCAAACAATTGACAGTTTATACCCCTTTATTTAATTAATCTCTTTAAGTCACCAAATTAATTCCTAATTAATTTATGACTTATATTAATCAAATAAAAACATTATTATTCCTTATATTACTCTCATAATATATTAATAATATTCCTTCTCTCATAATAAATCATCCTGTCAAGTTGCTATGGTGAAGGCAACCCAAAAGGACCATGCTCAACCGGGTCAAATACTTGCCTAATATAGTTGTAGCCTTAGACACTATTCCAACAATGATTGTGTCAGTTACATGACCCAAATGTTACTTAGTATCAAAATATGTTACAAGGTTTGCATGTTATCAAATAAAGTAGTTCACGTAATGACATTTGGTGTCTTGTCTTCAAAAGTATCTCCATTGATCTGAGCTTAATTTTTTCCTAAGATTCCATGTTGTTTTAAAAGTCAACATAAAGTTGGTGAGTTCATAAGAATTTAGCTGTAGAAAAATCCGATATTTTTCCATAGATGAAAATCATATCTCCGTCTTGTAAAAAGTTTTGTATTTGTACGCCTTCAGCGTAAAAGAAGAATGTATGTGTTTAGTATGTATCCAAAAGCATTTATAAAATAAAATTTCCCATAACTTCTAAACTTATAAAAAGTGTGACTTGTCATGTGATTCTTATGTGTTGGGTCGTGTTTTGTATTAAGTGTTGCGTCTATTAGGCTCGGTTGTTAGTCCGTTTTTGTATCTCCGGTATGGGCCTGTCCATCCGTGAGTATAGTAGGGTTTTATTATAAATATAGGTGCTTGCATGCATCTTAGGTTAACGATAGTAACGATAGATCAAAGCATTATTCAGAAGTTTATTATTATCGTTCTTGTAATCCTAAATCCTCTACAGCGGAAGTTCTTAGTCGAGCTCTGCTGAGGATTGTTTGAATTAATCATTCGACACATTGTGATTCAATCTTGTCTTGCTTACTGTTTTCTGTTCTTCGTACTACCTGTTATAAAGATCTAATCGATCATCAAGTTTATTTAATATCTTATCAATTGGTATCAGAGCAGGAGGTTGTGTAATTCATACACTTCTTTTCTGTGAAAAAGGTTGCGATTAGGGTTATTCCGCATTACTGATATTTATTGAGTCGTCATCCTATAATTGACGTAACTCAACATTTATTTGTGTTGCCCTAATTTAATATATTACAAGTCTGATCTTTTAAACAGGTTTTTCGATCAAGCATGGACGAGTCACAATCTAATCCTATTAACATCTCAAACAGCATTGGATCAACGACAAAGATTCCCATCCTTTACACCCAAGATTACGAAGTCTGGGCACATCACTTTGAAGATTATGTCATCGGATCTGAGGACAATGGATATCTCATCTGGGAAGCAATCGTATCTGGACCATTCGCTCATTCAGCAACTTCAAGAATTATTAAAACTCAGAAGGAGTATAATGATCTTTTGAAAGATGTTAAAGATATTGCTCAAGAAGAAAAAGATAAATTTCAGTGTAATATTAAAGCACTGAGACTAATCGGATTCGCTCTTCAATCTGACACTTTCAGGCTGGTGAGTTCATGTAGCACTGCCAAAGAAATATGGGATAGGCTGTGAGAGTTATATTCTACGGACGAAGATCTCGAGCATTCTATTCAAACCTTGCTTTTGTCTGAATTTGGTGAATTCAAGCAGAGTCTCGAAGAAACTGTAACTCAGACGTTCGATCGCTTCAATCATCTTCTTAGTAAGATGATTAAACATGATATTGAAAGGAAGCTGATTGAACAAAAGGTTACATTTTTAAACGGTCTCAGATCTGAGTGGAGGGCGGTTGTGTCTACTGTTAAAGCGCATGAGCAATTCAAATCTTACTCTTTGGCGAAACTGGTAGGGATTTTGAAATCCCAAGAAAAGATTGTGTTACAGGAGAAAAATGTGGTTTCAAGCTTGGGATCATTGGCCCTTCTGTCCAAAAGCAAAGCTGTGATGGAAGATGAAGATCTCAACCTAGAGGATTATGATCTTACCTCTGAAGACTATGCAATGATGGTCTCAAACCCAAAGAGGTTCATCAAGAAAAGGTTCCCTACAAATAAGAACCGAAATTGGTAGGGAAGTTACAGTTCTGAAAAGGTTAGGGAAGAACCGAAGGTAGAAGAACCAAAGAAGGAACCGAAAGCTGAAGGAGATTCGGGTGTGAGCTGCTATTATTGTGGAGGAAAGAACCACTATGCCAAAGATTGTGTTCTCAAGAAAATGGCCGAAAAGAATGAGGAGAAAGACGAAGAAACTGTGTTGTTGAAAAAGCTGGAAGAGATCAAAAGAAAGAAATCCACTGCTAACCCCTCTATAAATGCTTTAATTGTGCAGGGTTCGGTAGCAGATGATGAGTTCGGTGGCGTGGAGGTCTGGTCAACCGATTCTGAAGATGATGAAGTCAGGAAGCCATCTCATGGAAAGGCCTATGTTGCGAAAGGTGAAGAGAGCGGTGGAAAGTGTTTAATGGTGTCAGACGTGTCTCAAATGAGGGGATACAACACAGATGGAGGGAATGAAGACACAAAAGAGCGAGAGGACTTGTGCTTCACAGCAAAACCTCTCAGTTTAACGAGCTTGATGAATTAATCAAGAAGGTACAATCAGTTTTTGTTTCATTCAAAGTCCTACAAAGCTCATATGAAAAAGAACTAAAAAATGTTAATTCAAGAATCTCTCATCTAGACAGCAGTTTAACTCAAACACGGGTCACCAATTCTAACCTAACTGACCAAATAAGCAGGGTATCTTCAAAGAGTGAAGAACGGAGGATGTGGATCGAGCTAAAGGAGTCGGAGTTAATCAAAATGAAAACATTTATTTACAAAGAGACAATTTAAAACTTTTAAAACAGAGAAATGTATTTTGTCTAATTGCTAAGCGTCTTTACACTAATATCACTCAACTTCATTTGAACTGTGAAATAGGGCAGAAAATTCATCGCATGATTTTGCCCTTCCTTGAGTTTAAGGAGGATGAAATTGACGCTGAAGCATATAACTGTGAAAGTGTTGTTTCGTCTGAGGATGTTAATTCGACATATATGTATGGTCTAGACAAAATCGAATCTTTCATAAAGTCCAAGGACCATAAAGACATGCTGAAATATCTTTTGGATGAAAATGATAAACTTAAACTAAGAACCGAAACCATACAAAAGTTTGACTCATTGAATGCCAACCTAAGCTCAGAAAATAAAATTGATGTTGAAAATGCATATGAGCTCAATGAGGACGATGATATGAGTGAAATTTCTGTTGAAGACACGGTTGACTGTTCAGAGTTTGTCAAGAGCGAACCCAAAAACCACAAAAATCTTATTTCAGAAAATTCTGTGGATGTTAGGGTGCAAAGTCACGCTTGGATGAGGCTTTACCCACTTGTGTGTGTAATGAGTTGCCTTTCCTTTATAAGGAAGTGAGTGGCACTCATTTTATGTAAGGAACACTTATGAGAGCATTAGTTTAGAGAGAGAAATATTGCAAGACCCATTTGTACTCTTTCTATGAAACTAATGAGAGCTTAAAAAGAATTATTTACTTCTTGTGTTCTTGATTTTACATGATGATTCACTAGATCTTTTCTATTCCGCACATGCCATCATATTCAACACGTCAACAATTGGTATCAGAGCGGGTCTTCAAGATCAAGGTGATATTTGAAGAACGATTCTCGGTTTGGCAACTTTTGTCGCAATTTGATTAATTTTGGTGAGTATCTCTCTATGATCTCTCTTAATTTCATTGGATTCGTGCGTTGCGTTCTTGATTTTTGATCATTTTGACTCGTTGGATCAAATTTTTTTGAAAAACCCATTTGTTTATGATCCAATATATTTTTTAATTGATCAAACCAAATCCAATATAAAATTCGTGTGTTGATTCAAATCTTAAATTGTTAATATTCATTTGAATTAAATTTTGGCCCAACAACAATCATTTACAGTCCACTATTCATGAATCCAAATGTTTAGCCCAAATTTCGAATCCTTTACTGTTCATCAATTGATTTAGTAGCCCACGAGCATATCAACATTATCTTCTATTTCGTTGATTTATGTCGGTATCTGCTTTATTCAATGTTATCGTCGTTTCATCAAAGTTCAAATCTCATAATTGAAAAGTTCGCTTCATTTGATTGCTTCAATATCTATGCGATTGATTAACTTGTTTTTTCAAACTTCATCGCATCTCAAAACCGATTTTGATTTCTGCTAAACAATATTGAGAGTAAATCGGTTCATTGATATTCTCTTGATCGATTTTGTTTTTTTTTATAAATCTGATTTAATCGATCATATTATCTCTTGAAAGGGGAACAATATCTTATGTGATGGAATGATTTGAATGTTTTGATATATATGAATTGATGAATTTTGATGAAGAACATGTGATGAATTTCGATGAAGAACACTTGAAGAACGGTAGAAATTTTTGGTTGAAAATCGGAGTTTGATCTAAAATTGTTCAATGACTCATTGACTTTGATGTTTATGGTTGCAAGTTTGAATCGAGATTCAAGAGTCGCCTGTGTTCATCGAGGTATTGAATGAAAAGCGAAGACTTTGATTGGGTTTGATAGCAGACTGGAAATTGGATTTGATAGTCGATGGGTTGAGGATAAACACGAACTGGAAATTTTGATTTTGGGTTTGATGTTCGAAGAAATGTGTTTGGAGTCGATTTCGAAAGATTCTTTTGTGATTTGAAGATTTTAGAATTGGGGCAAATGTTCAAATGTTTAAAGGATTGGGTTTGGGAAGATGATTTCGATTGTTGATGAACGAAGGGATCTCGCATAGTTATAAACTGGGAAGCAAGGTCTATTAATGGATATGTGATAATCGAATGATCGATTTTCATTTGTTCATTGGCATCAACTGGAAAAGCGAAGCCTGTTTGGTGTTTTGGATTTGAACGAAGGGGTTCTAATTTTGATTTTGGAGTTGGGGCGTATGATCGATTTTGGAGTTGATGTTCGAAGTCTGTGATAAATTGATGATTTGGGAAGCACGATGAAGAAACGAAGAATTTTTGGCAAAGAACTGGGTTAAACATACGAAGAGTTACTGTTCATTACTGTTCATATATCAGACTTCGAATGCTTCGCATTCGTGTATTTGGGAAAATTTTGGGGAAGATGATTTTCATACGAAGAGAGAGAAGGAAAATCTTCGTATGTTGGTTGAAAAATTTTCGTGTGTGTTGGATGCTGTTTTGCACAAAGCGACGATTCGCACCAAAGGAATAATCTGTAAACCAAATTGGGAAGAAAGAAGGAAAAGTTTCGCATGTAGTCCCTCAAGATTTGACTGTTTGACAAAGGGAAAAAGCACTGCTTCGAATGTTTGTTCAAGTCTTCGAATATTTTGATCAAAATGCAAAATTTTCAAAAATCACCCCTGAACCATCGAATTTTTGTCACTTCGCAAATTAACTCAAGTTTCGAATATTTGACACTTTTCACCCAAATTCGAAAAGTTTTGGAAGCTTCGAATATTTGTGGAATCTTCGTATGTTTGGTGCAAAATGGCAGAATTTTCAAAAATAGTCCCTAAGGCTTCAAATGTTTGGCGGTTCATACCCAAATTCAAAAGATGACTGTTTTTGCTGAAAATTGAAGAAAATGCATTTTAAACTCGATTACAAATCTCATCAATTGGTATCAGAGCGGGTGTTCTTGAATCTCATCAAGAATTGATCCTTGATGGCTATTTTGATTTGGTGATTCTTATTGTTCATTGATCTTCGTGTTTAGAGAGTGTTTTTGTGTTCTAGAAGTCGAATTTTTCTTTGATTTGATCCATAATTCGACTTTCTCTCTCTAGAATACTTGTTTGTATCTTTTTATCTCTCTAGAAAACCCATTCAAAATCACTTTCTCTCTCTAGAATTCTTCAAGTTTTTGTGATCATGGTGGGTTTGCCATATGATTCTTGGATTGTGATCGTTAAAGATGTGAAATACAAAGTCAATGAAGATCAATTTTATGGGTTGTTGTTAAGCAAATTGATTTCATGGGGTAATTTGGTTTCTTATGGAGGTTTGAAGGATGATCATGGAAGCTTGGTATTTCAACCAATTTGTAAGATTGCATGGTTGAATAAAATTGCCTTGTCCATATTAGTTCGTAGTAGAAATCAAAAGGAAGGAGAAGAAAGAGATTTGTTCAATAAGAAATATGTTTCTCTTATTGAAGACCCAAATGATCTTCATGCTCTTAAGTTTGTTGAAGTTCTTGACATTGGAGTTCAATGTGATGTTCTTGATGTTCAAGAAAAAGAAGTTCAAGTTGATTCTCAAGATGAAAAAGTTTTTTGCTCAATTGGAGTTCAAACCGATGATATTTTGTGTTCTTGTGATTCGTTTGAAGGAATGATTCATTATCGAAAGCCGGTGGTCCAAGAAATTCACAAATATCAAACTCCAAAAGATTTGATTCAAACTCAAAATGTTCATGTTGTTGAAAGTGGGTTTGTTCATGAAGTCAAGTCTTCAAGATGCAAAAAGATGAGAAAGAAAAAGAAGAAGAAGATGATGAATCAAAAGAACAAGCGGGTTTACTCACAAAAATCGTCATATGTTGTGAAGCCAAAATCCGTGAAGCAAATTTGGGTTCCAAAGCAACAATCTTCAAGTGTTGAATTGAATTTGAACTCAAAACCCAAATGTGTTGGTGGTTCTTTTGAAGATGTTCTTGGATCATTGAAGAACACGAAGAACGAGTTGTACATCTTGCATGGTGGGTGGTACAATGTTCGATTTGGAGATTTTCTCATTCCGACAAAAGAACCAAGATCTTCCAAATTTGATTCGTTTGTTGAAAACGGAACTCGATTCGCCAAAAAGGTATCTCAAATTCTCAAATGGATTCCAAAACGTCCATGATTTCGATTCGTATTTTGCGTTTTTCAATTTTTGATCAATTTGCCTCATTGGATCTAATCCTTTTCAATCCCGTTGTGTGATCCAATAATTTTTTTTTGTTAAATCAAGCCAACCATTTGAAAATCATTAATGTTCATGTCTGAGTTTTGAAGCCCAAAAGTTTTAATTCGTCACTGATCATCGTTATTTGAAGTTCGAAGCCCAATCAAAATCAATTCATATTACTATTCACGTATGATTCATTTTGAGCCCAAATGCTTAATGATACTGTTCATCTTATCAAGTTCAGCCCAAATATCTTTAATATTACCTTTATCAATTATCAAAGACAATATCGTCGGATTCTTGTATCAATCCACTATCCATAATCCTTTTGTGAAAATCGGACATTGTTCTTCGTCGTCAGAATTCACGTCTTCTATTTGGTTGATTAAGATCATATTTGGTAGCGATTTCAAGTTGTTACCTAATCATTGAGCTTATCCTGGTCTAATTTTTGTTCTTGATTTCACTGATTCGTACTTGTCGAGTTCACGATTTCTTGATTTTACTCATTCTCAAATCGCATTTTCTTTGATATTCATATGATCGATGTTTGTATTGTATAATGATTAATAATCGATCTTGTTTTTACATCAATTTGGCTTATTAGTCCAAGGTTGATTCCGATTGTTGATTGAATGTAATGAATTTGGGAATTTTCTTGGATATTTCGTGATTCTTGAGATGAAAGGTCAAGAACAGTTGAAGAAATGTTGAACAAGTTGAATATTTAGTAAACGATGATAGATTCATGAATTTGTGGTTGAAATCGATTTTGGAATCGGATTATTTGAAACTGAAGATAGTCGAATGAACGATGAATTGATAAAAGGCTGTGAGAACAAATGATCTGGAAATCGAAAGTTTGATTTTGGTGTCGACGAATTGAAATCAGTGGCGAAGGGTTAATGTCCGATTTAGGTTAAAATTCGAGGACTTGATTCTCAATCTGTTATATCAAGAAGAAAATGTTTCGAAGCCTTGGTTATATGATCGATTGGTTGGTGATTAAAAGTTTCGAATGTTTGGAGTCGATTTTGTGCCTGTGTATGTTCGTTCGCGTCTACAGGAAAGTTGATTTTGATGAACTGGGTGGAAATCGATTTTGAATAACGAAGAATTTTGATCGTTTATTTACAAAGGGTTCAAGGTTGGTGATCTGAAATCGATGCTTAAAAACGAAGCCCTGTTGGTCGATAAAAACGAAGCCTTCGTTTTTTTTTATCGATGATTTGAGAACAAAGTTTTGGGAAGATGATTTTGATCGGTTAATATACGAAGGTTTTTTGGATTTTGGAATGAAGGGATTTTGATCGTAAACATACGAAGGGTATAAGTGAATTGGGAAAAACTAAGAGTCTCTAATTTTCGAAGGATCGGTGAATTTACGAAGAGTATTTGTTTTGATTAACGATTAATAAAAAATAAAAAATAAAAAAAAAACAAAAAAACAAAAGACCCGAAGAGTCTAAAATAACGAAGGGTCTAAAAGTGAAGGGTTGGTTTGGGTGAATTTACGAAGGGGTTCGTATCCTTGGTTAATTGGGAATAAAGAAGAAAAATTGAATTTTCGAAACTAGTCCTTATAATTTCAAATGTTTGACAAAGGAAAGCAGGCTTCGAATGTTTGATCAAGTAGTCTTCGTATGTTTTATGTTTTACTGTCTTCGTGTTTTGACATGGAAAAGGAAAAATTTTCGAAAACAGCCCCTGAACCTTCGAATTATTGACACTTTGAAAATTAACACATGTTTCGAATGTTTGACATTTTTCGCCCAAATTCGAAATTTTTTGGAAGCTTCCAATTTTTGGGAATCTTCGTATGTTTGGAACACAAAGAGCAGAAATTTTGAAGATGGTCCCTGATATTTCGAATTTTGTGCAGTTTTCACCCAAATTCGAAAAAGGATTATTTTTTTGCTGAAAATTGAAGAATGTTCATTTCTGGTCCCTGCAGTTTGTGCAAATTGACACTTTCTACCCAGATTTGAAAAAGGGGGAGAGTTTTGCATATTTGGCTGTTTTGGACGCAACGGGTCCCTGCAAGTTTCAGAAAGTGACAATTTCTACCCGGATTTTGAAAAATCTTGCAACTTTCACCCAAAAAGTCAAAAAATTTCATAAATTGAAAAATTTTTTGTGGCTTTTTTGTGATTGTTTTTCCGTGCAAGATTTTTGGTGATTCATTTTTGGTACACATCAAGGGGGAGTATCGTGAAGACTATTCCTCGGGCGCTTCTCATCCTTAGTGGGTTTTATAATCATTTTTTGATTATAAAAAGGGGGAGAATGATGTGTATTCGAAGCTTCTCGGGTTTGCCGAATATTCATTTGCAGATTTGAAGACCGGTGTTACTTCGAGGGGGAGTTTTGTCTTGATCGCGCTAGCTCATTGGATATTGAAGCCGGGTATCCAATCCTAACTTTGAGGGGGAGAATGTTAGGGTGCAAAGTCACGCTTGGATGAGGCTTTACCCACTTGTGTGTGTAATGAGTTGCCTTTCCTTTATAAGGAAGTGAGTGGCACTCATTTTATGTAAGGAACACTTATGAGAGCATTAGTTTAGAGAGAGAAATATTGCAAGACCCATTTGTACTCTTTCTATGAAACTAATGAGAGCTTAAAAAGAATTATTTACTTCTTGTGTTCTTGATTTTACATGATGATTCACTAGATCTTTTCTATTCCGCACATGCCATCATATTCAACACCTCTACAGTGGAGTTTGCTCGTTTGTCCCAACAACAGTCCCCGATCCTTGAAGAAAAAGTTGTTGTATACCAAAAGGTGAGAACAACTCCAAATCAGGTGTATAAAGTCACAGGTGTAACAGAACATCAGACAGCCGAACTCACAGTTATTGTAAACGAAGATAATGCTGATGGTTGAGATGAGTTTTTCTGGTCTGCTCCTATCGACAATGTTGACGAAACAGTTGGTCTGTCAGAGAGGACTTCATGGAAAACTAAAGGCAGATATGTGACAGAACCTTTGAACAAACCTGATAGCTTCGACGTGCCAAGTACTAGTGGTACAAAAGATGTTCCTGAAGAAAAAGGAGTTTCTACAAAAGAAGTCACTCCTTCAAGCGACACATCATCAGTTCTAAGTGAACCTGCTGACAGAAAGCCAAAACAAAAAGCGAATATCCATCGTCAGCCGAAGCAGGTGAGAAATCAAAAACAGCAAAGGAATCAGAGATACAAGAAGAATCTCTCTGAAAGAAAACAGTTTTGGCAATCTCAAAATGCCCATTTCTCTTATAATGACAGAAACTTAAAGTCAGAGAAAAACACTGTTAGGTCACAAGAAAGTCATAACAACCGAAGAGAGAGGTTTGGTTATGAAGGTCCAAACAACCGAAAGGATATGTTCGGTTCTGAAAAAATTGACAACCAAAAGCAAAGGTTCGGTTCAGAAAACACTATCTACCGAAAGCAGAGGTTCGGTTCAGAGAGCAAAAGAGACCAAAGATCTAGGTTCGGTCCCACTAATGATCAAAAACAAAAAGGTCACTTAGGATCTCAAGCCAAGAAATCATCTCAGTCTAACTTCTCTCGTTCTTCTTCTTCTAATTCTTCTAATACCTCTCAAACTCTTTCTAAATTCAACTCTGTTCGCACTCAAAAACCTAAATCATCAACAGATATGAAAGGAAAATCAAAGTTTTCATCAGTTGAAACAAATCAAAATAATCCCAGAGTCCAAATACCTAAACTAGAATCCAAACCGAAAGAAACAAATCCCAATAAAATTAAGGTTTTCACCATTAAAAAGAAAGATGAAACAACGTTAATAAAAAGAACATATCTTGTTGACATCTCTCTTACTATTCCTGTTCCTGTGAAAGGCTCACGTGGACCCAAGAAACTTTGGGTTCCTAAATCTGCTTAATCTTTGCAGGTTATTAGTGACGAGCAGTTTGACGAAGAATGGTACATTAACAGTGGCTGCTCACGTCACATGACAGGAAGGAAGGAAGAGCTAAGAGAGTTTAGGTCGCTTTCAAACGGTGGAAATGTCAAGTTCGGGAACAACTCCTTCGGCACCATAAAAGGCTATGGAATGATTACAAATGGTGACTTTATGATTAGGAAGGTTGCATACGTTGAAGGACTACAGCACAACCTCATCAGTGTATCTCAGCTTGTTGGAGGTACCGGTCTCAAGGTCTCATTCGATGATGAGGGTTCGGAAATAATTGAAAAGAAAACGAAAAGAGTAATTCTCAAATCGGAGCGCAAAGGCAAAATGTTTCCCCTGAACCTCAAACCCATCAAAGGGAATCCAGCTATCTGCCTGTTATCCAAAGCACAATCTAATGAAAGCTGGCTGTGGCACCGAAGACTTTCTCATCTCAACTTTAAGGATATCAACAAACTAGTCACAAGTGGTCATGTTCGAGGTCTTCCATTGCTCAAATTCGATCGAGAACATTTATGTGCTGCGTGTGAAATGGGGAAGCAGAGTCGTCAAAGTCACCCTTCGATTGTAAACACGAAAGTTGTTGAACCATTAGAGTTGATTCACATTGACTTGTGTGGTCCATCATCTATCGAAAGCATCGGTGTAGCAAGTATATTCTTGTCATCGTTGATGATTTCTCGCGTTTTACATGGGTGTTCTTTCTAAAGCACAAATCTGAAGCGACTCTCAAGCTGAAGACGTTTATCAAGCAGATTGAAGTACAGCTAAAGAAAGTTGTTCGCAACATCAGGAGCGATAATGGTCTGGAGTTCAAAAATAAAGAATTCGAAGAATTCTTAGCCGACAAAGGAACCAGTCATAACTTCTCAGCTCCCTACACTCCTCAACAAAACGGGATTGTCGAAAGACGAAACCGATCTTTGTGTGAGGCGGCCCGAAGCATGCTAAGTTTTGCTTCTTTACCTTTATATTTTTGGGCTGATGCTATTGCTGCTGCTTGTTTTACGCAGAACAGGTCATATCTCAATAAGCGATTCACTCTCACTCCTTATGAGATCATCAACAACAGGAAGCCAAATGTCAAATTTTTCCATGTATTCGGCTCACGGTGCTTCATCTTCAATTCTAAAGAACATCGTAACAAGTTCGATGTCAAAGCCGATGAAGGAATATTTATGGGCTATTCTCTCACTTCTAAAGCCTACAGAGTATTAAACAAGCGCTCGAGGAAAATAGAAGAAACCTATTATGTGACTTTTGATGATAGCTATGTAAAAAAGCTTAAGGCCAAAGAAGACACAGTTGGAGAAATCTTTTCTCACACAGGCCAAGTCACAGCCTCGATTGCAAACCTATTTGAGAAGTTCGTCGAGTTATTTGATGAACCAGAGAAGGCAAATCTCTCAGAAGCGAGTGCAGCAAACAACAAAGTAGATCATCTGAAGCAACTCATCGAAGATACTGCAAAGAGAATGAATGAAGGAGGATCAAGTTCTGAAGACCCTCCACAGCACGATACTTCGGTTGAGGGGGAGGGCACATCTTCATCATCACAGGCGAGTTCACATGTTGAGGGGGAGAACAATTCTCCAGCTGCTCCCGAAAGCTCATCTGCACCCGAAAGTCCAGTGGTACCCGAAAGCTCAACACCGCACGAAACTCTTATAGCTCCAGAAACTCAAGACACACCTGAAAGCTTATCTATCGAGGGGTAGAATGCAGATATGTCTTACGACTATGATAGTCAATCTGAACTAGAAGAGATGGTAAACGCTGAATTGGATCCATCTTATGATCCAAATTACCCTCCTCTTGTCAAATGGACCAGAGATCATCCTGTTTCTCAGGTTGTCGGTAATGTCTCTGAAAAGGTCCTGACCCGATCACAACTTAAGGCAAAACAAACTTCCTTATTTTCAAAAGTAGAATTCTGTATGTTTAACTCCTTCGTCTCAAAAGTTGAACCAAAGACAGTTAACACTGCTCTTGATCACTCCGATTGGGTTCAAGCTATGCAAGATGAACTGAATGAATTCGAAAGGAATAAAGTTTGGCGTCTCATTCCAACTCCTCAAGATGCCTCAGTTGTTGGTCTTAAATGGGTCTTCAGAAACAAAATGGACAAGGAAGGCAACGTGATACGAAATAAAGCCCGTCTGGTAGTGAAAGGATATTGTCAGGAGGAAGGAATCGACTATGAAGAAACTTTCGCTCCTGTAGCTAGGCTAGAATCCATTAGAATATTTCTTGCCTATGCTGCACACAAAAACTTTGAGGTCTACCAAATGGATGTCAAGTGCGCATTTCTAAATGGAGAACTTGAAGAAACGGTGTACGTGGAGCAACCTCCTGGATTTGTCAATGAAAGGTACCCCAATCACTGTTACATTTTGGACAAAGCCGTATATGGACTGAAACAAGCTCCGAGGGCCTGGTATGAAACGCTAACCAAATTTTTAAATATGTAAAAATTCAAACAAGGTTCGGTTGACCCAACCTTCTTTCGTAAGAAGGAAGGTAACCACCTTATGATCGTTCAAATTTATGTCGATGATATCATCTTCGGCTCAACGAATCCTAGCTTAACAGCTGAATTCAGAAAGCTGATGGAGACTAAGTTTGAAATGAGCTCAATGGGTCCAATTAAATTTTTCCTTGGTTTAAACATTAGACAGGGACCCGAAGGAATCTTTATTAATCAGGAAGCTTACACGAAGACTCTCCTTGCAAAATTTGGCATGATGGGAGATTCAAA
Source organism: Lactuca serriola (assembly GCF_051521515.1). Taxonomy (NCBI): domain Eukaryota; kingdom Viridiplantae; phylum Streptophyta; class Magnoliopsida; order Asterales; family Asteraceae; genus Lactuca; species Lactuca serriola. The sequence goes on along the minus strand of NC_136412.1, from coordinate 74,398,797 downwards.
GGTTAAAGTTCCAATGGCGTTCGGCACCAAACTTACTCCATCATTGGATAAGCCAGCAGTTGATATTACGCTATATCGCCAGATGATCGGTTCACTTATGTATCTTACTGCTAGCAGGCCTGATATCATGTTCTCTGTTTGTTACTGTGCTAGATTTCAGGCGAATCCACATGAACCTCATATGCTTGCAGTGAAGAACATACTTCGTTATCTCAAGCAAACTACCTCTTTAGGCCTATGGTATCCATCCAACTCAGGCTTCTTCGTTCAAGCCTACTCAGATGCAGACCTTGGAGGTTGTGGACTAGACAGGAAAAGCACCACGGGAGGCTGGCAATTCCTAGACGGGAAGTTGGTTAGTTGGCAATCAAAGAAACATACCTGTGTATCTCTATCTACCACTGAAGCAGAATACATCGCAGCTGCCTCCTGTACTTCTCAAGTGATTTGGATCCAAAGTCAACTCCGGGACTCAATATGAAAAAGATCCCACTATATTGCGACTCAGAAAGTGCAATTAGGATCTGTCATAACCCAGTGCAACACTCGAAGACTAAGCACATAGCACTGAGGTATCACTTCATTAAAGATCATGTGGAAGATGGAAACGTCGAAATTCATTTTGTTCGAACCACTGATCAACTGGCTGACATCTTCATTAAAGCTCTTCCTGAAGCATCGTTCAACAAAATTCTACAAGGGCTAGGTATGATGGAATCGGAATCAGTACCAAACATTACCTCTCAAACTCAAAAGTGAGAAGCGAAATAGACCGAACGTTCGGGTTCGGGTCTTGTACTAATGTACCAAAATGAACCAAACGCTCGGGTTCGGTTGAATAATCTGCTTTTCGCTCATCAATCAAAGGTAGTTTTCTGGGTTGTAGATCTTATGTATAATTTCCCCTATTACATTTATTTTATTATCAAAGTTATTCTCTTTTTAAAACCTATTTTCTTTGACAACCGAAATAGACCGAACGTTCGGGTTCGGTTCCAAATTTTTGTTACCCGAAATAGACCGAACACTCGGGTTCGGTTCCAAAGTTTTTCTCAACCGAAATAAACCGAACGCTCGGGTTCGGTTCCAAAGTTTTTTTTTTGTGTTATTTTTATTTTGTCTTTTGTTTATTCATAAAAACTCCAAAAATATTTTTTTTTTATAAATTCAAAAACTCCAAAAACATTTTGTTCTTTATTTTCTTTTGGGCTTTAATTTTATGTGTGTGTTCGTTTATGGGGAAATTATTGAATTAGCTAAGTGTCCCTAGAAGCATGCTACTGTATGTGTCCAAAGCCTCACCTGATTCTGAATAATAGGCCTTACTGACTTGGTATAAACAAACATTGTCTTCCCAATTAGGCTTCCTTATTTATTCTAATCATGAGCTACCTAACTCTCTTCTCACATGAGATAAGAGTTTTCTGCTTGGTCCAGTTTTTCACAGCAGAGGTACTTTGTCGTCTTACACCATCTTAATTGCATTTCTACATCACTTTCGTTTCACAAAAGTAACCCTTGAGACTCTCAGAAATTACCACTGAGGTTTATGGTTACACAATTTCTGTGTTTATGATCTTAGTTTCGTGTCACTACGATCTAAGTGAAACCCAAAATTCAATACCCAATACGAATTGACGGTGAACAATTAATTTGCTCTAGTTTTCACTAATGAATTGATGTACGTACCTCGAAATCTCAAAATTTTCTTTTGAGTAATTCCTATGAAATTGTTAACACCCATAACATTTCTTCCCTTGGGATCCAGTTTTAAATTTTTGTTGAGAGTTTTTTAAAAAAAATGTCCTAGCCAAATTAAATTATCTCCAACCTACTTGTTCAATAGACTACACCGGTCTCACAAGTACTTCGTTCGATTTCTGTCTTATATCAAGACTAGGAATTTTGAATCGAAGCGATAGCCACCTTAATAAGCCTAGTTAAAAGAAGCCTTTCAACACTTCTTAATAAGTGTTTGATCGTTATTCAACGGGAAACCACACAAACACTTTAAGGTCTCTCTTGACTTTGAAGGAAGAGATCCGTGCCCGGGATCATTTGTTTCGTGTCTTAATTGACATCACATATTTTCCCAAAAATTTTGCTTTATTTCTTTTCTTTTACACCCTAAGCACGAAAATCTTTGATTTTCCAAAATTCAGGTTCTATTAATTACAAGGCATTTTACTTGGATTGGCAGTCGATTAAAGGCTGTGGTTGATTTTAATCCACGTGGCGGTATTTTTCAAAAGATGTCGTTACAATTTAAAGGGATAAGATGAAGACATGTTGACTCAGGCGGGAGTCTAATCGATTTGATTTCAAATGGTGCAAAAGAGAAAGCGTGCGAATTGGAACCGTCTCATCCCCAAATGGCGCAGAAGGGGCATGTGTGAATCTGAAATGGTTCATATCCAAACGGCGCTTGATGGGAGGCGTGTTATTTGGGATCTGACACTCTCTCTCATGCGTGATCATCGGCTACCCCAACTGTCACGCATCAGCCAACTCCAGGAAAACTCTTCGATTTTTAATTGAAGATTTGGGAAGATCTTTCTCTCTCCTTACCCCACAGTATAAAAGGCAACATCCTCCACCGTTTACCTCTTTACTGCAATTAAAATTCCCAGAGCGCAAGAAATCCCTGAACCTTCACTGTTCATCATCTTCTCCACCTTCTTCAAGCAATGGCAGATTCATCTTTTGTTCACGCAACATCCCACATCCTACCCATTCGCCCACAACAAAGCCTCATCATTGATTTATCTCCTCATGTTTACGATGCCTTCATGTTCCCCATTATTGAGTGTTTGAAGTTTTCGCCGATTGGTCCTGCACTTACAAGAGCTGAATCCGTTTCGATGGAGTTCTTGTCGCAAATCTTTGCGACTGCTCACTACGACAAGGTCGTTGACAGAATCTTCTTTGATATTTTTCAGCACAAGGCCTCGATTTCAAAGCAAAGATTTTGCTCGTTGTTAGGTTTTGAATCTGATTCCTCGAGGGTTAACCCTGAAACGATTCCAATGGGGCATTTGTTCAACATGTTTTACAACATGGGTTATACGGAGGTGTTTACTTCAGTCGCGAAGTTCAAGAAGTCGTGCCTACCGCCACAGTGGAACGGGATGTTCACTGTTCTATTCAAAGGGCTTTCTGAAAGAAGCGCTGGATCTGATGGTGCCAGTCGGTTATTTTTGTCAATAATGTATGGTGTCTACAATGGCATCAACATGGATTATGGGTCTGTTCTGTGGCAACAACTCATCCAGAGTCTCTCCTCTACATCCAGGCATTCTGAAGTTTCATACGCCAGGTTCTGGACTCTGATCACGAAATGGGTGATGGACAAGTACCATGTCCCCATTGTTGCTGGTGCTCCAATGTCTTCGATTGGTACATTCCATACCACGAAGATCATTGTCTCGGACGCTTCAAAGTTTTCATTCAACGGTTCAATTCTGGAAACCATGTATGGAGATGTTCCTGCTGATAGCCGGATTATCCAGACGTACAAAGGATTCAAGCGTTCTGGTCCGAGGGATCTTACTCCGGAGATGTTGAAGTCTATTCATGACGCCGACAAACCTGCTCCAAGAGGCAAGAAGGCTGACAAAGGGAAACAGGTGGCGAAAGGGGCTAAAGGCCCTTCTCCAAAGAAGAGGAAACTAACCAAGGCTGCTCAGTCTCCGCAGCAAAAGCGCCGAAAAACTCAGCCCAAGCGAAAGCTGATCATCGCTTCCTCCTTAAGTGAGTCTGAGGGTGAGAGTTCGGATTCTGACGATTCTCCACGAGGCAACACTCCACCCAGATCTCCTACACCAGAAGTTCATGCCTCTACTTCTCCCATTAACTCTCCACCTAAAACCATTCCTATTTCGATTCCCCCATAACTTCCACTACTTCAATACCACCCACTTCCATCCCCATACCAACACCAATATTCACCGAAGCGACCACAACATCCACTGCAGATGTTCGAGCCAACGTATCTGATACGGGGGTTCATACTTGCACCCGAAACCACCCCAGCACCCGAAACCACAAAAACATCCGAACCTACACCAATACCCGAAACAACCCAAGCTGAACCAACCCATACTTCAGCTCCACTAGCTTCACCACCACCACCTTCTCCTGGTCATGTTTCAGAGGGTGACGAACCATTCCTTGGTGGGGAAGATATGACGTTTGACTCGGTCTACTATAGTCCGTTTCAAATACAGAGTGATGACGATGACGACGCTCCTGTCACAAAACGACATCTCAAGGAGCTCCATGACAAAGTTGATTTACTCATCGCCTCCTCTTCCACTTCTCAGTCATCCCTTTCTGAAGATGCAGTTTAGAAGATTGTTGACGCTTTCTCAAAGGCTCAGCAAGATTTCATTGCTTCTGCAACCTCCGCCATCGATGCCTCAACAAAAGCCTGTCAGGCTGTGACCGAAAAAGTCGATAAACTATTTTCTGATGCCTCTACCCTGTTAAAGTCTTTACAGGAGAGTGCATATGCCGCTAAGACTACGTTGGAACCAATTGTTCAACAGCTCGCAACGTCAGTCTCTACTGAGTTGAAGTCCTTCGCTTCATTTCGTCAAACGCTTTCTGACGACAACTCAGCATTTCGTGCAACCTTTAACGAGCGTCTATCGAAGCTACAAGAAGATTTAGCTGCTGAGAACTCTTTGATGGATGTTCTTGCCAAGAAGACCACTGCTCTGAAGGTCAAGAGTGTTCAATTCTCCCACTCTCAACAGGAGATTGACTCTCTTCGGCCTAAAAGGGAGGTGATAAAGTCGTGTGTTTCGGATGTCCACTCTGCCATATCCAACATCCTTGAAGCACATGATCCCATACTTAACTACACTGTGAGGCGTGATCTTGCAGAGAAGTTGTCTCCCGCCCTTGCCCTACTCAGTAAACTCGAAGGGCTACTTGATTTCGTGTCCATTCCGAAACAAGGGGGAGAGAAGGAATTTGTATCCCAACCACCTCATTCCTCAAAGGCAACTCACACTACCGAACCTCCTCCAGTAGGCCAAGCCTCCGGTTCGGGTGTGAAAGACAAAGGAAAAAATATTGCTGAGGAAGAAGAGGAAGAAGACAAAGAAACAATTGTCGACTTGTTGAAGCGCAGAAGTCGACGCAGTGAGGCTGATGTCAGTGCTCGTGTGGCAAAAGAGGCTGAAGAAGCTGAACGAAAACAGAAGGAAGCCCACGACCTTCTTGAGAGTAGGAAAACTCTTTTTCCTGCTTGGACTCTCTAGAGGATGATAAAAGAAGCCATTGACACACCGAGCATCTTGTGGCTGGAACCTGTAATATCGCTTGATTGTTCCAATACTGTCGACTCTCAGTTTGACATGCCACTGACCCGAAAGGCATTCCTCTTTCATGCCTTCTCCAACGTTGCAGAGTTCCCTCACCCTCATCCACAGGTTGATCGGGACTTAATCGATTTCTATCTGAAGGCTGCTCAACCTTAGTATCAGACTTGAAGCGCTCATAAGATTATCAACGTTCGGGTCTTGAAGCCGTATACTGAAGGGAACTTCATTAACATTCTGTTCAAGGTACTTCGGGGATCTGCCAAAACCGAACATGCCATTTCTCTTGCAGATCTTCCGAACCTCAATCCCCATGATTGGATAATATTGCACAACATCCTTCTTACCAACGAAGCTGAATATGGTCCGATCATCGACCATCTTAAGAGGATGCTGGTGTGCTACATCATGGAAGTTGCACTGATGGATCAGGAGATAGCAAGCATATTTAAGAAGAAACCAAAAATATCTCCTGTTGGCTCTGCCAGTGATCTGAACCAAATGCAGATGGGCAGAATTGACTCAAGAAGGAATTCAGTCATGTTCACCAGGAACGAAGGACAGAAATGTCTTTTTGCCTTGGCTGACAAACATCTGTACACTACTGCTTGCTTAGAGCATGTTTTGGGGATCATCCACAGATGCAACCAAAACTCAGCAGATGATGTCAAGTACTTCGATGACATGATACAATGGTACATTCGGTTCAGACAGACTATTCTCGCTCTTATCACACGTCTATTTGATACTGTAAAGAAGACTCCCGCTGCTGGCCCGAAGAAGAAGTAGTCTCGCTCCAATTTGACGCAAAGGGGGAGATTGTTGGGTCGTGTTTTGTATTAAGTGTTGCGTCTATTGGGCTCGGTTGTTAGTCCGTTTTTGTATTTCCGGTATGGGCCTGTCCATCCGTGAGTATAGTAGGGTTTTATTATAAATATAGGTGTTTGCATGCATCTTAGGTTAACGATAGTAACGATAGATCAGAGCATTATTCAGAAGTTTATTATTATCGTTCTTGTAATCCTAAATCCTCTACAGCGGAAGTTCTTAGTCGAGCTCTGCTGAGGATTGTTTGAATTAATCATTCGACACATTGTGATTCAATCTTGTCTTGCTTACTGTTTTCTATTCTTCGTACTACCTGTTATAAAGATCTAATCGATCATCAAGTTTATTTAATATCTTATCATTATTGTCCAAAAATCGAGTGTATGAGTAATAATCATACTTATAAATGTAGTATATAAGTTAATAACCATACTTATAAATGTTGTGTATAAGTAAATAACCATACTTATAAATGTAGTTTATAAGTAAATAACCATACTTATAAATGTGTTTTGCACTAGAATTTCACTATTCGATATTATAGTGACCCCTTATAATCGAGCTAACGACTGTAATGTTGCCCGCCACGATGCTTCTTCGGACGTTGTGGAGTTTAAAGACAATTGTCACCCTTGACTCGTCGATCGTGGTTGTAGCTAGCGACCATAGGTGGGGGTTGTCAGTTCCATGTAGATCTATACACAATTCTCCCGCTCATTTAAGATTTAACGATTATAAGGCCCGGACTTAGCATAATGGTTGAAGAAATGTCTCATATAACCCGTCGAAAGTTTGTTATTCTAGGTTGTAAATGAAATCAAAGCTTTCCCATGTTCAAAGTGTTGTTCTACATGTATGTTGGTTACCTAGTGTTTAAAAGTATTACCGAATGGATAATGGTATTATCCAGGGGGTAATGGCTTTATCCAATGTGTAAACACAAAGTTTTAATCTTTCAAAAATAGACTTTTGGTAAAAATGTTAGTTTGTGTTTATCTAATGTGTAATAATATCATCCATTGGATAAAGATATTATCCACCATATAATAGATCCAATATTTGAAGCTTGTGCATATGAAAGAATGAGACTTGTGTGTTTTCTTTGAAAACATGAATATATGTATATATTTCATAAGTAGAACATAAACATGCATGTAAGAGTATTACACAAAGGTTAAAAGTTTTATCCATCATATATTAGATCTAGGACGTTTGCTTAAATTCGTTGTCCAAAATGTATTTTGTTTGCATGTCATGTAACCACCTCCAAAAGTGTAAAATGAGTGAAAACGAGTAGAAAATAGGGTATGAACTCACCTTTTGTACTTTCCCTAGAATATGGCAAGAAATGGTGAGAAAGATAAGGTAAGAATCAAGCTTTGGAAGACAACATCTTCTTGAACTTTAAGATCTTGCCTTGGGTTTTTGTTTCAAGAGTGAAAATGAGATAACCAAAAGATGATGGTAGGGAGAAGATCTATATATCTCGAAAATATGAAGAGAACTTACCAAAAAAAAACCTTGATAAACACTTGCCAAAAATCTTGGAATCAACTAAAGAGTGCTTGGAGAGTTTAGAGAGAGTGAGATTAAATTTAAAGATGTAGTGAGGGAGAGGGAGGGGGCTTTAGGCCAAAATTTATAAGGGGGAGAGGAGAGATTGGGTGGTTTACATGGGGAAGTAGCATGGAGAGCTCTTTTGATTTGTTTATTTAGGGTTATGGTCATTTGAATATAAAATTCCAAAGTAGAGTTTACTTTATGTTATTATATATAAAGTATGTTTTCTTTTGATTATAATACAAAAAGATGATATGATGGCGTTGGATATGGTGAGATATGTTGGAAGAGGAGAGACATAATTGTCTCATATAGTTTTTATAAACACCTAGCCATTTTTATAAAAGTTTGGCATTTTTATAAAAGTATGGTGGGATTTGAAAAATTGATAAGGTTTAATAACTAATAAAAATATTGTTATTTAATATTATTAACAGTAATATTAAAACCTTATGATTAAATTATGTTTCATAAATTCTTTGTATAAAATGTGAGCGTTAAACGTGATAACTTTCGTTTTCTTGATGTATGATCTTTTCTAGAATATCCACAAGAGTATCAACTAAATACTTAGTCATATGATGTTTGAATCGCGTTTATGGATTTGAGAACACGTAAGCCTCGTGTTATAAACATTACCTAATTTTCGGTAATATTTGTGTGTTTTATTGAATTACTACATTACCGTAGTTTATTGATCGTAATAAAAGCGTTTATTCGATAATGGATTCAAAATAGCATATGTAGCATTATAATATTCAATAATAAATTAGGGATGTTATGAAAATCACACTTCGCCATTTTGACCTAATATACACATGATAGTTTCATTTTATTTACTTCTTTTTATAGTTTATTTTAGCATATTTCATCCATAATCTAGTTAATTTTCATGCATATTTTCCTTTTTGTTATTTTATGACTATTTCGGGCACTTTCTAGTTTCGTGAGCTTTATTGCAGATTTCATGGAGACTAGTGGAGCAGGAATGTTCGGGACGTATGGAAAGCGATGAGAATTGGTGGAAAACAAGGATCTTAGGCTTGATGGGTGGTGGAGATGATGCATGGAGCAAGCTTGATGATTATTTGAAGGCTTGGAGAGAAATAAACATTTAAATTTGCAAGATGCGGGAGTATATTCAAGCATGCATAGATTATTAATCGGGCGAGTTTACGAGCTATGAATCATTTGGAGAAGCCAAATTGGGCTTAAATTGAAGAAAACTTGAAGAAAATGGGATAGGAGCTGATTGGGCTCGCACTGGGCCAAGTGGGCTAAGCTATGGAGGCCCAAAACCTCAAAGATGCTACATTCAGGGACCACCCGCGCAACAGCACGCGGGTCGCGCAACCTCCTGCAGGGGCAATTCCGGAAATTCTTCTTTTGAGCTATATTGGGAAGTTTGGTGTGCCACTTTTCTAAACTCTTGGACATCCGATTTTTGAAGATTCTCTCTGGAGTTTTGAAGACTTTTGAAGGCCAAGAACACCTCAAGAACATCATCTTTTTACCTCTTGATTCTTGCTTAATGTTTGGTACAATCTTCTCTAACTTTGTTTCTTTGAGTTTAGCCATGCTTGGCTAAACTAATATTGGTTGACTTTTGTTGAATCCTTTGAACTTTTGTTGAATGTTGATGAATCCATGAGCATGTTCTTAAATCTTTATGGAAATGTTTTGTGTTTTAACATCTTATCACTACTTGTATGTTTCAGTTCATGAGTTTAAATGTGTTTGTGGTGATTAGTTGGCTAATTTCTTGATTAAGTAAAGGATCCTCAAATTAGCAAGCAACAAATGATTTTTGTGTTGTTTTTGCTTCACACAATCATGAAAACATTTCCTCCAACATGGTGGTGAAAGCATTTGACCCCTCTTGGATTTGGTGACTTTTTGGTTCTTAATGCTAGTTGACTTTCACTAATTACATGCTTAATGGAAATTGTGACTTTAACTAAGGAAATTGTTATGAGCTTCTCTAACCATTTTAACAACTAAGAAAAGTCTAGGTAATCTCAAGCTTCTTGGATTACTATAGTGTCACACCCCGAAAACCGAAGGCGGAAACATTTCCGGGGTTGACTCCACGTTGAGTATCAAATCCAATGCACATAGTAAGTAAAGTAAAACAACCATTACATTACATTATAAAGTTTTACAGTTGTTTCAAAAGTAAAGTTTGTACAGTTGTGATACATAGTATATATAGACAAAAGAAACGGATCTTCATGTACTCCATCTTCTGATCAAAAGAAATCTCCGGGTACCTGTTCTAACGTTGACCTGAGAACACAAGCGGTTTGAAAATCAGCATAAAGCTGTTGAGTTCATAAGTAGTTTTGTTTTGTGAAAATGTTTATGTTTCCTTTCTGTTTTCTGAAAATGTATCAGTATATTCCCAGGAAAGTCCCATACTTTCCTGAATAGTTAGTTATTGTAGAAGATGTAATGATATACAATTGGTTACACTTTTCTAGTTATGTGAATGTTACCCAGGAATGCCCCATGCTTTCCTGTATGTTGGTTCTTAATGTAAAAGATGTTTTCTGTCAACCTGGTTATGTACAAAGTTTTCCCCAGGAAGATCCCATACCTTCCTGAATGTTGGTTATCATATGTAAAAGATGTAAAAGATGTAAACTGAATCCTGGTTATCCGTAAAAATGTAGTATATGGTTCATTATTACTGTAAGTAAATCTCTGTTATCCTAATTGCGAGTTCCATAACCATACTAAAGACTGAACCTGTGGCAATAAGTAGTCCACAATTCTCATGACTTTCGTCACCCTTGAACCATTTCAGTTCGGCTGTAGCTAGCAGCCAGGTGTGGGGTAGTCAACCCCGTATAGATCTATACACTCAAGTCACGCTCTCTAAATTCCAGAGATTCTGGTTACGGGTGTAGTCCTCCACTCGCGTATCTCTGTGGAGTGTTCGCCGAGGACGTGTCTCCAATCATACGGAATAACAAATTTACTAGTAATAATAGAATAATCCTCCATTCGCGTATCTCTGTGGAATGTTACCGAGGACAAGACAGTGTACGTATTATATTGTTCATGTGTTATAATGTCATGCTTTTAACTGATAAAATGTGGAAACCATTTGTGAAATATATATAAAGCATAACCATTTATAAAAATCCATTTCACAAATAAATGTTTAAGTGAACTGTATGATCTACTGGTTATCAGTTACGTATATCAGTATTAAAAGCATAAGAAATGTGAAACACACACACAAAAATAAGTTTTGAGTACAAGAAAAACCCTTGTACTTTGCTTGTGTTCCCCCCCCTGAAAACAGTGAAAAACAGTGAAAAAGGTAGGGGTATGAACTCACCGGACTCGGAAACGTGTCGGTTTTGAATGCTAGACGTTGGTTCGGGGTTTGATTATTCGCGATGACCCTATGTAAAATGAAATAATGTCCATATATATACAATTAGGGATACATTCACTAATCATATGGAACATTACACTCCAATGAGGTTAAATACCTTAAAATGAGCGTTTGGAGTGACCCAGGTGGCGTTTAAGGACGTGTAAAGGCACTAGGGACATGGGACTTGAGTTTACTCTCCATAAGTAAACATTTAAATTAGTTTACAACCATAAAACACACTCACACATGAGTTTACGGCCGTAAACTCATGTTGGTGTGGTTTTGATGATTTTAAGTGACTTAAATGGCTTACATGGACATGGGAAATGCTAGAATGATTTATCTAAAATGCCTTGGAACACTTGGAATGAATTTACAACATTTAAACATGAGTTTACGGCCATACTCTTAGAGTTTACGGCCGTAAACTCACCCATGGCCAAGAATGGTTAGTTTAAGCTACAAGGGACAATCACATGTGATTCTAGGATTTATTCTAAGACCTAGTATGAGTTTTATGGGACAATTGAGGGGTATTATGGAGTTTACGGCCCATGAGACCCTCTTCATGGCCGTAAACTCTAATATAGGGTGATATAATGTGTTTCAAGGTCTAAAACTTACATAGAAGGCCTTCTAAAATTCATCTAAAGGCTTTAGGGGTGTTTAGTTTGCATTCTAACACTAAAAATTTTGGAGTTTACGGCCCAAGAACAAGCCTTGGCCGTAAACTCTTAGAAAACCCACAAATGTTGTGTTTTTGCCCCTTAAACTATTTTTGGTTGGTCCCTTGATTTATTCCAAGGCTTTTGGTGGTGTTGGATGGCTTTCTAACACCTTAGAAATGAAATTATGTCATGTTTTAGGGAGTTTACGGCCCAAGCAATCCCCTTGGCCGTAAACTCAAATAAGTCCCTCAAAAGTTATGATTCAAGTGTCCAAATGTTATATCCAAGGTCCTATAATTCATACCTAAGCCATAGAAGTGATTTGGAAGGGTTTAAAGGCATAAAAACCCTAGATTATTGAGTTTACGGCCCAAGAATGCTCCTTGGCCGTAAACTCCTTCAAACTTCACAAAGTTCATGCTTTAATTGTTTAAAGTCCATATCTTAAAGTCCCTTAGCCTTATCTAAAGTCCAATTGAGTTTAGGAAGGAGTTTAAGAGCTTAAAACCCCATAAAATGGAGTTTACGGCCCAAGCTTGCTCCTTGGCCGTAAACTCTTGTTCTTGACCCCAAAACTCAATTAAGTCATCAATTTGAAGGCTAAAGATGTTGATTAACATGCTAGAGAGGTTACCTTAAAATTTTGAAGCCTTAAACTTGTGATTTGGACCTTAATTCTAGCTTGGAGGAGAGAGGTTGTAAGAGTTTAATGAGAATTTGGCCAAAGGCTTCAAATGGAGTCTTAAACATGTTTATATAGTGCTCAGGAATTGGACACGATAGAATTCTACCCGATACCGACGTTAATTGAGGTTTTTGGTCGTACCCGATTGAGTTACCGTAACCCGACATAGTAATTTCTAGAAATATTCCGATCACTAAAGTTGGGTGTTTAAAATGATTTCTAATGTATTAAGACACCCATTAAGTCATTTTAGGTCAATATAAACTAATGACTTTAATAAATTGGTGAAATTGGAAACGAAATTGAAAATGGCGTTTGGTTGATCGGATCGGATTACAAGTTGTGGTACAGGAATTTACATGATATTTCGGGTTGTTACATATAGCCAAATTAAGGATTTAAATCAAAGTATTACACCATTGGATTCTAATGATATGTTCATCAAAAGTCAAAGTGAGGAAACTTTAAGTCAACCATATCTCCCTTATTGATTTTACATTAAACCCTTATTTTCGTTGAAATTGTCTATTTAAATCATAGTTAATTCTAGTTTATTTCAAGTATTTCAAAAGACCAAACCCCCCATTTTTAATTTATTGTCATTTTACAAGTATTTTTACATAGAGATTTTTCATAGAGTTATAAATTGAACCAATCTCCGTGGATTCGACCCCTTTACCACTATACACTATTTTAGTGTGTAATAATTAGGGTTATTAATTTTGTTGGCCTTGACAACCACCAACACACAATTGACTGTTGTTGACCCTTTTTGACTTTTCTTGACCCTTGTTCACTTTTGTTGACCAAAATTTGACGGGTGTCATAATCACCTCCCTATTTCTCTCCAAGGAACCCTATCCCTATTTATGATCCTATGAGATCCTTTTTGATGATTTTTAGGCTAGAATAAGAAGAAGAGAATGTGTATTGGTGCATCATCTCAGCTATCAAGCCTCTTCCTCATCACCTTGAGCTACTTTAGGACTCTTATAAGTCCTCAAGTTCCTGCCTTTTTAGCTCAAGCATGTTAGATCTAGAGTTTTGTCCACTTTTCTCAGTATTTGAGGAAGTTTGAGTGACGATCTCATAAAGTTGGCAACTTTATGAGTTACTGAGACTCTTTTGTGACCCCTTTCTCCAGATCTGGAAGATTAGTGAGTTATGGATTCCATGAATGAGATTTGGTCTCATTTTCCATTCATTTTGACATAGTTTGCGCTCAAGACACGCATTGAACATGCATGTCTAAAAAGCAATGATTATTATGGTTGTTTAGGTTGGAGAAAGCTTTCTAAAATGTTTAAATGCTTGGCTTGAAGGTTTAAGAGCTTAATGCTTTAAGTTGTCTAAAACGGTTCTCACGACGTAACGGGTTAGGTGTCACGATATGACGGTAGGCATTTTCGCGACTGTTTTGTCCTAACTTTGTCACATCGTGACCAATGGGTGACCACAACGTGAAGATCAATTGGGGTTGACTTTGACCGTTGACTTTTGGTGAAATTAGGGTTTTAGGATGTAGACTAAGAGGGTACTTATGTATTGGTTTTAGGTGTCTCATTGTACTTGCCTACTCTACGTGTGAGCTATTATGTTTAGCTGCTATCCGCGAGGTGAATCCTCTTACTATAATTACCTATGTGATAGTAATGTATGCTGACCAGCTGGGTCCTAATTGTTGATTACTGCTATATGCGAAATTAATTTGTTGATAACTCTTGGATTGTTGTGAATCCACTCGATTCTTGATAATCTCTAGGTTGTTGATAACCCATGAAACATGTTGTTAATCCATGGGGAGTGTTGTTAGCCCATCAGGATTGCTGATAATTCCAAGGGTTACTGATAACCCATATTTGTATATTATGTTGTATTGTATGTAATATTTTGGGAAACTCACTAATCATCGTGCTTATAGTTGTGAATTAAATGTTTTTCATGTACTTCTGATGATCTCAGGAAGGAGAAGGCTTGAGTGTACACTCCGGCCTGTAGATTTTAAGATTTCCACATTTTGATACTCTAATTTGGATTATTGTATTTGGTACACCTGGGTTTTATCGACTTGTTTTTTATAATACTTGATGTTTTATCTATACTAAAAATGAAAAATTTTGTTGTAAAATTTGGGATGTTAAAAAATATGAACCAGATATAGGTTGTTTTTTAGCCCATGTGATCTAAATGAAAGTCAGAGTGCTTGTCAATAGAAACTCGTTGATATAAAGAACGCCAAAATTTGACTTTGTATGAGGAAGTTACGATTTTTCAAATTTTCGAGTACGACACAGTACAACAATGTGCGATACAAAAATTGAAATCAAAATCGATATGAAGCCAACGGTATAAAGAAATCATGATTTTCTCAGCGTTATTTACAGTCGAAGCTTTCTCGGGCCGTCAAATGAAAAATAATGTGAAATTAGTCGACAATGTCTAAATGAAAGTTATAGTACTCGTTGAAAACAACATGTGGATATAAAAACCATCAAGAACGGAATTTGTATGTAAAATTTATGATTTTTATAAAAATAATAAAATTGGACGGACGAGATCAAGCCACATGGCACTTCGCATGGCTGACAAGTGGAACGATCGCAAGCCACCCTTCTTCCCCAAGCCAACCGATAGATCGGTGACACGTGTCCAAGGCGCGATGTGCCTCCCTGAGTTTTCTAGATATACATTGCATTTTTTTTGCTTAGAAGTTGCTCAATTCATTTCTAAACACTCTCTAATTTTCCCGAGGCCCCAAGGCCAGAATCTAGTAGTTCTTAGGTGTTAGTAGCGAAGATTTGGAACGCCGAAGAGCCTCGAGAAGTAGAGCTTTTAGTTTCGAAGTTCTACCTATGTAATGTCTGGTTTTTCGTCAACCGACATGTAAGCTAAGTTATGCTTCTTGTGCTTTAAGTATAACTTATATTTATGTTTATAATCGTTATTATGAACTTATAAATAAGTATCAGTCCTTATACTAACCGATCTACTTATGTGAATGATGACAAGACAAGATCAGTGAGGTGTTTATAGTGGATTTTCCAAACAATATATCTTTATATACATCCGATACGATCTTACCTGCTTGTTTCTTATCAACTATATGCTAGTGTTTCGTTTGAGATTATCGATAAATCTGATAAAAACTTATAATGATTGAACTTTATAAATATGAACAGATACTAAGGTTTAATAATATTCATATTTAGGTCATTTTAAAGGGAAATCTAAAGCATTAGTCAAAGATCTAACTTTCCCATGAGTCTTCCACCTACATCAGGTGAGTGGATAGTTACTTCCATAAATATAATTTAATACCAATAATTATTAAAAAGTATTAAATAATTGTTGAAAGATTGTATGTGAAACAAATGTTTATTGTTTGGAATATTTGTTGAATTTTTATTTGATAACATGCATTGTGTGAACCAATTATGGTTAATTACTTGTTAAAATGTTTATATCATAGTATTACGTTGTCACACCCCCGAACCAGACGACGGAAATGTCCGGGGACGGGTGACTTCATCTTGTAATATCATCACACATGTATATAAATGAATCGTAGACAACATCATCACCATACATAAAACATAACAACCATCATAGTTGATATCATTGTAATTGTATGAAACATTACATCCAAAAATATCAAGTATCGTGAAAACAAAAATACAGTAAAAGTCTTCATTCCTTATCTACCAACCTGTTTTATCGAGTTCCTAAGAATACAAGTTATTTTGAAAAATGTCAACATATATAATGTTGGTGAGTTCATAAGCATGTTTATATGAAAAGTTTTGTAGTAGTTTGTAAACACCGGAAAATCCGATATTTTCCATAAAAACAGTTTGAGCGTTTTGTTTCAAATCTTGTATTTAAGCATGTGTGTTCCTGTTTTGACAGTGTATAAGGAGTAGTTCCTAGAAAATCCTATATTTTCTGTTGTATGTAAACTGTAGCACATAGTGTATAATTCCCCAAAAAATCCAATATTTTCTGTTTGTAAAAGAGTGGTGGTCTTAAAATCCTAAGACCGTAAATGAATGAATGTATGATTTTATAACACCAGTAGAGTCGCTATAACCATGCTTGATGTGACTGATATGCCTTTCATGACATTCTTCAGGCGTCGGTTAAGGTAAGACATTTGTCACCCTAGATTGGCCTGTCTAGCTGTAGCGAACAGCTCAGGTGCGGGTGTGTCAACTTCGTATAGATATATACACAAATTATCGCCCTCCCTCTAGGAGACTCTGGTTATAACTACATGACTTATGGTGTACACTAGGTAGGTACGAATGAAAGAGTGTCTCACAAGAGCCTTAACTAAATCTACGCGAATAGTGTATCACATTATTTAACGTTTTAAATAACGTTTCGAGTATGTATTATGACTACAAAGCTTCAGTGATAAAATATATTTGTTTTTATCAAAATGTCAAATATTTATTTGTCATTGACCCGATTAACATAGTATGTGTCATAAAGTCCTAATTATGAATGAATTTTAAACATGGCTCAATAAGCATGTAAGGCCCAATAAGCATGTAAATGGGTAAATAAGGCCCAATTAGAGTAAAAATATTGTAAGTAGTCCGTTTATTATCAAAATGATCGTTTTAGCTTAATTAGTACCAAAATGACATAAAATGCCCACTTTTATTAAAAATAGCCCTTTTTGGCCCAACAAATCGAAATTGACAATAAAGGCCCACTTTTTGACAAAAGGACATTTTTGGCCCATTAAAAGCTGAAATTTCACGACAATGGCCCATTTTCATTAAAATTGACATTTTAGACCCATTATGGCCGAAAGTTACAACAATGGCCCATTTTTGTTAAAAATTACATTTTAAGCCCATTAAGGTCGTAAAGTTCATTTTAGGCCCATGAAACCGTGAATGTCCAAATAAAGCCCATTTTTATGAAAAATGACACTTTTGGGCCAATAAAACCGTGAGTTGTCACATAAAGCCCATATTATGAAAAATGACATTTTTGACCCATAAATTCGTGGATGTCATTAAAGGCCCATTTTGTTTATCTTTCTTGTCAAGTATGGCCCTTTTGTATACTTTCTTTACTTTTCTAGTAACTTTTAACATGTTAATCTTTCCAAACATCATAAAAAGTCACATTGAGTAACTTTTTTACTACATCTTCAAAACTTTGAAGATATATCGAGTTTATGAGTGTTTAACATAGTTTCATAACATATTTACACAACATATCATGAAAATACACACAAGAATGCATAAATACTAAGATTAAACCCAAAACCAAGCTTATATTCCCCTTAAAGATGGAAAAAAGATGAAAAAAGGGGTATGAAGCTCACCTTGAGTTTTGGATCAGTTGTGATGAAGAAATGAAGGAGAATGAAGGTGTTTTTGGTCTTAGATAGCTTATTGAGGAGAGTTTCAGAATATGGATGGTTCCAAGAAGCATATACACAAAATGAGGTGATTATGAGGGATACATCTTAGTATAAAGAGAATGTGAAACTTGGATGATGACATTAACTAACCAATCTTAATGATTCTTGAAGTAGAATCCTTGAACTCACACATACACCACACGATTTTTGGAGAAAAAAGAAAGGAGTTCTTTGTGTTTTAGAGAGAAATGGAAGTTGAAAATGAGATGAAGTGAGGGTGGTGGTGGGTCTTCGGCCGTAAGTAGAAGGAGATAGGAGAGAGAGATTAGTTGGTAATACTTGATGGATAATACTCTATGCTTGGTTATATGAAATGTAATTTGCATGGTTATATGTAGGTTAATGGTGAGGTGTCACCAATATTAACCAAATCCTTTTTTATAAACCGAGAATAGGAGAGGGGAGGAAGGAAAATAAATATTTGGCTTGGGTTGGATATATAGTAACCAGGAATACATTGGCCTAATAAAGATTTTTCGGCCTATGGGGCCCACATACGAGTTTACGGCCCAAAAGGGTAAACGAATGAGTTTTCGGCCCAATAGGCCCAAATTAGAAGGTTCTAGGTCCAATAATGATCTATGGAGGGTATTGGCTCAATAAGGCCCATTAAGAGTGTCTTAGCCCTAAAATAATGCTAAATGGAGTATTGGGCCCATTATGCCCTAAGAAAGCTATTCACGGCCCAATAAGGCCCACTAAGGGTCTTATGGCCCAAAATATTATTGCTTAATGAATTTCGGCCCAACTAGGGCCCAATTGTGGTTTTTTGGATTATAAGAACCAAGTTGAAGGGTTACTAGCCCATTAGGCCCAATAAGAGAATCCTGGTCCAATAAGAGGTTTAAACTAGGAAGTTAAGGATTTAAGCCCAAAGTTGAGTGAATGAAGCGTATTGAATTAGGTTTAGAACTTTCACGAGGAGGTTTCAACTTGAATTGTAATTTTTTGAATGAACCACTTGCATTATGTCAAAATTAGGGTTACAAGATATGCTATAAGTTATTTACACGTGAGCAGAATTTCCTAGCCTAAAATGCTAGTTGTGACGTACGTTATAATCTTAATATAAGTATTATTACTAAAAGGAATATAGCATGATAAAATACACTTTGTGTTAAGAACATAGACTAAGTTACGATAAGTTTCATTTCATCAGGAGTTAATATTTAAAGTCAATTACAAGGATTGCAGTCTTATCTAAGTTCTAGACTAAGACATATAAAAAGTATTTAGATCCAGTTAAATTGGATAAAAGAATAGTCATATGTTGTATTGTGATAGTATGGTATAAACAGGAAAATGGTTTGGAAATCCATTATAAGCATTATAGTCTTGCTTAATTTTAATTAAGACTTATAAAGGATATTTTAGATCTAAGTAAGTTCAGAATTTAAATAGTCTCATAGTTGGGTAATCTATGAGATTTAAAGTTGAGTGTAGTAGTCCTCCTCTTTTTGGATAGTCAGTATTGGCAGGTCTAGATTAGACAATTGGAGAGTATGGAGCATCTTCCAAAGTGATATGACAACACTTGATTATTCTAAACGATATTGTGAATTACCTTGATAATGTGGATTTATAAACCAAAAACATAGATGAAATGAGGCACCATCATTCATCACTACTTTGATGGCTTAAGTATCTTTATGACTTATATCGGCCATGGGAGCCCCTATATGTGTAGTCAAACCATTACTCTAAACAATTCGTTAAGCGAGTTGATTCCTCTTGATAATCATGGACTAGGATTTGTGAGAATCGTTTGGAATGAATAAGTATGGGTGTAATGATTTATAGATACCTAAGTTAAGGATATATCTATATTGTTTAGGTAATATGTAACACTTGAATCTTGTTATGTTTCATTATTCCCCCTTTTTTATTTAAAAGTTACATTTTTGGTCCTTGGTAGTACATGGGACGTACCACATGGTACGCTTAGCATACTAACTGAGAAGTCGATACGCGGGGCGTACCACATTGTACGTTTAGTGTACTAATGTGAGGCTTGATTGGGACTCTGGACACGTACGCGAGGTGTACACTTATGTACGTGGGGAGTACATAAAAATTACTAAAACCCTAATTTAGGGTGATGCACCCTATATAAGTACCTTAAGTATTTAGGGTTGGCCTCTTTACCAGTCCCTAAGCCTCCAAAACCATAGAAATCATCCCTTAGCCTCCATTTTTGTGATTTTGACTCCTTAAGGTACATTCTATTCTTAAATCTCGTGATATTCCTATTTCTCGTTTGATACTGAATTAACTGATTTGTGTGATGTTGTTTGTGATTTAAGTGATAGTTTAAAGAGAACTCGCATAAGAAATTCTAATCTTGATGACAATCTTAACAAGATTACATCTAAAAAGGATGAAAGACGTGTGTGAATAGAGGCTTTGAAATTAGATCTTGTTAGGTCTAAAGATGATGGAATAAAACTTAAGAAAGACAATAGGATTGTACTAAAACAGAGATATATTTTTTGTCTTATTGTGAAATGTCTTTACACTAACATTACAAAATTGCAACTTGATTGTGAGATTGGAAGGTTTGAATAAAATTATTTTACCTTTGTTAGAATTAAAAGAAGATGAACTTGATGTTGAATGTTATATATACGATCAATGGTATCATCAAATGAATCTGTTTGTGATTCTTACAAGGTTGAACTTGAGAAAACAGAATAATACTTTAAGTCCAAAGAAAACAAAAAGATGTTGAAAGATGTTTTAACTGAAAAGGACAAACCACAAATCAAAATCAGTTCTGTTGAGAAATATAAATTGTTCAAGAAATTAAGTTTAGAATAAAATATTAATTATGAGAATATGTCTGAATTTGATGAAAGTGAAATAAGTGAAATATCATTTGAAGATGGAGTTGATTGTTCATCTTTTGTGAATAATAATGAAAAACCCAAAAACAAATTTGATCTCTGAAGATTCGGTTGAGTTTAAACAGTTTGTTCAAAATGATGGAATGAAACATTTAAAAGTTCAAGCAACAATTTTTCTAAAAATTCAGTATACTCCAAATCAACTTTTTATGAAAAAAGGACTAGAGAAAAACAAACTTCAAAATTAATGTCAATGGTCAACCTTGATAGTGAAAAAGGTTGTGAAGAATTATTTTGGTATGCACTAATTGACAACGTTGTTGAAACGTAAGGTTTAACTGAATTGACCTCGTGGAAAGTCAAAGGGAAATATGTTTTAGAACCATTGAACAATGTGAAATCTTCACAACACAAAGCTGGACCAAGTGAAAAAAAAAAAAGATGTTCTGACTATTATTCAAAAAGAAAATATGGTGAAAAGTAATTCCAAAAGGAAAACAAATCTGAAATAGCAAAAATCTGTTTAAGAAATAAAATCAAAAAGAAGAGCAATGAATGCAAGATATAAAAAGAATTTGATTAAAAAAACAGTTGTGAAAGAAAAATGAAATTGATAATAATGTTTCTCGTTCTTATAAAAAAAATCAAAAGTTTGTTGGTATGGAAATATCTAATCAAAATATTAATTCATCCATTCTTTCAAAAGGTAAATCCAAGTCTTCAAAAGAAACAAAGTATATTCAAAAGAAAGATTTGAATGAACATGATGCTAATATTGTAGCATACAAAGAAAAATTAAAAGAATACGGAGAATTTTTTTTGGAAAAGATGGCAAAACAAAGAAAAGAATACTCTAATAGGAAAACTTCTTTTGTTGAAATAAAACTTTGTGACGTAAAAGTTCAGGTTTTCAAAATTGAAAAAGGGGTGAATAATAATACTTTGATTAGAAAATCATTTTGGATTAATAAAACAAAGATCTCTCCTGTTTCATCTTCTAAATAAATGTTCTCATCAGGGCCTAAGATGGTTTGGGTTCCTAAATATGCTTAATTATGTAGGTGATTCGTGACGAGCAGGCTGACTCGACACAATATAATTAGTGTTTCTCAACTTGTTGTAGGTACCCGTCTTAAATTTACTTTTGATGAAAAAGGCTTAGAAATTATACATAAAGAGTCTGAGAAAACTCTTTTCAAGTCAAAAATAAAAGGCAAAATGTATCCTCTCAAATTCAATTCTATTCAAGGAAAAACTTTTGTGTGTCTGCTTGCAAAAGCATCATCAGATGATAGTTGGTTGTGGCATAAGAGACTTTCGCATGTCAACTTCAAAGACATTAACAAACTTGTCCATGGTGATCTAGTTAGACGTCTTCCACTTCTCAAATGTGATAAAGAACATTTGTGTGCTTATCACAAACTAGGAAAGCAAAGCTGAAAAATTCATTCTTCGATCATGAATACCGAGATAATCGAACCCACTAGAACTAATACATATTGTTCTTTGTGGTCCATCATCAATTGAAAGCATTGACGGTAACAAATACATTTTAGTTATTGTTGATGATTTTGATCGTTTTACTTGGGTATTCTTTTGTAAACAAAAATCTGAAACAACTGCAAATATGATTGACTTTATCAAGTAAATTGAACTTCAATTATGAAAGCTTGTTCAGAATATATGAATTGATAATGGAATAGAGTTTAAGAATCATGCCTTTGATGAGTTCTTAACTAACAAAGGAATCAATCATAACTTTTCTATTCTGCATACTCCACAAGAGAATGGTTTTGTTGAAATACGAAATCGTTCTTTGTGTGAAGCTGCAAGAACCATGTTATCCTTTTCAAAGTTGCCATTATAGTTTTGGGCCGATGCAATCTCAATGATTCTTTGTTTGTGAAAAGCCTTAATGAAATTTTCTTGTTCTAAGAATTTCTTCCAAATAGGTTGTATTAACAAAAATCATTGAGCTACCTATCTCTACTCATTTCAGAGTTTAGAGATTTTTGTTTGGTTAATCTTTCGTAGCAGAGGTATTATATTTCTTTTAACTAATCTTGGAAATTGATGATGTCTTGGGTATAAACAAATACAAACATGGGGTTCCTTTTTCTAAACCTTAAGGAATTGTCGTTTTTTTTTAAATTTCATTTACCCTTAATATTTCAAGCCTATACCAACTCCGAGCTATGGTTTCTCAAAAATTGTTTTTATGATCATTCTTATTATTAGGGCTTCCGATTGTTTAGGATTCTATTTCACCAGGCTTAATTTATGCATCAACTATCATTCGAGTCTATCAACAAATGGGGCATAACTCTGATTTATCTATTCTATGTTGATTTAAGAAGCCTGCTCTTCCAACAATTTGGAATGCTTTGTTTACGATCATGTTTAAATGTTTTTGTGAGAGGGAAAATGGGTATGATAATGCAAGTCATGTTTTCCATACTTTATTATATGGACTCTATTTTGTGGAAATGTTGTAACAATTGGTAAAAATAGGAACGATCGTACGATCCTATGTTTTGATTATTAAGCAATATGAGTATTTTATCAAGAATGGTTGAAGGAATTTAACCGCTTTTATTTAAATAAGTTATTGTGAAATATAAAACAAGTAGCTATTGATAAATTTCGTTATGATGTATGGCTACGAACCATCACCGGTTTGTGAAATTAGCATATAACATCATTTGAACGCAACAAACTTAATTTTTGTATCAACATGTATCTAGTTGATAATTAAGTTAGGTTCTATGTAAAACGTGTGCTTAATAGTTGTGTAGGATCTAAATTCAACAAATATACGAACCAAAGTGACAAAACGTGTTTAACGATATGGTTAACCGGTTAAATGTCACGAAATTATACATTGGTCAATAAATTTTATATTTAAATAAATTAAAATATAAAATGAATTATTATAAGGTATAATTAAAATGTATCTAAGTGTTTTTGAATAAAAAGAATAAAACATAAACATTAAAGTTCAAATACACAAAAACTACATTGTTATTTTATACTAAGTATACATGTATGTATTTGTACATATGTATTATTATCTAGTGAATGACTAGTTATGGGTCATTACTTAAAGTGATTTCATGTAAGGAATATGATTTCTAAATCAATTAAGATAAGAGAATTGGTGGAGATAAGTGCCAACTTAACTAATAAGTGCTTAATCACTTAAGACATTTTACTAAGAATGCTTCTTAATCCCTCTTCTAATTTTCAAGATTAAGACCTTCCCTCTCCTTACCTAGAACTCCTAACTAACTAAATAACTAGTAGTTAGTTAGTTAACTAACCCCATCTCTAAGAAACCACCCAAGCAAGTGGCTAGACAAGATCACAACACTTAAACTCACATCCCATCACAAGCTAGTCTAGGTTTTGTCCCCTTATCCTCTTCCACTCTTTCCTCCTTCATATCCACGAAATTTCCTCTTCATTTTACCCTCATTTGACCAGCCAATACTCCAGGGAATTACTCTCAACCTTCATCTCATTTTCAAGCACAAGAACTTCCTTCCAAAGCCATCAAAACCATGAACTAAAGGGCTGTTGTCCCTTTTGTGTTTCAACCACCATTTCACCCATCTACACCTTCCTTTTTGCTTGATATTTTTACCACAAAATATCCCTGGAAGTTACTTGTTATGATACTCAAAATTATTGATTCAAAACAGTGAGTAAACTACCCTTTTTCTTGCTCTTTTGCTGTGAAATTTTCGTGACAGCAACATAGCCAAAAGAGTGGCTGTTTTGGAGCATCAAACCAACAACCAAAAGTTCATCTTCAACCTTCCATTCTTCAAGTATTCACATAAGGTGAGTTCATACCCCTACATTTTCATGTTTTCTTCAAGTTTTAAGGGGGGGAATACAAGTTAGAACACTAAACATAACTTAAATTTAAATGACAGCTTTCTACAGAAAAGTTGAGTCCTGTTCACGGACTGTTTTGACCATCTTAAACTTAATATATTTCAAAACTGTACAATATGAAAATATTTCAAGTTTATACCTTTCTAAGGACTACTCGCACGCATTCATACGATTTTTCTACAATTTATGGCGATTTTTATAAAACTGCCTGTCATTTCAGAAGTGATTTCGGACCAGTCTGTGAAGATGTTCATTTTCACACTAGTTTGAGACCACTAAAAATCATAATAAAAATTGGGAACAAAGCAGACTCATTTTATAAACTCTCAGAGGTGACGGATTCAGTTTTTGACTTACGATGATTTTTCTATGAGTTTTCTAAAAACAGGGACAGTAAAGGGTAAAACTGTCAAAAGTGGTTTATAGATTTATTAACACCTTCTAACATTTTTGAGCAATGTTTATACATTAAGGAAGTTAAAACACAATCATTTAAATATGTTTAATTACCATTTTTTACAAAAGTGATAAGTACAAAAAGGTCTTTAGTATCAAACTTAAGGATTATTTCATGCAAAGTTTCTAATAAAAACGTAAGAATATGAACAACAATTACGAAACATACCAAATCATCTTTTAAAACTTATACATATATATAACCATATACATATATATGTTTTGTTTACAAACTTGTCTTCTACATCAAAATTTTCACTTTACTCGTTTTTATCAAATGAATCACTTGTGATTTATTACTACTATGTGAAAACTCTTGTCATACTTTGCATGCACTAGATTTATACAAAGTATTTAGAAACTCCAAAGTATCCTTCGTTGTTAAACCGTTTTAATACATTTTAAAAACTTATGATTTATGCATTGTCAAAACTTTGCGAGAAAGGATGATCTTTGCATACAAAACTATTACTTTAATACAGACTTAGTTGAGGATCCGTGAGACAAGTACATCTTCAAACACTGCCTTTTTGCTAGAAGGTATCGCTACAAGTCCTGTCTATAACCAGAGTCTCCCGTTCGGAGAACGTGTCAAATGTGTATAGATCTATACGGGAAGTCATGATCCCGCGCCCTGACTGTTAGCTACAGTCCGTCCTTTGGGGTGACAGTTTGTCATAACGCTACGACGCCTGAAGAACGTCGCTACAGGCATATTATGTTTGGTATGGTTATAAAACTCATCGGATATACAATTATTATAGTACTTCTGATTGATGAATGAGTAGTTATTAAAACTATTCTTCATCTAACAAACTGAAATCTTCTAATAGGTTTCATTATATAAATCTATGCTTCAACCTTCTAAAGCATGTCTTTTGCTTTCGGTTTTTAGTCTGGGACATTAGGCTAACTATTACTTTAGGAAAATATGGGATTTTCCATGTATACAAAACAAACAACTAATAGGAAAATAAGGGATTTTCTTGATTCAACTATCTATATTATTAAATACATATATTCTCATGCATTTCACACTTTTATAAGGAAATAAGGGATTTTCTTGGAAAACATACACTCAATTTTGAATGGCATACAAACTTTCTAAACCACTTATGAACTCACCAACTTAATTATTGACACTTTTTCTTGGAAATAACTTGTATTCTCAAGGAACCGCTAAGCAGGTTTGGAAATCAACTTTTGGGGATTAACGCGCTGGCGTTAATTACTTCTTTTGAAAGATGTTTATGCATTTATCTTTTGAGCATGTAATGAATACAATGATGTAAACATTTTTAAAACCTTTATATATGTATGGTGGTGTGTACTTTCCTTTCTATGAACTGTTATGATACTGAATATGACGTCCTCCGCCCCCGAACGTTTCCGCCGTTCTGGTTTGGGGGTGTGACAAATGTTGATTTTGGAAAAGTTTTATGGGAACAATTTGTTCAAATTCCTGCTTCAAAGACAAAGGATACTGAAATTTCTTGTGCTCGTTTTTGGTCCATTGTGGTACGAAATGCTATGCTCGATTATCATATTTTGGAGACGAGAGATGCTTTTATTGTTGATATTCCTAAAATGCATACCACAACATATGTCACTTCTGATCTAAAGAATTTCATGATTTTTGGATCTATTTCTAAAGCAATGTTATCTAGGGTTCCTGCTGATAATCCTATCAGTGTTGAATACAAGAAAAATTATTATTACTATTGAGGTTGAAGGTTCTGAATCGTTACATGAAGAAGTTCCAAAGAAGAAACGAAAACGTTCCAATCAAAAAGGGAAATCTATTTCAGATGGTTCTAAAAAATCCAAAAAGAAAAAGAGTCGAAAGCTAACACAAGTTATTATTGAAGAAGAATCAAGTGAGCACACTGAAAGTCTTGTTTGTAATGATAAAGAATCTCTTATCAATAATGAAGAAGACACTGCAAATAATTCGTAGAAAACCACAACCCTTTCGGTGTCGATTCTGACATCTATGTCTACTCCACTTGTCTCTTTTCACATGGAGTCTGATGCTGAAATTTACAAATAGGTTGTTGATAATCCTTTCTTAACTCTTTTAAAAACCCCTCCTACACCACCTACTCATACTGACATTTCTCAGTCCACTCCCATTCCAACAAATACCACTTTTGATCATGTTTCTCATTTCTCAACAAAACCTTTTAAGATTCATATTTTTAGTGAGGCAACTGCTACTTCTGTGTCAAAAACTACAACGACTACAGAACCTCCACCAGAGGATTCTACTTGCGAATCCTATTGGGAGGAGATTAGAACCTCAGGCATCACTGGAAACACATTTGATGTGGGACCAAATGTCAATGCTGGTCTGAATTTGTCTCAATATAATGTGTCTGCACGAAAATCTACTTATGTTCCTCCTGTTTCCGATGGCTTTGATGAAGAAATCATAATGAAAGAAGATTCAGATTCTCTTGAAGATTTTGTTGCTATAGAGTTTTCTTTTCAAGTTGATAGTGACAATGATGATGACAATCCAATGAGCAAAGGTGATTATCGCAAGTTAAATCAGAAGTTGGATGATATTCTTTCTCAGTCCTCTACCCTTATGACTACAAAATTTGAAGAACTACTTTCTTTACATCAAGCAACAATTTAAAAGTTAGTTCAAACCAATGCATAAAGTCTTGCTCATCACAAGCAATTGTTTGAAGATTCTTCTCAACTGATTGAGGCAGATATTTTGAAAGTCTCCAAGATTGTTTTAGATATTAATGAAATGGAAACAAAGCAAGTTACTTTCATAAATAATTCCAGTCTGCCTTTGATAATAATGTTTCTGAGGTAAACAAAATTATTTTCAATTTTCGGATGTCTTTGAAAAATGAAAGAGAAGTTTTATATGGTCTACGTATCAGAATGCAAAGGGATAATGTTGATCATCATACCTCAGTTACCAACTCAATTCTTACTCTATATACAAGTCTTGCTCATGAAAACAAGATAATGGATGCTTTGGCTGCATCAACTCAGAAAATCAAAGTTCATAAAGAACAATTAAAGAATGTTGTTATGGATCTTAGTAAAACAAATGAAGAATTGTTGCTGGCGAAGGGACAAAATTTTGAAATAAATAAACGACTAGTCAAAATTGAGGAAACCAAGGGTGCTCCTTACGGATATTATATTTCAAAAATTATGGATGTGAAGTTGAAGCTGATTCTCACCAAAATGAATGTTATATCTGATGGTTTTTAGCCATAAGAACATCCTATGTGCTCATGCAAACCCTAATGCTTAGATCTAGGTTTCTCTATTGTACATGCAATTCATCCAAGACTTTAAACCCTAGATCTAGCATACAATTAATCATATTAACATAAGATTGGGGTTTAGATCTTACCTTGATTGTTATGTAGCAATAACAATCCCAAATCCTCCTTTGAAATGGCTTTAGA
Source organism: Lactuca serriola (assembly GCF_051521515.1). NCBI lineage: Eukaryota > Viridiplantae > Streptophyta > Magnoliopsida > Asterales > Asteraceae > Lactuca > Lactuca serriola. Next base: position 74,370,262 of record NC_136412.1, on the reverse strand, counting down.
AAGCATAGAGTCACAAGTGTCACTCCTCTAATGGCTCACAAACACCAAGAGCAAGAGGATGAAGAACAAAGAGAGAGGAGGCTGCCCAAAACGTGTAGAAACCCTAGTGGAACTCTTCACCACGTTTTTGGTGCTTTAGGGATCCTTAAATAGTGAGGCTATTAGGGTTATCTAACAAGGAAACCTTAATTTGACTGCTTAGGCCCTAAGCAACCCATGGACTCCCTCCTTAGAGGCCTTGGACGATTTCTAATGGGTTCCCCCAAAGAATTCGTCCACCTATCTAATATGGAGTCCATTAGCCCAATATTCAACTATTATACAATTAACACTTCTAGTCCCTTAAGTTTTATTAATCTCTTTTAGTCACAAAATTAATTATCAATTAATTCTTGACTAATATTAATTAAACAATATGATTTCTCCTTTAATATATTATTCTCATAATATATTAATAAATCATAATTAATCCTTTCTCTTCATAATTAATTCTATCAATTTGCTTTGGTGAAGGCAACCCAAAAGGACCATGCACCATCGGGTCAAGTACATACCAAAATAGTTATGGACTTAGACACTAATCCAACAGTCTCCCACTTGGATAAGTCTAATAACTATTCTGCGTATGACTTCAGATCCTGATCTGCAATCATAGCTTTCAAAAGCCGCTGTCAACTCTGATCTTATCAGATACGCGACCTTTAGATAAGGGATCATATATTCCCCCATTCTAGATATCATATAGACGTGAGACATGGATTGAAATCATTCTCTCAGTCTATATGTTGTTTCCCGATTTCCGATTTATGATGACTGACAACAGACTACAATTGAACACATCAAATTAGTCCTAGCTTGGCCAAGCACTTAGTGTCATCACTAAATCATCGAGTGGCCCATATATATCGCTTTCATCCCACTTTGGATAAAAGGAACGGATAAACTTTGATTCAACGCTTGCATGTACTCACTCACTGAATCACACACAACAGTATGTTTTATAACACCAAGTTACTGGTGCGTTTACATATTATCAATGTGTCACCGACTCGCAAGATACAACTCACACATCTCGGTTTCAAGAATATAAGATGTTATCGTCTCACCAATCACTCGTGATAAAATCCATGAAGTGATCAAAGTGAGCGTGGGTTTAATCCAATGCTCAAACTCATATTCATAAGCACTCATAAATGTTGCAGTAAACATTTGCTTATGTCTAATACACTTTAGATAATCCACACAACGATTCACGACAGTCTTCATTCATACCTACTTCTAACATATAAACGACTGTGGTCCGTTCGAATAATTTGATTGTTCTGAACCAATTTAATTATTCAGGAAGTCAAAACATGCAAAGTGAAACACAAGAATAATACTAATCCCATATGGCCCCAAACTCTGGGTATAAATAAACATTTTATTTAATCACCATATTGATTACTCATTATTTGTTGTTTCGGTTAATCAACTTCTTACTTGAATTATAACTACACTTGTCCCATGCTCTCAACATGCACACAATGTTTACCTACGGTCCTTACTTTGTGAAATAGATCAAATGAACACATTTTCAATCATACTCATTTCACAATTCCCAATCCTTATCATAAGTATAAGAATATCAAATTCTTGTTACTTATGCTAGATTCTAACACTTTATGCAATGATTCTTTCGTAAAGTCATAGCTCAAAATCATCAAGACTTGGCCAATCTCTATCATAAACAATTCTATAGAGATGATGTCTCTCACTCAAAGTACATTCCTTTGAACATCCTTCATGCATAAAAGTTTCTAATCTAGACATAGATTCTTAATATCCAACTCCCAATATTGAAACATTTCCATACTTTCCATATGACAACTCATTATTAATAGAATCTTATCTATTCATAATAATGTCGATATGGTCCATCCAATACCATACTTCCAACTACTCACAAGCTACCAATCCTCAGCGAACTTTGGATCGTCCTTTGATAGTTGTTTAATTATCTTAGTCAAAAAAACGATTCTTGTCCTTTTTCCCTCTTAATGCGCTAGACATTTGGAAAATTTTAGAATGGTCAAATTTTACAGTATCTACAATCGATCCTTTACTCGAAGCGTATGGGATACGATGCATAATGTCTTACATAAAGATATGATACTTTATCAATCTTCTGCCATAATATTTCTTGTGTCTCGTTCTTACAATTCGAACTATGAAGAGGGATACCGTAATCATAATCGAAATTTAAGAACACACTGTGTATCGTTTGACTAAATTTATTAAAATTTCTCAATCTAAGCTTTAGATTTTGAAACGAAATACAGTATTCTCTCCCTTAATTATAGCAAAACAACTATTCAATCCTTACAACTTTGCAAAGTATAACTCTTGTTTTCTATAATTAATATTGCTAACTTGCAATACTTACCTTAATAATCATACAAGCACAATATTTATGCTCCCACTATCATGATGATTATTATCATATAAGCATAACACTTAAGCTCCCACTAGCTTTGACATGTTTTAGAAAACAACTGAACTTCCAGAAAACAATACTTATTGAATTTCTGAAGTTCATATTTCTAATACCTAAGGCTTTGATAATCCTTTATCTAAGGTTCTTAAACTTATACACCTTTGCCTTAGATAGCTCATATGTGTGTCTTACACAATTCAGACTAATTGCTAAATCTCACAATTCGAATTATGGAAAGGGATACCGTAACCATAATCAAATTCGAGAATACAATTTTCACAATCACCATCTTCTTAAAATCTCTCTTAGTGAAAGCATTTCCTCACAGTCATCTTCATGAAGGAGGGAATCTTATGACACTAAGATTTTAATGGTGTATGTGTTCCTATCCATGCGAATTTGTCAAGACCAAGGTTTGCGACAAATCCAAACTCATATGGACTGAACCTTCTCAATCTTGATTTCTTGCCTTATGGTAACACGAGTGCCCACCATGTCTTCCAAGTAGTTAAGCAGCTCACCATTTCATATCGATGTACTTTTCATTAATCAAGGTGCTTGCCTTTTATGCGTTCAAATGAGAACTCATATAACTCACATGCATAATCAACTCAATTGGAATGGCACAAAAACAAAATAATGTCAACACGATAGGTTGTAAACCTCAAGTCGTGTGCTAGTGATGATCGATAAGGTTTATTCTTGATTTGTTCTTGAAACTTTTCAAGACCATTGATACTTCCACTGACTCCTTGACATATAAGATTCTCTTGTCAATAAACATTTCTCGACAAATAAATATTCAAGAGTTAGTGTAGCTTTTATCAAGACTAAACATTTCACAAAATTGGTCCTAGTTGGTCTTTGTCTTACCTAAGACATCACAACTTTCCAATTTCAAATGTGCAGTAATAAGAAAACTTTTTTTCAAATTCCACATTTGATGAATGTTATAAACCTTCTTAAGACTTGTCACTCATTGTCACAATCTTAACTCTAAGACTTGGTTTTGGAACGAAGTATGATTGACTTCTTGATTTAACCATTTCTTTAATTCTTGATTTCTCTTCTCAGACATATAATTGCACTAAGACTCACTTAAGTGATCAATTGAGATATGGGTCTTAATCATTAAGACCTATCATAAAACATAATAAAAGGTACTCTCCCTTCTTCTTAGAATAGAGAAACTTTTATCTTTCCGCCTACTTGATTCGTCTTTATTCGTTCTGCTATTGATTGAACTCTTTCAATCAACTCGGAATTACACTTAATCTTATAAGTATAATCATATTTACTAAACTTTAGTAAATCATAACGAATATCTTTGTCACTCTTGTGGTGGACTTGATCAACACACAACCTTGTGTACTTGATCTCCTAGTCCTTCACTTGACACTTTGTCAACGAATTAGTCTAATTGCCAAATATGAAACTTCTCATTCATCATGCAATACTTGTTGTATGATTCCAAGTTTCTATCCAATTGAATCTTGGGAGATGAGAAACTTTCCTTATTTGGTAAATTCTTGACCTTTCCACAAATAACATAATTAAGAATCAAATCCATTATTGCTAATAATATAAACTTTCAAACATCAATTTTTCATACACGCCATTGCAAGGATAAATAAATAATATAAAATCAAATTTTATTTTATTGCGAAAAGTTTGTCCTTACAATGCAATTCAATCGAAAAACTATGTTAATTCATATTTCTTAGCAATATGTTCTAACTCCAAGTAGTAGCTCAAAATCTAATCTTCAAACAATGCGATCGAAATCCATTTCTTCACGATTAGATTCTACTCACTTCTTCCCTTAAGTTTCCTTTCTTTTCTTTGATCCTACAAAACATCGAAATGCAATCTTATCACATCATGTATTAATAATCTAGAATAGGAACTTAAAAGAGTTAGTTAATGGATTTTACCTAAAGCAGAGCCATACATTTTGACTCTCCCATCTCTTAGATCTCTTAGGTAAATAGGGCAGCTTCGTCTCCAATGCCCCTTCTCTTGGCAATAAAAGCGAATTGACTCTTTTGGAATAGTGCATGGAACTACTTCAGACATTACCTTTCTCTTATGATCAAACCCTTCGATCATGGCATGCCTTTCGTTGCCTATATCCACAGAGGTCTGGAAGGCAGATCCACTAATCAACTTTGCTTTTCCAGTGCACCAAATCATTGCTAATTCAGCAGCAATAAGCATATAGGTGAGATCAATGAGGGTTACGTCGTGGTTCATCATATAGTACTCTCTTACGAACTCACTATATGAGTTAGGAAGTGACTGAAGAACCCAGTCAACAGCCAGCTCCTCACATGCAATAGATCCCAACATTCTTAATCTATCAATGTGTGACTTCATCTCTAGGATGTGTGCACACACTGACTTTCCTTCTTCATGTTTACTTGTCAAAAGGGGTGAGTGAGTTTGAACTTTTCAATCTTTTGAACTTGTGGGTTAGGGAGAATAACAGGAGGAGGTGGAGGAAGTGAAGCATGATCTCGTGTTCCTCGATCGAATCGTGGAATATCATCTTCATGTGAAAAGCTTGTTTCCACGGGATTTAGGAAGACCATAGTTGTCATACTTTGACATCTACAAAACGGGAGAAAAATTAAATTAAAGTTAGTTGATTGATTGAGTCCTTAATAAATCACCCAAATGAGATATTAAGGCTAGGACCCAACACAATACTCTACAACTTGGGAGAGGGATGTCGTAACCCAAATTGCAGAACATTTGAAGGTAAGTGAATGACGATTCACTAATTTCCACCATGAAAAACGAAACAAAATTAAGTTTTTAAATCTATTGAAAATTCCTAGATCTTTTGAGATTTATTGAACTTTTCAATGGCATGTTTAAATCTCGATATGCCCCTTGATTTGTGACTGGGATGCCGAGGATCACAAAACAGGGTGTGAATAACCATGCAAACTTACATGGTGCCCCCACATGTTACAGTCACCTATTCGATGTGCCGGTTAACCACACACGCTCCACCGAACTATGACAAACATTGAGTCACCCTTTGCTACCTTTTCTTAGAACCATTTAGTGTGCCGGTTAACCACACACGCTCCACTAACGTCTTCGCAAGGGCACAAAGTGTAATTTCATGGAATTGCATCAATTCACTTTTTCCTAAAGTAACTAAGATTGGGAATTTCTAAAAGCATTTAGTTACGTTTGTATTTCATTATCCTTATAATTGAAGGTTTCTGTTCTATCCTACCCGTTCGGCTAACGACCCTCCACTAGTCAAGAGTGTGGTGGGTAAGAGTGGATACCATTCAATCGCTATTTTATAGGCAATTTCCTTAAACACCCCTTATAGACCAGCTTCGTGAATGAGGCCTACTAACGGTAAGACTGACTTTTACTCATACATATATATAATGTTAGACTTTTAATGTTATATATAGTATAGGGTGTATTTTACACTTTTAAAATACTAGGTGGTTTAATTTAATAAATTACAATTTTAATTTAACTAAATTTGAACCTAAACTTTACGGATTTATTAAATCTCCATTAATTATACACCTTAATTAATTAATAAAACCATAAGGGTGTGATTTGAACTTTTCAAAACAATACTAGGGTTTTAGAATTTAACATTTCTAAATTAAACTATTCATCAACTTTTAAATTCCAAAACTTGAGGGCAAGTTTTGAAACATTTCAAAACATCAAGGATCAAATAGAAAATAATTTAAATTAAACAATTAATATAATGATTATCTAAATTTGACCTAATTTCAATTTCTTGCAAGATAAGTTACCCAATTAATACAAATAATCAATCTTTAATCATATAAGAAAGTTATTATCTAATCAGTTGGTAAATATCTTTTGTTAAATCAAGGATATACTCAAATATAAGATAAAATTCGAATATTAAAGACCCAAAACAATTAAGGCAAGTATCCTCAAGCAAAACAGCAAGAAATCCCGAAACTGCCTCCTTCTGGCGCTCGAACTCGCCGAGTTCCTCTATGGACTCGCCGAGTCCACATTGGAACTCGCCGAGTTCATCAGACAGGGGACAAAAAAATCGATTTTTGAAGCTTGAACAAATAACCAAGGCATCAATACAATAGAAACCAATCTAGGCTCTGATATCACTGATGGGTTTTAGCCATAGGAACATCCTATGTGCTCATGCAAACCCTAATGCTTGGATCTAGGTTTCTCTATTGTACATGCAATTCATCCAATACTTTCAACCCTAGATCTAGCATACATTTAATCATATTAACATAAGATTGGGGTTTAGATCTTACCTTGATTGTTATGTAGCAATAACAATCTCAAATCCTCCTTTGAATTGGCTTTAGAAAGCTTAGAGTCACAAGTGTCACTCCTCTAATGGCTCACAAACACCAAGAGCAAGAGTATGAAGAACAAAGAGAGAGGAGGCTTCCCAAAACGTGTAGAAACCCTAGTGGAACTCTTCACCACGTTTTTGGTGCTCTAGGGATCCTTAAATAGTGAGGCTATTAGGGTTATCTAACAAGGAAACCCCAATTTGACTGCTTAGGCCCTAAGCAACCCATGGACTCCCTCCTTAGAGGCCTTGGACGATTTCTAATGGGTTCCCCCATAGAATTCGTCCACCCCTCTAATATGGAGTCCATTAGCCCAATATTCAACTATCATACAATTGACAGTTCTAGTCCCTTAAGTTTAATTAATCTCTTTTAGTCACAAAATTAATTATCAATTAATTCTTGACTAATATTAATTAAACAATATGATGTCTCCTTTAATATATTATTCTCATAATATATTAATAAATCATAATTAATCCTTTCTCTTCATAAGTCATCCTATCAAGTTGCTTTGGTGAAGGCAACCCAAAAGGACCATGCACCATCGGGTCAAGTACATACCAAAATAGTTATGGACTTAGACACTAATCCAACAATATCAAATGTTACGAGTAACAGGGCTACTTCGTTACAAGGGGAGAAGGATGAGTATTTCCTGAAGTCAGTATCAACAATCCTTATCATAGTAGTCCAATGGAGAAGAATAATGATAAAATTCATTTGGAAAAGAGAACTTTGGAAAGAAAATTGAAGAGTTTGAAAGAAAAGAAGACTGGACAAAAGGGTAATGTAACTTTTAGTTCAAGAAAAGAGAATGTGAAGATTATTTCTGAGAAGGAGAATAAATCGCATCCAAAATTATCCAAAGAGCAATTTGTTGAACAAGAGAAATGTGATGCGGTGTTTGATGAACTCCATGCCTTAAATGCAAAAATCATTGCTGAGGAAGTGGAACAGAAAAATGCCAAACCAATTCTTACAGATATGAAACCAATGTTTCCTGACTGGACACTTGAAAGAATCTAAGACGAAGCAATCAACAGTCTGAACCTTTATTGGTTGGAACCTCAAACCTCATTTTTTTGTTGAGAATGAATTAGAGTGCCAAATGGATTTGCCTATGGGTGCAAAAGCATTCCAATTTCATTGCTTTGAGAATGTTCAGAAAGTGCCTATGGGAACTGCAACTATCGGTAGGAAATTGTTTAGTTTCTATGTGAAGAGCTCAAAACCTCAATACGAATCTTGGAGTCTGAAAAATATTGTTCGCTTGAAGGCTGGTAAAACTGTTGGCATTGATGGTTTTACAAACATATATTTCAAAGTTATTCGTGGGCATAATCATGAAGTTTTGAGTTTTCTTTGGTGGGTCTTCCAATGATGAATCCATTTGATTAGATTACAATTCTCAACATTGTTGTGAATGAAGTTGCAATGTACGAACCAATTTGCATGCACATGAAAAACTTGATCAAGGCGTACATCATTGAAATCTTAAAGATGGATATAGAGATTTCTTCGATATTAAAGAAGATACCAATTCTAAAACCCCATGAAGCTCCTAAAGATATTGAGATTATGAAAGTTGGTTTTTTTAGAAAATAAGAATTGGGGTGTGGTATTCAAGATTAAGGAGAATGATTTTGCAAAGAAATGTATGCTCTATCTGCAAGATAAGCATTTGTATACATCTGTTGCTCTGAATCAAATCTTTTCAAATATTGAGAAGTTTTTAGTCTAATTTTTCTTGTGATGTGAAGTGTATTTAAAATATGATCAAATGGTGGATTAGTGTTCGTTCTATTTTGTTAAAGACTATGCCAAAAGTCTTTGATATTGTGAAGAAACTAGAAGTAAAGAGAGCTACTGCAATTTGACAAAAACAAGAGATTGTAGAGTTTGTAATATTTGTGGTGTCAATTTGTAATGTGATGTGTTCGCATGTTCTGTTATATCAATGCCTTTACTTGAGTAATTTGTTTTTGTTACGAATTTGCACATTTTTGTTACCTTAAGTTCACAATTTATCTGTTGACTTGAGATGCCTTTCTGATGTTCATGTGAAGCCTATTGTTAAGACCGTTGTCATACACAATTTAAACAAACAAAAATATAAATTAGACTCCTCTTTAGCACTAATAGGTAGTACGGTTAAGCAGGGCTGAATCCTCAGGGACACGTCCTAAGTCTTTGCCTCTTTGCATAAGGAACGAACTAATTTTTGACAAGTCAATAAGACATAAAGGGGGGGGGGGGGGGGGGTTATTAATGAGAATTTAAACTAATAAAAATCAAAAACGATAAAAGAATAGCTGAATTTAAAGTTTATGAAAATTCAAATAAGAGAAAACAATTTCAGTTTCGCGGCGACTCCCATGATCATATAATTAATCTTCAGCATAATATTTGACTGTGCACTTGTTCAAACTGGTAATGAAGTTCATTAACAAGCTCTAATGACCTCTATTACAAAAATTATTTAATCAAAATAAGTTATGTGAATTAAACCTAACTTTTTACCAAATTAACCAAACAAGCTCTTGATTAACAAAGAAAAGTAGCATTAAACACAATGTAATTTCCCAGTAAAGTCCAATACCTCTCATAAGCTTGAAGGCGTAAAAACTTGTTTGATCAATCCATATTAGAGTTAACCCTAAATGCAGAATTAATCTAATATATGTCACTTTTTACCAATTAATCTAGAAAATTACGAATTTAAACAATTAGATGACTAGAATGATTCAGAAACAATTTAAGTGGCCAACAGAAATTGAAATCAAAATCAAACACTAAATTAAACACAAAATTGATCAAACTAAACAGTAATCACAGTCAAACATAGTGCCTAATGATTGATCATACGAAAAGGTTATGTCTTGCGAAATTGAAATCTGAGTTTTTAGCCTGACATGGAACGGATTACAAACAGTAGAAAATAGAATCTAAACGATAAATCTTACTAAACAAAGAAAAGAAATTGAATCGTCTCATTTAGATATGCGTTCTTCACTTAAAACCCTCAGAAAATCGCCTTAGAATCGCCAGGAATCGTCAATTAGGGTTACTAGACAAGTCTGTGGCTCTATTTATACATCTAGCTGTAAAAACGTCGTGCATGCGATTGCATAGGGACAAACTGCGATCGCATGTATTACCGAAAATGCGTCACAGGCCTTTCAAATGAAGTATGATACCATTTCGAGACATTTTGACCAACCTGTGATCGCATGAGCACAACCTGCGATCGCATGAAATGAGTTTTCTCATCCATGTGAATTTTTTTGCACGAAAAATCTCCAAAACAAAGCTGCAACCTAACCTACGTTCGTATTGATATAGTTGTGATCACATAGGGACAACATGCAATCACATGTTGTCATTTTCGGTGTCTTTTGATCGTCGTTCCTCCTTCCAAGCAGTTCTTGATTATTCCTCAGCATCCTTCCTTAGTCTAGACTCCAATTAAGTTCTGAAACATCCATTAACGCATCCCGAACTCGCGTAATCATCCATGCACTCCAAATTACCCTAAAAAATCATAAAAAACATGAGAAGTACGGTCATTCTACAAAATAATCATGAAACACACAATACATAATAATACTTGGGAGTTAGTTAGCATTTTATGACAAAATACTGAGGAAATTGTGCTAAAAGTTGCATATAAAATGCATCTAACACCTATATAAAGGAACATTAGTTAGAGGATTGAGTTAGAATTTTGGGGATAAAATAGTTCTTTGCTTCTGTATTGAATTATTCTGATCAACTCAATAATCAAACTAAAATCTTATTTACTTCATGTGTTCTTGTGAATCTCATTATTGTTTGAATCTTGTATCTTATCATTCCTTCACATATATATATATATATATATATATATATATATATATATATATATATATATATATATATATATATATATATATATATATATATATATATATATGGTTCACACAATGTATGTTAATAATTATAGATTTTAATACATATACCAGATAATATGCATTTTACTCACATATAAACTTTTTACGAATATTTAATACTTTTAAAGAATATTTGTATTAAAATCATGCTCACGAAAGTAACTATGCACTCACTTAATGAAGGTGGAAGATTCGTAGGAAAGTTATCTCCTTGACTAACACTTCAGTTTTCCCTTTTGAACGACCTAAATATGAATATTACTAAGTCATAGTATTTGTAAAGTTACATTAATCATTACCGGATCCTTTAATAATCCAAGGAAATACCGATTTCTATTAGATAAGGAATGACTAGGTAAGATCACTATGGATGTAGGATCTGTTTGGTAAAAAGATGTACCATGTAGAAAGATCCACTTTAAACACCTCAAAAATCTAGCTTATACATCACTCCCTTAAGTAGATTAATCAATATAACGACTATTATTACTGATAAATCTTATTTATAAGTCTATAATAATGACTATGAACATAAATATAAGTTACACTTAAAGCATAGTAAGTATAACTCAACTTACAGGTTTTCTAGAAAAAAAAACTAGACACTGTGCGAGCAGAACTTTGATACCAAAAGCTCTATTTCGTCGGGCTCTCTAATGCTTCATATCTTCGATACTAACACTTAAAAACTCCTAAAGTCGGTCCTCGGGTTGTGTAACGACCCAATTTTCACAGCCAAAATTTTCATTTTTAAATCAACACTTTGGAAAACATTTGTGAATAAACATCATCATTTCATAAACATATTTCGTGTCCAACACCAAAACATAAAAACAAACATAATGTCAGAGTACAAATCCCAGAATATCTCGTAGTGCGGAAAACAAAGAGCGTGTGTGTGATATGCCGCTACCGCGCCAGCTCCTTCCTCTTCGCTGAAGAGGTACCTGAAAACAAAACTATAAACCGTAAGCACGAAGCTTAATGAGTTCCCCCACCGTACCACATACCAAATAACCACATAACATACATATATTTTCAGGCATATCTGGGTCCCCGACCTACCCCTTCGGTCCTCTCGACCGGATACTGACTAGCATATCTGGGTGCTGGTCTCCCCTTCGGTCCTCTCAACTGGATGCTGGGGACTATTTCACCCTACCACTACCACATAACACGTATCAAATAATCTATCTAGCATGGCTGAGCATGACTGCCCCTTCGGTCCTATCCACCGGTAATCTGGGGACTATCTCCCCTACTGTCACTAGCACATAGCACCATATCATACTAGCACATAAACATAACACATGAAGTAGGAACCCTAGATGAATATCACAGAGACAATCATCTAATCATACAAATCCTACTAGTGGGCCGGCATTGTGGCCTTAGACCCACTGCTACTGGAAGGTAACTCACCTCGAAAAGTAGCTGCTGAAAGTCTGCTTGCTAAGCGTCTGACTGCTGAATCGGTAATCCTCCGGCTATAAATCATAAACATAGATTAGCCACTCATAAACACCCTTAGGTAAGATGACTGACCCACCCCTGGTCCAAGGTCAACTCCTTGGTCAAAGTCAACTTCCAGTTGACTGGACTCGCCGAGTCATGGCATCGACTCGCCGAGTCCTTCTCCCACTAACCCGTTCCTACTCTACAAGTCCCTCTTCCCACTCACTGAGTCACCCTTAACTCACTACTTGGGACGATAGAACCGACTCGCGATCTGACTCGCCGAGTCCAAGAACAACTCGCCGAGTCCATACGAGCAGATCTCCTACTCGCTTCCAAATCCTCACCAGAGCATCCTTTATGAGTATTTGGGTTTCTGGGACTATTGTTACACGTTAAATTGCTAATTTCGCGTGCGGATATGAAGGGTTGGACCGTTAACACCTAAACCCCTCTTACTCAGTAATAGTTCATACGACTCGCCGAGTTTGAAGAACAACTCGTCGAGTTCCAGGCAATCTTCATAGGACTCGTCGAGTTGTTCATCCAACTCACCGAGTCTAAGGCCATCTTCATAGAACTCGCCGAGTCCCGTCGACCCATTTCCCATACAGACCAAATCTGAGACATACAATGCTTCCAAACCATAGATCTATGTTCCTAGGGCATGCTTATCATGTAAAGTTGCAAACTTTACGTGCATGCATGACCCTATAAGCTCCAAAAGGCAATTCCAAGCTCTTTATGAGGTCATACACTCAACAGGGACCTCAATCACTTCAACCACAGAGTCTTTACACTTCTAATACGTCCATAAGGTCTAGATCTGAAGTCCTTTCGGATCATAAAGCACAAACACATGGAGTTTGGTGTTTTAGGGCTTGAAACCCACCAATTAGGGACAGAAAGGGAATCAAATTAACTAGTGATCAAGGTAGGGACTTTTCTACCTGAATGGAAGCCTCTTGCAGGGTAGATGTCAGATCTACTTCTCCTCCTTGCACTCTTCCACCTCTTTCTTCTTCTCTTGAGCTTCAAACTTTCTTCACAAGGCCAAAATCACTCACAAGGACAAAAAGGGGCTAGGGTTTTGCTCTACAGCTCTTCTGGAAGTGTTAGGGACAAGAGAGGCCGAGTTAGAGTGCTTAAATAGGGTGCAAACACCCAGGTTAGGGTTTTTGCCCAAACAGGACCTACTCGCCGAGTCCAAGGCTCAGACCCCGCGTCTCATCCCGCTCCTACTCGGCGAGTTGGTCCTTCAACTTGCCGAGTCCAAGGCAAATTGCATTAATTAAAATTTATTAATTACAATGAATACGTATCGGGAACCAGGTGCTACAGGTTGGAGTAAAAGTTTAAGAGAAAACATGAGAGAAAGGAGTGAAAAGTGAAGGAAAAATCGACATGTTAATAGAAATTTCTGAAGGGCACGCCACATCTTGCCATGTGTCGCCTCCAGATCTTGCCGCATTGACATTTCTTGGGGAGGAAGGGAAGCCCTCAAGTTACACCATGTTTCGCATCCTTATGGTGCTACGTTTCGACTTTCTACTGTGCCACATATCGACATTGCATGGTGCCACGTCATCAAGTCGGTTGGGAGAAGTTGTCCCCAGTCGTGCCACGTGGCGCACTCGGGTGCCGTCACGTCATCATACATTGGTAAAATTCAAAATCTACAAAAAATCATATGTTTGGCATACAAGCCCCATTTTCGACGTTCATTATATCCCCAATTTCGGATCGATGAGTACTACAATATTCATTTAGACTTCGCCGGCTAATTTGCATTCTATTTTTATTTTACAATCTATAAGGAATATGTTGTAAAAGACTTTGAGAATTCTTAACTTCTTGATACGAATTTCGTTCCCGTGTTCTTTATATCGATAGATTCATACTCACAATGATATCAACTTTCGTTTAGACTGTTTTGGATAACGAACAACCTATTTTCTTTTCATATTTTATGACACACACAATGTATCATGTCGACTGCAAAAATTCGAAAAATCATAATTTTCTCATATGAAATCAAACTTTGGTGTTCTTTATACCCACAAGTTCGTAATTATGATTACTGCAAATTTTGTTAAGATTATTTATCCTAAATAATTTTCTATCAAAAATGTTATTTTATCGTTCCACAATAAATTTATAATAAAATTTTCTACAAATATTATATACCCATAATATTTGTCCACATAATACGTATACAATAAATAAATATTCACTTAGTATGTAACGCATATGAAAGAAATATTATTTATTTATTAGCAATTATCCCTTTCGAGGATTTTAAATTATTCAATCAAATGAAAATTTTCTTAAATGTCTAGCCCAATTTTGCGGGCGTTACATTATGCATCAATGAATTTGATTAAAGTTGATCACGAGAGAAAATTTTGTAGCTTCCGGTTGGAAGATTGCGACTTTTGTTTCCCGTATTGATTCGGAGGATGGAATCATCCTTAAGTGGTGGATAATTGTAACGTCATGTTTTTGGGGCTAGAAGTTTCAGGCTTTTATGGTAAAAATAAACATTATCTTTAAATTAAAACTAAGGAGGTATCCCATGCTTCGCGTGGGTCGGGGGTTTCATTTTTTGATTGATTGTTTAAACATAATGCAGTTATATGTGCAAATGGATTGCACCTAAAAATAAATATTACATATCGCGAAACACATAAATAATATTCAAAAAAGAAGTGTGGAATTCGGTAAGCTGCTTCAACCATTGTTAACCTGCCCTTTTTTCTACAACCTGAAACTCAACATTCCATTTCAGTTTTTGGAAATCTGGAATGGAACTGTTTCTTTAACAGGTGAAAGAAAGTAGAAGAAAATTTTGTTGAATCTTGATGGTAACTAAATTTTCTTAATTTGATTAATAGCAACCTACTTTTTGGCTTAGTGATTGGATGCACAATAGGGGAACACAAAGAACTGGGTTTTACTGCAGATTATGGCATGGAGAGGTTTGTGTTGTGTTAATTGTATGCGGTTGTATGATATTAATATGCAATGCAACTTCATGAAAAGCTTTGTAGCATAGGATCTGAGAACTCTATTGAAGACATGCCACCCAAAAACCACATATTTTTCAATTACTAAAATAAAAAAGCAATTTAAATCTCAAAAATAAAAAAGCTTAATATGCCTAAAAGCAAAAGAGTAATAACAACAAATAAGAATATTTAAGATAGAAAATGTTATAGGATCGTTATATAAGTTGCACTTAAATTAATAATATTTTTTTTTTCAATTTTGGTCATTATTTGAGATATATGTGATGTTTTTGTTTATGTTTTATGCAAAATGACTATATTAGCCTTTTATTTATAACAAAACAAAAAAGGGTAATTATTTGAGATATTTTGAAGCTTTTGTTCATGTTTTAAGCAATTGAGAATATTACCCTTTGATTTAAAATAAAATAAAAAAACCAGAAAAGGGTAATGTAGCCATTTTACTTGGAACATGACCAAAACCATTACAAAAAAGAAAAAATTTTGTAATTTATTTTTAAATTAGAAAAAAACAGAAAAGAGTACCTGGTTAACAGAAGTTTAAGCAGACCCCTTTCATAATTCAACTGCTGCAAAGAGAACAGGTGGGTGATCTGCAGTCAAGAAACATAAAAATTGATTGGAAGTCATCCGTAAGTCAGCATGAGGCAAGAGTGTTCACTGTACAAATTGATTTTGTAGTTTTTCAATTCGATTAAGGTATATCAATTTCTTTAGTTTTTATGGATTTTTTTTTTACATTGGATTTTTGGAGAGCCACTGGTAATGATTCTTATAAGGGCATATGTCGAAGCAAAAATTCAAAATATGTATATCACCTGCAAAATACAAACAAAAAAAGAACACGACAACACAAAGTACATCATAATAGAAGTAGAGAATAGATAAATACAAACTTCACAATCGAAGGTAATCAAAGCAGAAGATACATAATCATTAAAAAAGAATGCAACAACATGAAGTACGCAATAGAAGAGCAGACAATAGAGAAATGCAAAGGTAACAATCAAAGTTAATAGAAAGCTAAAGCAATATGGAAAAAAGGGAGAATATGATAATATGACTTTCAGAAGTTGATGGAATCTGACTATAATTTTTCTTACAGCATCCATTGCGTTCATCAAATAACCATGAATGTCACTTAAAAAAACATAAAAATATTATATTTTCCTAAATTCCAAAATGAAGAATCGCCAAAAGTTACATATCTTGAATAAATACACTCGTTAAATGACAAAAATTAGTCTTTAAAATGATCAACCGGTTCACTTTATGATACAAAATCTTAAAGAAATTTAACCAACAATAAGTTTGTAATTTGAAAAAAAGAACATCACTAGACTGGGTGATTGATTTAATTAACTGAAACTTCTAAACTAAAGCACCACGAATTATCAATTATTAAAAAGTTAACTTCTTTTACCTAATTTTCAAGAAGTTTCACCAAAATAGTCAACAAAAATTGAAATATGGATGCAATCAGGATATAAAAAATTTATGGAAATTGAAGAATGCTCGTGGGTTAGATGATGATCAAATTAAATACATGTTAAAAAACAGCCACACACATATTCATGAGAGATCAAACAATTGACTTCTTTCACCTAATTTTCAACAAAATTGATCAACACAAAGTTGCTAAAGAAAAAAGTCTGTAATACTGAAAATTAAAAAAAAAAAAAATCAAGAACAAACTTCAATTGGGGTATTGATCAAAATAACCAAAATTTTAAAGCAAACAACCTCAAACTAAATTTGGAAGATCGGACAGTTTTTGACCCAACTTTCAAGAATATTGATCAGCAAAATGTTCCTAATTTTGAAAAAAAAAAAAGATAAAAAATGTTTATGTGTGCAAGAAACCAACAATTACACAAATTTAAGAACAAACCTCAATTCGGGGTCTGGAATACATTAAATGACTAAAGAATCGAACGTTTATTTCTGATCAGAAAATCTTCTCTTCATCAAAACTGAATCAAATTGGAATCAGGGTAATAGAATCAACATATACACACCCGGCCCGAAAGCATGTTCCTGGGAAGGACCTGCAACCCATAGTGAGGGAGTAATCCAAAAATTAAAAACAACAAAGCACAAATTAGAAAAAATTAGGGCTCAAACCTACCTGAATTAGGTACATAATCTCCGGCAATACCTTAACAGCGGCTTTTGCCGGAGCACTGTTAAGTCGATGAAGTTGTTGTAGGCCGACGAAAATCGATGAATTAAAGAGATGAACCATTGAGAAATCCTTGCTGAGACTCTAGAAGGAAAGCGAAGGGGAAGTATTTGGACTGTGACGCAGTGAAGACGGTGGATGAAGAAAAAACGCGTGGTGAAAAGAACTTAGTGGAATTGTGAGGAGCTAGAAGGATAAATCAAAGGCAATCGGAAGAAACTGGAACAATCGTTGGGTTAAGAAGCGGTTGGGTTCTTTGAATAAGCGAGCAAGACGTCAGTCGGTGTAAAAGGGTAGGTAACTGTGGAACGGTGACGTTATATTCAAGGAGATCCGCCCCGGAACAGTACCAGTCCCGGTTCTGTTCCTAAGGGTGAAGACAGTGGTCAGGAGTTGCTTGAGACAGAAGCCGATGAGGCAAACAAACGGCAAACAGTGGAGAACTGATTCATGTTGGACGTCGATTAGTTTAGAGAGAGGCGGAGGGTGTTGGAGAGATAAGTTAGATGAGGTGGTGTTGAGATGAAAAGTCAAAGGCGGTGGATGTTCATATCTCATTGGAAGAAGTTGAAGGTGGCAAAGTGACATTCTCAAAGAAAGATAGGTGTAAAGGGACGTTCTCAAATAAAGACAGGTGTAAAGAACAATGGAAAAAAAATATTAAAAAGGAATAGATTATCTTCACCAAAAAATAATTTAAAAAAAGACCCACAAGTAGGATCAAAGAACTGTTTCCTAAGGGGCTTTAGAACTAAACGGTGGTCTGGAGTTGCTTGAGACAGAAGCTGGTGAGGCAAACAGCCGGTAAACAGTGGAGAATTGATCCATGTTGGATGTCGATGAGTTTAGAGAGAGGCGGAGGGTGTTGGTGTAACATACACGTTATTAACCTAGTTTAATTATCGTGTTTTGTAAAGCTTATTAGCTTAAAATGAATAATATTATATGTTTTTAGTGTTGAGTTCTAACAAGATAGTTTTTACGAGATTTGAAGTAAAACTATGTTTAGAATCATTCGGGAAGTATTGGAAGTCTTCCAGGTGTACCCCTCGCACGACAAGTCGAATTCCGGATCGACTTAATCCCAGGAGCTACCCCCGTCGCCAAAGCTCCATACCGCTTAGCACCGGCAGAAATGCAAGAACTTTCCAGCCAGTTAAATGAACTGTTGAGCAAAGGATTCATCAGGCCAAGCTTCTCATCCTGGGGAGCACCGGTCCTGTTTGTAAAGAAGAAGGACGGATCATTTCGCATGTGCATAGACTACCGGGAGCTAAACAAACTCACTATCAAGAACCGATATCCCCTACCCCGAATCGATAACCTCTTCGACCAACTCCAAGGAGCAAGCTACTTTTCAAAAATCGATATGAGGTCGGGTTATCATCAACTACGAGTTCAAGAAGAGGATATTCCCAAGACTGCGTTCAGAACTCGCTACGGGCACTATGAGTTTGTGGTAATGCCCTTCGGATTAACGAACGCACCGGCGGTATTTATGGACCTGATGAATCGAGTGTGTCGACCCTACTTAGACAAATTCGTGATTGTATTCATCGACGATATTTTAATCTACTCCCGAAGCGAGGAAGAGCACCGTCAACATCTCCGGCTAATCTTGGAAACACTGAGGGTTGAGAAGCTTTACGCCAAATTCTCTAAGTGTGAATTATGGATCAGAGAAGTGATTTTTCTTGGCCATGTGGTCAGCGAGAAGGGGATACACGTGGATCCCTCAAAAATCAAAGCTATCGAAAACTGGTCAGCACCTACAACGCCGACAGAAATTCGACAATTTTTAGGGCTCGTCGGCTACCGAAGATTCATACAAAACTTCTCCAAAATCGCCAAACCACTCACCACCTTGACTCAGAAAGGTGTGGTATTTAAGTGGGGAGATAAACAAGAAGCCGCTTTCCAGACATTAAAACAAGCCCTATGCAGCACACCAGTTTTGTCTCTTCCAGAAGGAACCGATGACTTCGTGGTATATTGTGATGCCTCAAAACAAGGCCTCGGATGCGTGCTCATGCAGAGAGGGAAAGTCATCGCTTACGCATCAATGCAACTTAAGACACACGAAGTTAATTACACTACCCATGACCTTGAACTGGGGGCGGTAGTGTTCGCCTTAAAGATCTGGAGGCACTACCTCTACGGCACAAAATGCACCATCTTCACCGATCACAAAAGTCTTCAGCATATCCTCAATCAAAAAGAGCTCAACATGCGGCAACGAAGATGGGTTGAACTGCTAAACGACTACGAGTGCGAAATTCGCTACCACCCGGGCAAGGCCAATGTAGTGGCTGATGCCCTAAGCAGGAAGGAATATTCGGGCCGCCGAGTAAGATCCTTAACCATGACCATCCATTCCCACCTGGCCACGCAAATCAGGGAAGCTCAACTAGAAGCCTTGAAACCAGAGAATATGGAAGGTGAGGCATTAAGGGGAATGGATAAGAACTTAGAAGTCAAGGATGACGGAACTCGTTATCTCAGTAACCGAATCTGGACACCGAAGTTCGGTGGGATCCGAGACGTGGTCATGAATGAAGCACACAAGACTCGATACTCCATCCATCCAGGGTCGGACAAGATGTATCTAGACCTCAAAAAGTTATACTGGTGGCCGAATATGAAAGTCGAGATTGCTACTTATGTGGGCAAGTGTCTGACTTGCGCCAAGGTCAAGGTGGAATACCAGAAACCCTCAGGACTACTACAACAGCCTGATATACCAGAATGGAAGTGGGAACGGATAACCATGGACTTCATAACCAAGCTGCCTAAGACTTCAGGCAGGTTTGACACTATATGGGTAATCGTAGACAGATTGACCAAGTCTGCGCACTTCCTGCCAATAAAGGAGACCGACAAGATGGAGAAGTTAACCAGGACATACATCAAGGAGATTGTGCGACTGCATGGTGTACCAATATCCATTATCTCCGACCGAGATAGTAGATTCACTTCGCGATTTTGGCAGTCCCTGCAGAAATCCTTGGGAACTAGGCTAGACATGAGTACAGCCTACCATCCACAAACAGACGGGCAAAGCGAGCGCACTATACAAACATTAGAAGACATGTTGAGGGCCTGTGTGATAGACTTTGGTAAAGCATGTGATACCCATTTGCCGCTGATTGAATTCTCCTACAATAACAGCTATCACACTAGCATTAAGGTTGCTCCATTTGAAGCTCTCTACGGTCGCAAGTGCAGATCACCCCTGTGTTGGGCCGAAGTGGGGGATACTCAGCTAGCAAGGGGGCAAGTCCCTAATAACACCCTTACTGGTCCTGAAATCATAAGGGAGACCACAGAAAAGATTGTTCAAATTCAGGAAAGAATGAAGGCGTCTCGTGATCGACAAAAGAGTTACGCAGACAAGCGACGCAAACCCTTAGAATTTCAGGTCGGAGATCGGGTATTACTAAAAGTTTCCCCTTGGAAAGGAATGATACGTTTCGGTAAACGTGGGAAACTAAACCCGAGGTACATCGGACCGTTCGAAATCCTTGCCAGGATTGGTCCTGTGGCGTACAAACTTCGATTACCTCAGGAACTCGACAAGGTACATCCCACCTTCCACGTATCGAACCTAAATAAGTGCCTGTCTGATGAGACACTTGTAATACCGCTCGACGAAATCGAAGTTAATGAAAATCTCCACTTTGTGGAGGAACCAGTCGAGATCATGGATCGAGAGATCAAGAGAACGAAACAAAGTCGCATTCCCATAGTGAAGGTTCGTTGGAACGCGAAACGAGGGCCTGAGTTTACCTGGGAACGCGAAGATCAAATGAAGCAAAAGTATTTGCATCTTTTCCCAAACCCTTGAAATCCCAGTTGAGTTTAAATTTCGGGACGAAATTCTCTCTATCGGGGGGATGATGTGACAGTCGTCAATTTCGAGTCAAGTCAAAGTCATCAAGTCAAACCGATCGACTCGTTTAGCCTTGTGTATTGGGGCGCACGTTATGTAATTACTGCATAACTTGCTATATTAATGGGAAAACATCACTTGGGAAAAGTTCTTGTGTTAAAATTTTCCTGAGCCTTAATGCTAAACAATGAACTAAGCTGATAAAACCATGTAGCATACTCATCGGGAGTGTGTAGGATCCTTAATCATGACTTAACGGGGCTCAAGAACCTTGCGTTGCGGAGCCAAACACTCACAATTATCACGCACGAAACCTCTCTCAATCGTTTTCACTCTATCTCTCTCTATGTCAAATCTCTCCCAAATCTCTCCAAGTATGTAAAATATCTCTCAAATATCTCTTTGTATGAGAAATCTCTCGAAGAATGTCAAATCTCTCCCAAATCTCTCCAAGTATGTAAAATATCTCTCAAATATCTCTTTGTATGAGAAATCTCTCCAAGAATGTCAAATCTCTCCCAAATCTCTCCAAGTATGTAAAATCTTTCCCAAATCTCTCTCAAAAGTTCCTTAGACTTTTTATAGTCTTTCGGGCCATCCCGGCCCTTAACCGGGTTAAAAACGGCTTAAAACGGGGTAAAAACGAGAAAATTGGACCTTAGGAACCGAAACCCTTCTCAAGGAGCCGAAGCCTCTTAGGGCCGAGCTCCTTGGACCGAAAGTAACCAAGGACCGAAACCGAGCCTCTGTGGCCAAGACTTGAGAACCGAACTCCTGTAGCCGAGACCGAGCCTCGGTCCTCCTTCGCCTCTCGGCCTCTGCTCTTCGCCTCTCGGTCTCTGCTCCTCTCCTCTCGGTTCCTTGCCCCTCTCGGTTCTTCCCCTCTTTTCTCTCGGTTCTTGCACCAGAAGACCGAAACCTCGGCCAGACTTCCGAAAAATGACACTTTTCGCCCATTTTTGATATTTTTAACATTTTAAGCCCGTTTTTCAAGATTTTAATATGGGATTTTCACCCAAACTCATATTTTAACAAAATAAGCCCCAAATAATCATAATTTAATCATTTTTTTTCATAAAAAAATCATTATTTAAATAAGAAAATCCAATGGGTGATTTATTAACGTGGAGTGTTGACTTTGTTTTATCTTATGACACAAGCAACCACCCCCACACCCACTCTATGACCAGCCACACCTCCCCACCTTACTTAGGTCACTTCAATGTCCCTTACACTCAATTACCACCCATTCCCACGTTTTTAGAGCTGGAACAAAACATCCCCTCTCCTCACTTCTCTTATTTGATCTCATTCCACACACAAAAAAAAATCAAACACCACTTTTCTCTCTAACTTATTCTCTCTATCTCAAGACTTCAAGGCTGATCTTCAAGCTTATTTCTTCTTTTGGTAAGTATAATACACCTTCCTTGTGATTATCACTCTTCATTCTACTCAAACCATTGAATTCTTACACAAATTCCATCATTTTGATGTTAGATTCTCAAAATCTTCAAAGCATCTTCAAGTGTTCTTGAGTTGTTCACTTCCATTATTCACCAATCCTCTCCTGAAATCACTCAAGGTGAGTTTCATACCCCTCCATTACCATGTTTTCTTAAGTTTTAAGGGGAAGAATACAAGTTAAAACACCATGAACATAACTAAACTTATCTAACAGCTTTCATCAGAAAAGTTGGACTCCATTCACGGACTGTTTTGGATAACTTAAACATTTTTGTTTTCAAAACTGTTTTAGGTGCATGTAGTTCAGGTTCTTAGCTTTAAAATGACTACTTGCACATCTCCATATGATTTTTCTACAATTTATGGTGATTTTTACAAAACTGTCTATCATTTCAAACATCAATCCGGACCAGTATGTGAATATGGACTTGTTCACACAAGTTAGAGGTCACTAAAAATTATGGAAAAATTTATGAACAAACTAGACTCATTTTCCAAACTCTCAGAAGTTGCAGAACTTGATTTGGACATTTTATAATTTTTCTACAAATTTTCTAATAACAGTTACAGAAAATGTTATAATCAGAAAAGCACTAGCAATTTCATTTCACCTTGTAACATGTTGAGCAAGGTGTATATTATTATGTGTTTATGTGTTATTGCAATATATGACATTCTTGTGTTAGTATCTAGATATACACCAGTTAACAAATGGATTTTTACTAGATAAAGCATAGATTAAACAAAGTGTTATTATTGAAGTATACCCATTACACACAAGCATTTTATTAAACTATGTTAAGTATAGTTTACGTACTTTGCTATTACTACCCTTGTCTTGATAAACTATAATAGGTATAGTTTATGATACATTTCCAAATACATACATTTCAGAAAGGTACATTTATACAAAAGGGAAACTTTCATTTCGTTAAGTGTAAATTCATTAATAACTCTGTGAGACATTCGCTTCGCATAAATCATAAGTCCTGTATTGTAACCAGAGTCTCCTGGAGGGAGAGTGTGATAGTTGTATATAGATCTATATTAGGCTTGACAAACCCACACCAGAGCTGCTTGCAACAACTAGACCGGCAGGTCTGTAGTGACAAGTGTCATTTCAGTTCTACGACGCCCGAAGAACGTCGTTTTCAGGCCACCTAGGTCATAGTATGGTTATAATAACTCACAGAAAGTATTAACAAACATAAGAATTTACGAGAATTTCATTAATATCATACGCGTTTATGTTGAAATAAACTCACATTATTTTCTGTAAATAAGGAAGATTACTCATACGTTTCGGTCTTTGGATACAAGACTACAATATTCATTTTAAGGAAAATATCAGATTTTTCTGGAACAACTATACAATTACGAGACTAGCTTTTTCATAATTGTATACAAAAACTTATGAACTCACCAACCATTGTGTTGACAGTTTTTCAAACAACTTGTATTCTCAGGAAATCACTAAACAGGAAATCAAGTGGATTTTGAGGATGGGACGTTAAGGCGTCAAACGTTTTATGTTTTTGTCAACATATTGTAATTGATTTTGAAACATGTAATTCATACAATGATGTAACTCTTTCAATTATATATATGTTGGTTGTGTTTACTTTCATCACTATTGTCATTGTTGTTATGATACTACACATGAAGTCCTCCACCCCCGGACGTTTCCGCCATCCTTGGTTTGGGGGTGTGACATTCTAGCTACAACTCGGGCCATGACAATGAAGGCATGCTCCGATACAGTGGATCACATTTATGTTAACGTATTCTTGTATATGGAATGTATTGTTTCTCATCATAGTATCGTTGTATATGTTCTCATCATAGTATAGTTGTATATGTTCTCATCCTAGTATAGTTGTATACATTCTCATAGTAATAAGTAATGACTCATGAATGAACTGACTCTTGTATGCTTCATTGGACTAGAAGTAGTAAGTAGTATAACTCTAAACTATACCTATTATAGTTTATTAGTAAACTTGTTTGTATGATTGAATGTATTGAACTGAGATAAAAGTCTTTATATCTATACATATATACATAATATATAACTAAGGGTTCAACGACACTCGGACAAACAACCGAGTACTTTAAGACCACAACCAAACAAGGACAGGAAGTAAAGTGGGTTATCTCTCCTAAATCCTTCAAACCTTATTTATATAACTATATATGTAATAGAAATGGTTTTAACAATATATAAGTTTGAAAACTGTACAAGAAAGGTTTAGTATACAAAAGTAAATTTGATAAAGAGTTTGATGTGTAAAATAGTTTGATAAACAGTTTGAAGTCATTTGTTTGGTAAACCAGTTTAAAGCATGAAAAATCCATTTGCATGTTAGTTATTAATCACATGTGATTGATCTAATAACTAACATGGTTCAACTTATATTCCCCCCATAAAGCATTTAAAATCATTTCGAAGGTTAATTAAGGGGTATGAACTCACCTATAGTGGGTGGTTTGTTCGGAAGTGTCGGGCAAGGTGCTATGTATCAAGTGAAGACTTGAACACACACAATGATCCTAGTTATCATATAATAAACATATATGTATCTAATTAGTCATTTAACAACTAATTAATCAAGTAAGGATATCCTAATGCATGAATACACTTTGTTTCAAGTGCTAGGAGTGCTAATGGTTGCTTGTAAGGAGAGTATGGCCTCACATTGGAGTTTACTCCTCATTTGGTAGCCCTTATATGTGTTTACGGTTTCTGGACCATTTACCCCATGATTTTACGGCCGTAAACTCATGGTAATGGTGCATTTGTGTGTTTTAAGGTCTCATGCTTCACAAAGAAGGGTTCTAGGTTTTGAATCAAAGGCTTAGGAAGTTGTTAGGGCTCGAAATGGCTCACTTTTGGAGTTTACGGTCCTTGGACCACCCTTGAGAGCTTACGGTTGTAAACTCATGAGTTTACGGCCGTAAACTCATGGTTACATCAACCATTTCGTGTTTTGTTGTTTCTAGCTCATGCATGCAAGTTTCTAGTCTTTCATCCAAGCTATAGAAGGTGTTAGGGGCATCTAAACACCACCTGGTGGTGTTTATGGTTCAAGGATCTCCCTTGACCGTAAACACATATGTTCTTGGGGATTTTGATGTTCTTTCCATAGATTAGCAAGCACACTAAGCAAGTAACTAGTTAGGAAGAGTGTACTTACTTATAGGAAGCTTTAAGAGTGTTTAGGACCCAAGAACACTAGTGTGTGTTCTTGGTGTTTTGAAGAACACTTGAAGATCTAAGCAAAAATGAAGAATCCATGGAAGAAATGATGTATAAACACTAGGTTAAGTGTTGTATGAACAAATCTAGGAAGGAAAACACTTACATTTTGGCGGATTTGAAGAAGTGTGTGATGATACTTGAGAGAAAAGTGGTGGGGTGTTCATGAACTTGAAGGTGTGAAGTGAGGAAGTGAGGGAATAAGGGTAAACTCATGCCTTAACCATGAGCTCATGATCAAGAGGGATTTTACGGCCCAAACTCCCCAAGTTTGGTCGTAAACACCTTGTTAAGGTGTTAAAATGTTAAATTGCTACACCTCACTCATAATGATACTTCCGTTTATTTATCCGTTTGACGAAAATATGATAAAATAAAACACCCAAACGAACTTAAAACCGGCTAAAATGTACTGAAATGTATTTGAATATTATTTGAAGTGTTTGACTGTAAAGATTATACAAATGAAAATTTCGGGTTGTCACATCATCCCCCCGTTAGAGGGAATTTCGTCCCGAAATTAGAGTTCAAGCAAGTAAGTTATTACAAAATAACTAAGTGAATAGATGAGGATGTTTCAATTTTATTTGATCCTCGCGCTCCCATGTGAATTTTGGTCCTCGCTTGGCGTTCCAGCGAACCTTCACAATCGGGATACGACTTTGTTTCGTCTGTTTGACCTCACAGTCCATGATCTCTACAGGTTCTTCCACGAAGTTGAGGCTCTCGTTGATCTCGATATCGTCGAGTTGGATTACAAGAGTCTCGTCAGACAGACACTTTTTCAAGTTTGAGACGTGGAATGTAGAATGTACGTTACGAAGTTCGTTGGGTAGATTGAGTTTGTAAGCTACAGGGCCGATTCTAGCGAGAATCTCGAAAGGCCCTATGTATCTTGGATTGAGCTTCCCACGCTTTCCGAAGCGTATCAAGACCTTCTAGGGTGAGACTTTCAAAAGAACGAGGTCTCCCACCTGGAATTCCAAAGGTTTCCTTCGCTTGTCTGCATAGCTTTTCTGTCGGTCTCTAGAGGCTTTCAATCGTTCACGAATCTAAACGATCTTCTCATTTGTTTCTCGAATGATTTACGAACCTGCGAGAGTGCTGTCAGGAACTCGTCCTTTAGCTAACTGGATGTCACCCACCTCAGCCCAGCACAGAGGGGCTCTGTACTTCCAGCCATAGAGGGCTTCGAATAGAGCAGCCTTGATGCTCGTGTGATAACTATTATTGTAGGAAAATTCGACAAGGGGTAAGTGAGTATCCCATGCCTTCCCAAAGTCGATCACACAGGCTCTCAACATATCTTCCAGTGTTTGGATGGTTCTCTCACTTTGTCTGTCGGTTGGAGGATGGTAGGTTGTACTCATGTCCAACCTCATTCCTAGGGAACTTTGTAGTGACTGTCAGAACCTCGAAGTGAACCTACTATCTCTATCGGAGATAATGGGTATAGGAACACCATGCAGT
Organism: Lactuca serriola; assembly: GCF_051521515.1. Classification (NCBI taxonomy): domain Eukaryota; kingdom Viridiplantae; phylum Streptophyta; class Magnoliopsida; order Asterales; family Asteraceae; genus Lactuca; species Lactuca serriola. The sequence goes on along the minus strand of NC_136412.1, from coordinate 74,342,760 downwards.
TGTACGATTTCCCTAATGTATGTTCTCGTAAGCTTCTCCATCTTGTCAGTTTCTTTGATAGGCAGGAAGTGTGAAGACTTGGTCAACCTATCTACGATGACCCATATGGTATCAAGTCAACCCGTTGTCTTGGGCAACTTGGTTATGAAATCCATAGTGATCCGCTCCCACTTCCATTTTGGTGTCTCCGGTTGTTGTAGAAGACCGGAGGGTTTCTGGTATTCGACCTTAACCTTTGCGCAAGTAAGGCATTTACTCACGAAGGTAGCAATCTCTGCTTTCATGTTAGCCCACCAGTATAACTTTTTAAGATCCATATACATCTTATCTGAACCTGGGTGGACGGAATACCGAGTGTTGTGCGCTCGGTCATGACCAAGTCTCGGAGGCCACCGTGCTCCAGTGTCTAGAGGTCCATGAAATATAAGGCTCCGCCACCCTTGGCTTCTAAGTTCTTATCCATTCCTCTAAGGGATTCACCCGCCATGTTTTCAGGTTTCAAGGCTTCAAGTTGAGCCTCCTGAATTTGTGTAGACAAGTGTGAATGGATAGTCATTGTCAAGGATTTGACCCTTCGACCAGAATATTCTTTCCGACTTAGGGAGTCTGCTACCATGTTGGCTTTACCCGGATGATAACGAATTTCACATTCGTAGTCATTGAGTAGCTCGACCCACCGTTGTTGTCTCATGTTGAGCTCCTTCTGATCGAATATGTGTTGTAAACTCTTGTGGTCTGTAAAGATCGTGCTTTTTGTACCATACAGGTAGTGTCTCCATATCTTCAGGGCAAACACAACTACCCCTAGCTCAAGATCGTGCGTGGTGTAGTTCACTACGTGTGTCTTCAGCTATCTCGAGGCATAGGCGATGAGCTTACCTTGTTACATCATAACACAACCGAGCCCTTGGTTGGATGCATCGCAGTATACAACGAAGTCTTCTATCCCTTTAGGGAGGGATAGTATCGGTGCGGTGCATAAGGCTCGCTTCAGCGGTTGAAACGATTTTTCTTATTTCTCTTCCCAGTCAAAGGCCACTCCTTTCTAGGTCAGTGTAGTAAGAGGTTTTGCAATTCGGGAGAAGTTCTGTATGAACCTGCGGTAGTAGCCAGCGAGACCTAGAAATTGGCGAATTTCTGTAGGCGTCTTCGGTGCTGACCAGTTCTCAATGGCCTTAATTTTGGATGGGTCCACGTGGATTCCATCTTCGCTAACCACGTGTCCTAAGAATTTGACTCTCCATATCCAAAATTCACATTTAGAGAACTTCGCATAGAGCTTCTCCGTTCGTAAAGTTCCTAGAACTTGTCGCAGGTGATCGCCATGTTCTTCCTTACTTTGAGAGTAGATTAGGATTTCATCAATGAAGACGATGACGAACTGGTCCAAGTAAGGTCGACATACTCTATTCATTAAATCCATGAACACTGCGGGCGCATTGGTCAATCTGAACGGCATCACCATGAACTCGTAGTGCTCATAACAAGTTCGGAAGGTTGTATTTAGAACATCCTCCTCTAGCACTCGTAACTGGTGATATCCGGATCTTAGATCAATTTTGGAAAAGTAACTCGCCCCTTGCAGTTGGTCAAATAAATCGCCTATGCGAGGCAGAGGGTAACGATTTTTGACCGTCAGTTTGTTGAGTTCTCTATAGTCGATACACATACGGAATGATCCGTCTGTCTTCTTAACGAACAAGACCGGTGCTCCCCAGGGTGAGAAGCCTGGTCTTATAAAACCCTTGCTGAGTAGTTCGTTAAGTTGACCAGATAGTTCCTGCATCTTAGCTGGTGCTAAGTGGTAGGGCAATTTGGCTACTGGGGTAGCTCCTGGGACTAAGTCGATTCTGAACTCGACCTGTCGTTGTGGAGGTAATCTTGGTAGTTCTTCTGGAAAGATGTCGGGAAAGTCACTCACTACTGGAATGTTCTTTAGTTCTTTCATTTCTAGGATCGTATCGACAACGTGAGCAAGGAATGCACGATATTCCTTACATAGGTACTTCTGTGCTTGAATACTCGAGATGATACGAAGAATCGTGTCGGGTTTGTCGCCGTAGATGATGAGAGTTTCATTAGTTAGAAGGTTTAGACGGACTGCTTTCTCGTAGCACATGATGTCGGCGCGATGAAGACTCAACCAATCCATGTCGATGATGACGTCGAAGCTTTTAATCGAGACCGGCATGAGGTCGATTGGAAATGAATGGCTATCTAAAGTTAGGGTACATCCTATGTATATGCTATTTGTGCTCTCAGTCTTCCCATTAGCCATTTCTACAGTGAATGGTTCCTTAAGTGTGTGTGGTTTTTGTTTAAGTAGGCAAGCAAATTTATGATTCACAAAGCTTCTCTCTGCTCCGCTATCAAACAGTATGCATGCATAAGAGTTATCGAGGAGAAACGTACCAGTCACTACCATAGGGTCAACAACTACTTCTTCGTGGCCTATAGCCAGAACTCTTCCCGCTCCACCGGCATTTCTTGCTTTGGGGCATGTAATGGCCCACTTCGCCACATCCGTAGCAAGCCTGGCCCACACCAGCGCTCGGGACTTAGGTGATCGGCCTTGCCGGAGATTTGCAGAAACGGACAGTGTGTCCTTTCTTGTTGCAGTTAGAGCACTGCATTTCACGGCAGGGTCCGTTGTGGTGGAAGTTACATTTGTTGCACTTTGGCAAACTTCCAACATACTGCCTTATTGGAGTAGCAGCGGTAGGTTCGATCGCAGTATGAACCGCCACAACTTTCTGCTTTTTAGCAGCTCGTTGTTTCTTCTTGTCATCCCAGAACTTCCGCTTATTGTCAGCGGGTTTGGAGGGTTCTGAGATGGCCAGGGTTGTTGTTGATGATGGGGATTGGACTCCATGATCGACGAGTCGTTATGCCAATCGTTTGGCACTGTCGAAGGTAGTAGGGTGTGAAGCTAAGACATTTCCCTGATACGGAGGCACCAACCCCCATATGTACCTCTCGATCTTTTTCCCCTCAGAGGGAACCATGTTGAGACAGAGGGCCACTAGCTCACTGAACCTGGCGGTATACACAACTATGTTGGAGCCCCTCATGGTTAGGCTCCACAACTCCTGTTCCAACTTCTGGATCTCGTCCCTCGGGCAGTACTCCTCAATCATGAGATCTTTCATAGTTTCCCAGCCCATGTCGTTAGCCACTACGAGAGTTAGTGACTTGACATGGCTGTTCCACCATGTTAGGGCTTTCTCCTCAAAGGTGCAAGCGGCAAACTTGACCTTACTCACGGCAGGGCAGGAACAAATTTTGAAGACCGAATCCGTCTTCTCGAACCATTGCGAAAGGGAAATGACTCCGCTAGTCCCTTTGAAGGACTTTGTTTTACAGTTAGTGAAGTCCTTGTAGGAGCACTCTCTCGAGCGCACAAGGAGTTCACCTTGAGTAGAGTTAACTGAGGGTTCCACCTCTGCTGGCATCAGTGGAGTGATATTGAGCCATGGCAGTTGCCACTTCCACAACTACTACAGCATTCAGAGTTGCGGTATCGATTGCCAAAGAAGGTGGCGGTGGAGGAGGTGGAGGATTACGCCTTGTTGATTTGCGAGGAGGAATTCTTCAACTATAAGTTTAAAGAAAAGATGTACATGGTGGTTAGAATCAATTGTAAGCATAATGAGAGTGTTCCATGGGCTAAATAGCCATAGTCCAACAGTTGAATGAGTGTACGTTTTGAAATAGCAGTATAGTAGAAGAGTAGGAAAAACACAAGAGTACAAATTTTTCCAACATATTAGATAACTGTCAATTTTACTGGTATTACTGATGTAAACGAGTTCAGGAAAAACGACCTAACAGTAGGTCTTACATCAAACCATATGAGGGAAAATGTTTGACAGCTTAGTAGACTAGATAGTGTACTGAAAGATGGGAATATTTACAGACAAGTGCTTCATAGAGCACAGATACGAAAGGTTATTCCTTAATCAAAAGAAAAGATATGCTAGACATCTTTTAACGGCGATGGAAATTCCTTGGGAGAACCCTAAGGTCTTCCATCTGATGGACCACTTCTTGGAGGTGTCGTTCATGAGCCCTATGGCGAACTCGAAGTTCTGTGACTTCAGCTCGTGAGGCAGCTAGTTGTTGCTGTAGAGTCTCATTAGTCCTTCTGGTCCTTTCCACCGCCTCTTCGAGATGGCAAATGCAGACCGTGTTGACACCAATGTTGGCATCAATCTCCACTGCTCGGCCGATGGCTGCTCGACCTTGCTCCACATTCTGAGCAATTCTACGGACCATGATGGGTAGGGCTCGGTCAGCCGAGCCACCCTCGCTTATGTTGTAGAAGCTTTGGTCCCTGTTGTAGGGTAAGGGTTGACCTTGCTTGTCGCTCCAACAGTTCAAGTTTGTTGCCCACAAGGGTGTGGGACCCTGAAACGCTGGTCGGGGGTTGTTAATTGGGGCTTTACCTACTTGAGGTAGGTTGTTGACTTCTGGCTCGGAGTCAGATCCATCCGAGAAGCCTTCTGCGTGATGATCATCCAAAGGGATTTGATGCTCATCATCGGACTCTGCTTCAAGCCATCCATCATTGTTGTGGGGTGGAAAGTACGGGTCGCCATGATGATGGAATCCAACCATGATATCTACACGAGAAAAGGGGCACAAGAATCTTATATAAATAGACATACTACTTAAGATAATTATAAGATGATCCTTATTAGTTATGTCAATACTTGTGTAGTGTATACCAATTATATGAAATCGAAGTAGGATAGTCCTTCGAATAAGTGGTCCTAACTCCAAATCCACAACCAAACAAGGACAGGAAGTGAAGCAAAGATCACAGATTATGAGTCTATAACACCTGAATTTCATATAACCTTAGCGTATGCACTTAACGACTATTGACCTACTTGATAGAGACCTTTTTAGTTCTCAGATAAGTGATTATAGTAACACAAAATACTCCTATAGTATTTTAAACTTATGTTTTGTTCTAGTGCTTTCATTGTAGTAGTGTTGGTAAGTTTTTAGACTTGTTGCCATATCACAACCATTCTAGGGCATATGCTAATCACTCCTCGGACCAGCATAGTTGATCAGACTATGCCACTCCCAAGACTAACCATACATCCCCGAGCTTACTTGTGATATTCAACAATCGTAATACTTTTGTATTTGTCATTGTGACACTGATTTTAGTATGAAAGCAAACTTGTATGCTTAGTTAAATATTTTATTATTTAAAAGTATAGACTCTTGGTCAGAGTGTTTTAATCCCAATGTGTTTATAGTTAGTATATCTTTTATGGGTTGATATACTCAATTCACTATAAACAATTCCCTTATATGTGTTTACGGTTTCTGGACCATTTACCCCATGAGTTTACGGCCGTAAACTCATGGTAATGGTGCATTTGTGTGTTTTAAGGTCTCATGCTTCACAAAGAAGGGTTCTAGGTTTGAATCAAAGGCTTAGGAAGTGGTTAGGGCTCGAAATGGCTCACTTTTGGAGTTTACGGTTCTTGGACCACCCTTGAGAGTTTACGGTTGTAAACCCATGAGTTTACGGTCGTAAACTCATTGTTACATCAACCATTTCGTGTTTTGTTGTTTCTAGCTCATGCATGCAAGTTTCTAGTCTTTCATCCAGGCTATAGAAGGTGTTAGGGGCATCTAAACACCACCTGGTGGTGTTTATGGTTCAAGGATCTCCCTTGACCGTAAACACATATGTTCTTGGGGATTTTGATGTTCTTTCCATAGATTAGCAAGAACACTAAGCAAGTAACTAGTTAGGAAGAGTGTACTTACTTATAGGAAGCTTGTAAGAGTGTTTAGGACCCAAGAACACTAGTGTGTGTTCTTGGTTTTTTGAAGAACACTTGAAGATCTAAGCAAAAATGAAGAATCCATGGATGAAATGATGTATAAACACTAGGTTAAGTGTTGTATGAACGAATCTAGGAAGGAAAACACTTACATTTTGGCGGATTTAAAGAAGTGTGGGATGATACTTGAGAGAAAAGTGGTGGGGTGTTCTTGAACTTGAAGGTGTGAAGTGAGGAAGTGAGGGAATAAGGGTAAACTCATGCCTTAAGCATGAGCTCATGATCAAGAGGGAGTTTACGGCCCAAACTCCCCAAGTTTGGCTGTAAACACCTTGTTAAGGTGTTAAAATGTTAAATTGCTACACCTCACTCATAACGATACTTCCTTTTATTTATCCGTTTGACGAAAATAAAATAAAATAAAACACCCAAACGAACTTAAAACCGGCCAAAATGTACTGAAGTGTATTTGAATATTATTTGAAGTGTTTGACTGTAAAGATTATACAAATGAAAATTTCGGGTTGTCACACGTAGCCTTGACACGTCTGAGCTGATCCTCCAGTACGCCCAACATACGAAGGTGTACGCCCAACGTAGAGCCACTCAAAGCAGTACGCCCCGCGTACACCATATTTACGCCCATCATAATTCTAAGCCTCGGGCACTATAAATAGAAAGTGAAGGCTTCCGATTTTAGGTTACAAAATTTACTCTCTTGCACCCTCTACTCTCTCTTAATTTACCCTAATACCCTCTGAAGCGTAGGAAACATCCCCGACACCCAAAGCAAGTTCCGACGCACTGGAGACCTGAGAAAATAATCTTTTCAAGTTGAAACTCTCCCCGCATAAGGCCCGGTTTTCAACGAAAATCCCCGGAATCATCACAGAAAGTCATTTTAGAGATGAAGTGTTGCCCAAATTATCATTTTATCAATCGAATATTTTATGGTGAGTTCAATATAGGGACAATTGTATGTTATGTTTTATATGTGCAATGTGCTTTCTCGTGTTATTATGATAATGAGTTATACCTTTGACCACGAAGTGAATGAATAAGCATCACTTGGGTATTTGTATGTAGCCTTTGACCATGAAATGAATGAGTAAGCATCACTTTGGCATTGGCAGAATGCTAGATAGGGCTAAAAGCATGTATATGCTAGCAAAATGTTAATTCAGAAATCGTTTATTTTCTATGCCACTTGGGCTGAAGTCTTAGTGATGTATATCAAGTTGAAATTGTTGTATCTCATTGATTGTAAATCTTTGAATCAGATCATTTGTAGTTATGGAAAGCTTGTCACATGATTCACATATGCCTTTGTTGTTCTTTGTCACTCTTTGCTTCTGTCATATTGATATGTATATAGCATAACGTTATATTGTAACTGTTATTGAACTCACTAAGTGTCAGTTTCTTATCCCTCTCAATGTTTAAACTATTGCAAGTGATAAGCATATAGTATACTCATGTGCTGGTAGAAGATGTAGAATATATAATATTATAGCTTTTGTATTTAGTGTATAAATTCCTGGGAAGTTATATAATATATAAAACTTTGTAAAAATCTTAATAGTCGGTTTGTATCCAGTCTTTTATAATAAGAAAATATGTGTAAAATATGTTTATGAATATTCCTGTAGCATGTTTGGAGTAATAATATTGTAAATGAATTAGAGAAATAGTGGGTCTCACAATCATGGTATGAGAGTAGTAGTTTAAGTGAACTAAATACCATGGATTGGTATTTAGACTTAAACCGTCAGAAGTTCAATATATGAACGGATTCATTGTAAGTATATGGATACAAACCATAGGAAAGACTTAAGTAAAGTATTAGGTAATGGTAAATCCTAATATTCTAAAATATTATATTACTCCAAATTTTCAGAGCAATGGCTGAACAGGTGAGTAGCCATACGCTAGATGTGGGTGGAGATCCTCATCCTGATGAATTAAATACTCCAATATCCCCTCGTGAGGATTGAATTATGGATAAACTTACTAGTGTTATTCGACAGACTCTTGAAGAACACAAGAAGAATAATGATAAAGGAAAAGAGAAGGCCACCGAAGAATCTTCAAAAGGGGAAGTGAAACGTCCCTCATTCAAAACTTTCAAAAGTAATGGTGTTACGGAGTTTACAGGTGTTCTTAATCCCATTGCTATTCTTACATGGATCTAGAACACAAAAAAATTATTCCATATTTCTCATGTGGTTAATGAAGACAAGGCTAATTATGCTTCTACAATGCTCATCGGAGAAGCCTTGGTCTGGTGGGAAGCAACATTTGAAGCTCTCAACGAGTATGAACAGAATAATTTATCTTGGGAAATATTTAAAACTCGTTTTCTAGGAAAGTATTGTCCTCTAGACATAAGGAGAATATTAGAGAAAGAATTCCTCGAGCTTAAATAGGGAGGAAGGACTGTGAATGATTATGAAACTCAATTCAATCAAAAAGCACGGTTTGCTGCAAAGTATATTCCAACTGAAGACGATAAAATTCAGTTATTCATGGAAGGACTACGGTATGAAATCCGCGATTCGTGTTTAATCGAGATGTTCTGTCATTTGATAAAGCGGTTGAGTATGCTCGAAAGCGCGAGCATGACTTAGAGATACGTGGTGCCACTCTTTCTGTTCCGAAGCATCCACGTATTGATCGAACTGTTCCTGTCTCCTCTATTCCACCAACTCAATCCGTTCGATCTGAACCTAGCAAATAAGTGTAATCTCATAATACCTCTTGTGGCGATGGTAGGTCACAATCATTTTCTCTTTAGTCACCATCATGTCGAAATTGTGGAAAGAATCATCTCGGCGAATGCAGATTAGAAAAAGGATCAGTGGTCTGTTATGGATGTGGATAAATATGTCACATGAAGTTCGTTTTCCTGATGAAGAATGTTACATGATTTTCTTGTGGTGTTACTGGCCACAGGAAGCGTTTCTGCCCTACTCTTACTAGTCAAATGGCGGGGAGTCAAGCTTTCGTTCAACAACCAAAGGGTACTCCAACTAAAAAGGAGGAGGTGCCAAAAGCTAAAGGTCGTGCATTCCAAATTACTACGGAGGAGGCATGTGAAAACCCAAATGTTATGACCGATACATTTCTAGTCAACTCTAGACCTGCTCATATCTTATTTGATTCTGGTGCCGCGGACTCTTTTGTGTCTCATGAATTTGCGCATTCCTTTCAAATTGCTTGCTATGCACTCACGCAACCATTTCATGTAGATACTGTGGGAAGTATTGTAACAGCCCGGATTTCCAGGTATCTTTTATTCATATATTTTTGGTGTTTTGTGAGGGGACTCGGCGAGTTGGAGCTCAAACTCGCCGAGTAGGATCGTGGTTCTGGACGCGGGTTCGCGCCTGGACTCGGCGAGTCCAAGGAATGGACTCGGCGAGTCCGCGCTGTTTAATGAAACCCTAATTTCCCGGTCCTAAGCCCTATTTAAAGGACCTTATGGCCCTTCATTGCGGCTACCTTGACCTTGAGAGCACCAAAACAGCTGAGAGTTCTTGTGAGTGAGATAAGAGGCCATTATTCACCAATTTTGTGTGTGTTTGCAAGAAAGGAAGGGGAAAGTCAATCTAGGAGAGTTGGGGAGCTTGGATCTACTTCCATTCAGACAGAGGAAGCTACTTGAGGTATCATTCAGAGCTTATTCTCGTGTTTTTGTTGATATGGTCAAATCTAGGGTTTCTTCATGCCTTGTTTGCCTTGTATTTGGAGTGAGAGGTCCCATGGGGATATGGTACCTAGATCTGGCCCTTAGTAGGTCCAGAGAGTCCCAAATGCCATGCTTTATGTCTTTCCTTTTTAGTTGGAGACTTAGGTTGCCATTTTAGAGGTCATTTCTTCAAAAGAAGCCTTGTAGGCGTTGCTTGGTAGCCAAGACTGTGACTTTACATGATGAATGTGCTTGGGAGGGCCAGATCTATGAGTTGTTGGAGCGGATCTGACCTCAGAAGCGAGATTGAGTTGATGCATGGCATGGACTCGCCGAGTCCGAAGAACAGACTCGGCGAGTTGCTTGAAGATTGTCCTTAACCACTCAGCGAGTGGTCTTGCCGAGTTAAGGGTTGACTCAGTGAGTCAGGGAGAGTTGGAGAGGGTTGACAGGTGGACTGAGTCGAGCTGGAACTCGCCGAGTTGTTCTTGAGACTCGGCGAGTTGAGTCGTGGTGGCCCCGCGATTCATGCCAGGTGGGACTTGTCGAGTTGGGGGTGTACTCGACGTGTCAGGAGAGGATCCTAGGGAGTCAGTGAACATGTATAGACTCACCGAGTCGCCCTAGTGCACTCGCCGAGTCCGGTCAAAGTTGACTGTTGATTGTTGACCAGAGTCGACCAGTGTTGACTTGATAGGGGTAGTCAACCTTAGTGGTAAAAGTGTTAATTAGAGATATATATGATGTTATAGGAGGATTATAGCTCGGAGGATTGAGCACGAGTGATTTCCAGGATTCGCGAGTTATCGAGATATACGAGGTGAGTCTTCTCACTATACTTTACCTTGAGTAGGTAATCAGAGTATTTGTATGCTATATGTATGTTATGTGTTGTACTGCATTATTTCTATGTGATTTATGCTGTGCATGTTTATAGAGTTGGAACCGGAAGGTTCCCAGAGTTAGAACCAGTGGGTTCACAGAGCAGGGTCCACGGACCCACAGAGTTATAGCCTCGAGTGGCTAATATGTGTTATGTGTGGTATTTTGGGGAACTCACTAAGCTTTGTGCTTACAGTGTTAGTGTTGTTTGTTTCAGGTACTAGTGATGACCGTGGGAAGGCGCCGGCTTGATCTGTACACACGCATGGGATTTTTATGATATGTGATCTTGGGATTTTGTATGATATGGATTGGAGTTTTAAACTTGATGTTTTATGAAAATTAAATGAAAATGTTTTTATATTATGCGAAAAATTATTTTTGAAATTCACGGTGTTACAAGTATATCATTACTTGTTGATAAAGTCTATAGGAATTGTGTCATAGAAATTGAAGGTTATAATTGTCTAGCTAACATGATTCCTATCTCCTTGCCCAACTTTGATATTATTCTCAGCATGGATTGGTTGTCAAAGAACCGTGCATAACTCTTGTGCTATGAAAATCTAGTACACATTCCTATTGAAGGGGAGAATCCTATTTATGTCTACGATGAACAAAGACTTAAAATCGTTAAAATAATCTCTTTCCTAAAAGTTTGTAAATTTATATCGAATGGGTGTTCTACTTATCTGGCCTATACAGTTGATATCTTAAAAGAGAGGAAGAAAACTATAAATGATGTTCTCGTTGTTAATGAATATCCTAATGTTTTCCCCGAATAATTTCCTAGACTTCCTTCGGATAGGCAAGTAGAATTCCGAATTGATCTTGTACTCTGGTGCTGCTCTAATTGCAAAGACTCCTTATCATCTTGTGCCAGCTGAGATGAAGGAAATGATGATCCAACTTCAGGAATTACTTGACAAAGGATTTGTTCGACTGAGTACCTCTCCCGAGGGTGCTCCGGTATTATTTGTCAAGATGAAGCATGGATCGATGCGAATGTGTATTTATTATCGCGAGATAAATAAGGTAACTATCAAGAACAAGTATCCACTACCTCGCATAGATGACTTGTTTGATCAACTTCAGGGTGTTAGCTATTTCTCGAAGATTGATTTGAGATATGGCTATCATCAGTTGAAAGTACATGAGCAGGATGTACCGAAGACTCCTTTCCATACTCGTTATGTGCATTATGAATTTCTTGTCATGTCATTTGGTTTAACAAATGCTCCTGCAGTATTCATGGATATGATGAATTGTAAGTCCCTAATTTGCCTGTGTATCAATCAGATCCGTTTGATGATGCGGAATCCCAATAAAACGAATGATGTCAGATCAAATAGAAGAGAAGAAGAAGAGGAATAAGATGAATTTTGTATGTATTGATACGAATGAAGATCCGGATACAAAGACTCACACACACTAACACACACTTGTTCTCTCTCTCTCTCTCTCTCTCTCTCTCTCTCTAGTTTCTCTTAGAATACACACACTTAAGCTCCTTGGGTGTTCATCAATCTTTACTCCTCACCCTAACACCTATGTTTATACTTGGAGAACATGGGCCGGATAACATGGGCCGTAAATAGGTTTACGACCGTAAGGTGTTTACGGCCGTAAACATGACCGTAAACTCCAAAAATATTACAAAAAAAATACAATTGCCCAGAAAAGCAAAGTATAAACCATATTTTGACCTAACAATCTCCCCCTTGGTTTATAGCTTTCTTTTCTTAATGAACCAACAAGCTCCCCCTAAAAAGTAGCTGCCTCTTCTTGTCAATCTTCAACGGGAGCTTTGGCTTCAGCTTTAATCTTCGATGACTTCACGACTTCAAGATGAACTTGATGAATCATCAATGAATGACTTCATCTTGAGCACTTGAACTTTTCTTCAAGATTTGACTCTGAACGCACATTGGGTGAGGAGGCTTCACGTACTGATTCTTGAAAATTGGTGCTTTCAGCTTGAGAATCTTCAGAGAGAACTTCAGAGAGAAATAATCTTCTGGATCACTTCAGCAGGTACAACGATAGCGGCAGACTGATTGAGGAGGCTTCAATGCAATCCGTCACATAATCTTCAATTTCTACTTCACCTTGCTTCTGGGGTTGAAGGATTGAATGTTGGAAGAATAATCTTCATTTCTTGCTCCTTCGAATGAGAATTCTTCGATGCTCACGGACGAAGCCTTTGGCTCATAAATCTTCGACACAAACTCCATGAGTTTCATCTTCACCTGAATTCACTTTTTAAGACAAAAGAAAACTTAAAACAAAAAGTAAAATAGAAATGACACTATTTTTGATTTTGAATTTTTTGATTTTTGTTTTTTTTTTTAATTTTATTTTTAGTTCTCCCCCTTATATTTAAATTGGAAGAACACTATGAACAAACTTAACAAAAACAAAAATAATAGCTAACTTTAAGAGTGATTTGGGATCAAAGTTTTTAGACAGCCTTTATCCACTTGTCGGTACCTTCTATCTTCACGTCTTTGTCTGGTCGATCGTCGGTATTGTTGTCCACTTAAACACGAAAAATTGTGACAAATTTAGGACATACTATTTGTTACAAGACAGGTGAACTTAAGTTCCTAGATATTATATCTGATCCTAAGTTCCTAGATACTATATCTTAAGGAGCATTCATCTGACGACGACCAGGGATATTGTGGTCCACCTAAATTGAGCAGCGGGATCTATAGAAAATTTGTATGTGTTCAATTTTTAAGTCTACTAGAACGTGTTTCCCGCTTCCTAATATGCCCCAGCCATCAAGAACTTCCAGAGTACTCCTTACACCGGGTGAGCAGACAACCATTCAGAGAGAGGATAGATTTGGAATTCTATTACTTATTACTTCAGAGGGGTTGAGAAGTAGAAGGTTGCATATGCTATGTACCAGGTCAGATTAGAAGTCACGCAAAGGAGACGACATATGGCTAACAGATAAGAGGTATTTCACATATATAACATGCAGAGAAATAGAGTTGCATATGTTGTGTACCAGGTCGGACTGGAAGTCACGCAAAGGAGACAACATATGGCTAACAGAAGGAAAGAAAGAAAATGATATTCTACAGACCTAATTTATCGGAATTTACTAGTCGCCCCATCCAACCGGAATTAAGGACAGAATCCACACATCGATGAAAAGTTAAACCACGGTTCCAAGTACGGGTTATTTAATGTGACCGGTAGATTCCCATGTATATCTCCCTACTCAACCTATCCAAGCGTCGTATTGTCAGGCTGAATGGATCTAACTAGGTCAAGATTTGTCAAGTCTATAAATTTCCTAAGTTCAACTCTGCCTAGTCATGTCCATTTTAAAAATTTTCATGCCTACCGACGCATCAAACCAGAGCATAGACCCTTCAACTTTGGGTACGTTACGCAGACAAAGATTGCCTGTTATCACTTGATAATATCACTTCCCAAAACATCTCCTGCAAGCACATTTCATAACCAACATATTTTTTTTTGATTTTTTGATTTTTCTAATGTTTTTGGATTTTTTAAAATTTTTAGTTTTTGTTTTGTTTTTATTTCTCCCCCTTAATTTGTGCATAGGAGAGAAACGAAAGTAAATGCGCAAATTTAAACTATCCTAAAACAAAAATTTGTCTTTAAAGCGAATCAGCTTAAGAAAAACTCAGGAGTATAGAGAAGAAACTCAAACCGTAAGTCACCGATTGAATTTGCATCCAGAAGGTCTGAGAACAACACGCGTAAACTCAGAACAAATCTAAAAATTCTTCATGTCATTAAGCACTAACCCCGTTTGTGATCTCTTCCTTTCTTCCTTTCCCGCAAAAGGACACATACTCTCAACCAAGGTCGGAATGTTGTACAGTTGAGAGACGTCCCCAATCATATGCCAGGAGCAGCCACTACCAACAAACCGAAGTCTGATGATATGCCTCCATAGCTGCTCCAGCACAGAGTGGGATTAGTTGGTCTTTGGAACCCAGTCCATTTTGAAACTGGGTCGACCTTTGTCATCAACGCACGATACCCTCTCCCATGACATATCATGCTTGTCACAAACAGAAGATGTAGAAATATTAGAATCATTAGGAGATTTAGGAGATTGATCCTTTGGTACCCATTGGTAGTTGGGTTTAACCCATTTCCTTTTCGATCCGATGGGCGCCTCGGCACTTGATTTGGAACTTGAAGCCGATCTTCGAGATGATTTTGACTTAGTCGGTCTTTGTTTCACTGGTGCATCTCTTGGATTGGACTTCTTGGCCGACGTTCCCTCCTTGTCCTTGGAATTTTGATTATTGGCCTAGTGAAATTGATTCTTGGCCTTCTGCGCGTTCCAATCGCTATTGTCTGAACGTGACCTTGAGGGGTTTCTTTTGAAGTATCTCCCTCTTGGTGCGTTCTGCCAGCCTTGTGCATAGTAAGGAACGTATGCGCGATTTGTACAGTTTCTGGCAATGTGTCCAAGTGTTCTATAGTGAAAACAAGTCCTTTTCTTCACTGGGAAATTTCTTCCTGCCCCTGGTGGCGTATCCTTGCCTCGTTTCTTGTTGTTCCCACATACACACTTGCCACAAGAACTCTGTTGCATTGGAATTAGTGGCCTGTATTTCTCAACGGCATTTTGATAAGAAGCAGTTGAGTTCGAAGCAACAGATTCAGAGTTCAAGGAGTCATCGGTTTGTTTAATAGTGTTCTCCTTGTTCTCATCTTCTGCTACTTTCCTGCACATGAAGTAGCAACATTAGTATCTTTAAAATTAATAACTCCTCCTAAGACAAATCCAGCTCGTTTGCCATATCGAAGATGTGGCTCCCTGTCAGTTTCGTCCTGTGTCATAGGGATGGATGTGTAGTTATGATTATAAGGAGGAGGTACACTATCATACCCTAGACCCTTGTTTTGATTTTCTTTGAATTTCAATTGGGTTTCATATAAGGACTCGACTGTCTGACTTGACGCAGTATAATTTTTGAAACTGACATCAGTTTTTCCACACTTAATTTTTAAAGCGTCAAGTTATTCAGTTACAACAGCAAGTTGTCTCTTAATATAATCATAATTTTCACACTTGCTGCTATACTCTTCCTGAAGTTTCCTAAAGTCCTTGGTTTTTGCTTCTAATTCAGCCTTCAGGGGTTTCTGTCCTTTCCTGAGTTGATATCCTTCATATCTCAGGTCCTCAACTTCTCTTTTTAATAAATCAATTTGTTCCCGAAGAAATTTAATCGTAGTTTCACAAGCTGGAGTACATGTAACTTCAGTGACCAGAATGTTTTTAGAACTCATTTTTTCTCTACACTTCAAAACATCAAATTCTACAATTACATCAGCAAGACTAAGATGATTGAGATCTTTTGTCTTCTTGATGATAACCACGTTCATATCCCATGATTTCGGAAGTGAATTTAGCAGCTTTTTGTTTGTCTCGGACTTAGTCAAGAAGATCCCAGCTATATTCATCTCAGTAGTAAGTATAGTAAATCGCTGCAACTGAGTTTCGAGGGTTTCTCCAGGGATATAATCGAAAATGTTGAAATTTTGTCTTAACATATACTGACGACTCTCTTTCATGTTTTCAACTCCCTCGTAGACCTTAAAATCAATTAAAAATCACAACTAGAAGCTAAAATAAAACTTAAAAGTCAAACCCTTTGATTATAAACCTCAAAAGTCAAATTAAAAAGTTAAACTCAAAAGTCAAACTTAAAAGTCAAACCGAAAAACTAAATTTGAAAATTTAAAAATTAAACGAAAAAGTCAAAGATTAAAGTCAAAGGTCAAACTTGGAAGTCAAAGTCAAAATTTAAGGTCAAAAGTTAAAAAAATAAAAGTCAAAAATTAAAATATAATTTTATTTACTAATTTTAATTTAATTTAATTTATTTATTTATTATTATT
The DNA here is from genome assembly GCF_051521515.1 of Lactuca serriola. Taxonomy (NCBI): domain Eukaryota; kingdom Viridiplantae; phylum Streptophyta; class Magnoliopsida; order Asterales; family Asteraceae; genus Lactuca; species Lactuca serriola. The sequence goes on along the minus strand of NC_136412.1, from coordinate 74,326,476 downwards.
ATTTTTTTTAATTATTTTTTTTAATTTTGGATGAAAAAGGAATTTAAAGTTAAAAGAAATTGAATTTTGGGCTAAAAGTGTCAAAAATGCGAAACTTGAAGCGAAAAAGACGCTTTATGAATTAAATTCGGAAGGAGAAACACAAATAGTCTTCTAGCCGAGTTGGAAAGGCGCGAGGTTTATTTCCCAGGAGACCCGGGTTCGATCCCCGGCAAATCTAAAATTCCGTCCGTCTCTTCCTTTTTTTAATAGACGCTGCGAAGACACCTGCTGCTTGCAAGGACGAGGTGCGACGCGCGATGCGAGGATCTGGTGCGAACCGGAAACCGCGAGTCCCGTAATCTCGGACCGTGAACTCCGAGGCCGCAAGCTCGGACCGTAAACGTGCGAGGCCTCGGACCGCAAACACTTCGGAAACCCTAGCTGCTGGCCGCCACCCCCTCGCTGATTACGACCAAAAACACCAATTTTTGCCCTTTTTTGCTCCACAACTCGATCAAAAACTCTTTTTTATGAAAAACACGAAGAACAAACCCCCCCTTAGTTTTCAGAGATCTATCCAAAAACGCAAGAATATTTCGAAAATAAGATCAAATAATGCTCCAAATCTGACAAAATTGACTGATACAACCAGGCTCTGATATCAATTGTAAGTCCCTAATTAGCCTGTGTATCTGTCTGATCCGTTTGATGGTGCGGAATCCCAATCAAACGGATGATGTCAGATCAAATAGAAGAGAAGGAGGAGAAGAAGAAGAATATGAATCTTGTATGTATTGATATGAATTATGATCCGGATACAAGAGATTCACACACAATAACACACACTCTTCTCTCTAGACCGTGTACTCTCTTATGTTCATCATTCTCTACTCCTCACCCTAACACCTATATTTATACATGGAGAATATGGGTCGTATAACATGGGCTGTAAATGGGTTTACGGCCGTAAACTCAACCGTAAACACCACCTGACCGTAAACTAGACTGTAGGCTCATAAAATATTACACAAAAATATAATTGCCCAGAAAAGCAAAGTATAAGCCATATTTTGACCCAACATGAATCAAGTATGTCGTCCGATGCTCGATAAATATGACATCGTATTCATTGATGATATTATAATTTATTCAAATTCTGAAGCTAATCATGCCACTCATATTCATGAAATATTAGAACTTCTTTGAAAGGAGAAACTATATGCTAAATTCTCCAAATGTGAATTTTGGCTTTGCCAAATTCAATTTCTCGGCCATGTGATTACTGGTGACGGTATATCAGTAGATCCTACCAAAATTGAAGTCATTCAGAATTGGGAAGCGCCTTGTAATGCTTCTGAAATTCGCAGTTTCTTGGGTCTCGCAAGGTATTATTGGAGATTCATTAAAGATTTTCCATGTATAGTTGTACCTCTCACAAGTCTTACATGAAAGGAAGTAAAGTTCGAATGGGGTGAAGCCCAAGAAAAAGCTTTCTCAACTATAAAAGATTTTTTGACTCATGCTCCAATCTTATCACTCCCAGAATATGATAATGATTTTTCTGTGTATAGCAATGCTTCAAGGTTGGGACTCGGTTATGTATTGATGCAGCATGGTAGAGTAATATTTTATGCTTCAAGACAGCTCAAAGAGTATGAAAAGAACTATCCCACCCATGACCTCGAACTCGCTGCAGTAGTGTTTACCCTAAAGCTTTGGAGGCATTATCTTTTTGGTACAAAATGCCAACTGTTTACTGACCACAAAAGTCTCAAGTATATATTCAGTCAGAAAATTTGAATATGAGACAACAACGAGCTATGGAGCTGATCAAAGACTATGACTATGAAATCCTTTACCATTCTAGAAAGGCGAATGTAGTTGCCGATGCACTTAGCAGGAAGGTTTATCATAATAGTGTGTGTTATGTTATTTCCCACACTATCGTAAAGTTCACTATTCTTGATGAACTAAAGAAATGGCAAGTAGATGACTTAAAGCCAGAAAATGTGAAAAATGAAGCGATGGTACATTATGCTGATATTTTACTTGATGATCCACGTGGGCTGAAAGTATTTAAGAATCAGCTATGGATTTTGAAGATTGGTGGATTAAGACAGAAGATTTTGGATGAAGTCCATAAGTCTGAACTGCCAATACATCCTGGTACAAGTAAAATGTACTATGATGTACGGGCTGATTATTGGTGGCCTGGATTAAAGAGAGATATTGGAAGATACGTGTAGGAATCAAGTCAAAGCGGAACACCAAAAGCCATACGGGAGTCCAGAAAGTATTAATGTTCCCATGTGGAAATGGGAGGAGCTGTCAATGGATTTTATTACCAAATTGCCAAAGACTGCGAGACAAAATGATAGCATGTGGAAATGGGTAATTGTCGACTGACTGACTAAGAGCGCACATTTTCTTGCCATGCGTGAAACAGCTCCAATGGAGAAATTTTCACAAGTATACTTAGATGAAATTATTGCGAGACATGGTGTGCCATTATAGATTATTTCCGATCGTGATACTCGCTTCACTTCTCATTTTTGGGCTAGTATGCAACGTGAATTGGGATCTCAGATTGCTCTCGTCATAGCTTATCATCCCTAGACAGATGGTCAGACGGAGAGAACAATCCAAACAGTGGAAGATATGCTTCGTGTATGTGTCCTAGAATTTGGTGGTAACCGGGACAAGTACTTACCTCTTGTCGAATTTTCATATAATAATAGTCAGCACACTTCAATCAAAATGTCACCATATGAAGCATAATATGGTCGTAAATTCCGTACTCCATTATGTTAGCGTGATGTAGGAAAGAAAATCCTTGGAGGCCCTTAAATGATTCAAGATACCACTGAAAAGATTCAAATTGTACGAGAAAGAATGAAAGTGGCCCAGGATAGACAAAAGTCCTATGTAGAAAAGAGGAGATAGCCCATAGAATTCCAGGTGGGTGATTTCGTAATATTGAAGGTGTCCCCATGGAAAGGCATTATGAGATTTGGGAGGAAAGGAAAATTGAGTCCTAGATTTGTTGGTCCTTTCAAAATCATCCAAAGAATTGGTAAGCAAGCATACCACTTGGAATTGCCGGAAGATTTGGCAGGTATTCATGATATGTGTCATGTGAGTTATTTGCACAAATGTTTAAGCATATATGATGAAATGGTCACGTTATCCAACGTGAAATTGGATAATAAGTTAAGATATGTAAAAGAGATTGAAGAGATCGTAAACGAAAGGACGACTGAATTGCGTAACAAAGAAGTGGAGTTGGTGCTTGTCAAGTGGAAACACCATAGAGGCCCAAATTATACTTGGGATAATAAGAATGAGATAAGAGCAAAATATCCCCATTTGTTTAAATCGTTGTAATTTCAGGGAAGAAATCCTCAAAAGAAGGAGGTATTTGTAACATACACGTTATTAACCTAGTTTAATTATCGTGTTTTGTAAAGATTATTAGCTTAAAATGAATAATATTATATGTTTTTGAGTGTTAAGTTCTAACAAGATAGTTTTTACGAGATTGGAAGTAAAACTATGTTTAGAATCGACAAAATCGCAAAAATGGTCCCTGTGGTATGCATTTTTTTGGGGTTTTAGTCCAAACCTCGACTTTTTTGGATTGGAGATCCTTTTGGACTAGTTTGTATGCAGTTATGGTCCCTGTCCAAACTAAAAAGACTATTATACCCTTAATGAATTTATTTTTCATTTTCTTTCACTTTTTAAAATTATTATTATTATTATTAAATATAAAAATAGGCCCACCTCTCTCTCATGTATAATCTCTCTCTCTCTCTCTCATGTATAATCGTCTTCTTCCTAAAAAAACTCACATAACTTCTTCAATACACACCACAACAATCATCTTCTTCAATCTCATACATCAATCTATCTTCTTCGCCGCCTCTGCAAGATTCATGTCTAAATAACATTGAATCACTGACAACAATCTGCAAGATTTCAGCACTTATTAGCAATTCGATGGGCGACGGGAAAAGGGACCTCCAATCCTTGGTTTTCATTTGATCGAGAAGGCTAATCACGAACGAGGCAGTGACAGGGAATGCTTGGGGAGAAAAACGATCCCTGCAAGAATAAATACACTTAATGGAAAAATGGAAGTAAACTGCAGAGAACATAAAACGTGGTTTCAAGCTTGCTAGTTCGTCATCGTCAAGTTCTATCCCTGTAGAAGAAAAGTTGCCATGGCTAATAAGAGGAAGACAATTCGAAGGGTGTTTGAATTGGTTCTTGTTGATTACATAATTCTAAACTTCATGAAAAAATGGAAGTAATTGCAGAGAAGATAAAAGGGGGAAGTATGGTAGAATACCAGCCTTAACGAGAGCATCATAGAGCTCTTCCGATAAAATGCAACCATTATGTTTGACATCAATGGCTTGGAAAATATGATAAAGCTCAAGCTCCTTGTCATCCATGTACCTTCTGAACTCCTGATAATCAACTCTTCCATCCCTATTTGCATCACAAACCCTAAGTAACTCTTTCACGTACTTGTAATCCGTCGGAATTTGCATCGCCGATAGCCCTACCTCGATCAGAACAGAATCCAAGTACCCTGTGTTTAATGTATCAAAGAAATTAAACAACCCCCATAATCGTGATTATCTCTCGTCTTTTTTCTCTCTCAACACCAATAACACATGTTCGATTGTCACTGGTCCCTGCTCCTTCACTTGATTACAGCATCCCGCCGGTAAGTCCCTTATGGAAGATGGATGCCGGTGGTGATCTCTGACATGCTTAATCGCAGATGATGCCAACAAGAAATAAACCCTCAATTGCTCGAAAACATATCCCAAAATTGCTATAAGATAAAAGATCTATATGTGGAATTAGGTTCCAAGAAATCAAAACGCATACAGTAGAAATAACTTGACCCGATCGATTCAAAGAAAGGCTCAATCTTTCCAGGTTAAAATTGTGGAGCTTTTGTTAATGGTGCACGAGAGAGAGAGAGAGAGGGGGAGAGATTGGGGTATGGGCCCCATTTTATTATTAATAAAGCATTAAGTTAAATATAAAAAAATATATCAAGAGGGCAATTTAGTCATTTCAATTTTCAAAGGGACCATTTTTACATACAAACTAGTCCAAAAGGACCACCAATCCAATAAAGTCTAAGTTTGGACTAAAACCCCCAAAAAATACATACCACAGGGGCCATTTTTGCAATTTTGTCATTTAGAATCATTCGGGCAGTATTGGAAGTCTTATGAGATTCCGATCAAAAGTCAACTATTGAAATTAACGAAAATATAAAGTTAGAAATGAGTAAAAATAATGTTATTGAAAGTTGTATATTATCTCGTTAGAAACATTTAGGCGAAAACCTCACTAAAATCCGAGTTCTAACGAAGAAGTTATAACTTATTGAAGTTTCGCGACAGAACCGGCACGACGTCGTATGGCGTAAAAAGTGAGTTTACGATAAACAACATTTTAGCTTTAGTGATCTAAATTAAAGTCATAGTATTCGTTAAACCGAGAATTTTCATAAAAAGAATGTACAAATTTGACTTTGTATGAGGAAGTTATAATTTTTTTAAAGTTTCGGTATAACAGTATACAGCTAAAAAAACTCGAAATAAAGATCGAGTGATTTTTAGCCAATACAACCTAAATGAGAATCGAAGATCTCGTCAATAGTAGTACAACAGTAAAAAGACAGACGAAAACGGACATCAGATAAAGAAGTTATGATTTTTTAACGGATTTTCCTGTCACAGTCTCTTAAAAATATAATATTAAAAAATAAATTCAAAATTAGCCGACGGAGTCTAAAAAAAGTTGTAGAGCATAATTTCGCCTTCACGTGGATATAAGGAACGTCAAAAATGGAGCTTGTATGTGAAAGATACGAATTTTTGAAATTTGAAAATTCGGAGTACACCCAGCGTACTTGTGTGTGTGATCCGGAGTTGGCCACGCTGCCTACTTTCTCGCATGCGACACGTATCTTGTACCATCGACACGCCCGAAGCTACTAAGCTCCTATGCCTAACGTACTAAGCTGTACGCCCAGTATCGTGGCTATTAAGGATATACGCCCAGTGTACGATGACGTATGCCCCGCGTAGAGCACCGCTGAGCAGTACGCTCGGCATACTTAAAACTACACCCAACGTGCGGACAGTTTCCAGCCACTATAAATAGAAACCGAGGGCTTATAGATTTTGTTTAGAAAATCTACTCTTTTTCACCCCCTACTCTCTCTAAAATTTCCCTAATAGCCCCCGAAGCCTAGGAAACATCCTCGACACCCGGAGCAAGTCCCGAAGATCTCGAGAAAAAGAGTTTTCGAGCCGAAACTCTGCCCACGTGAAGCCCGGTTTTTGAGAAAACATCCTAGTTTTATCGGAAACAATTGTTATAAGAAACTAGATGCTGCCCAATTATCATCTTAACAAGTGAGTGTGTAGTCACTTTCATTTTACACATAGATATGACGTATTTTCTATAAAATACGTGCTATGTGTATATTTATTGTTTGTCTATTTGAGATAGGTGTTGAATGAATATTTTATACAAGTTTTAAAGTGATTCTAACTGTATATGTATTTTTTATCTACAAATATGTTGGGTATAACATGGGTAGATGCAATAGTTGATGAGGGGCCTCGATATTATTGTTATTTCAGTCATCTGGCGGAGTATAGATGATGATAACAAACTTTTCTAGACAGTCTGGTGGAACACTAGCAGGCTCGCAGCCTGTAGGTGTTTGTGAACTTAGTGTTCAATGGTATACTCCATCCCCCACATGGTTGCCTTATTTGACACAAATTGCTGAGGAATCCCCTAAAACAGTGTTGTCACCCCGATGAAAATCCTTAGACTAGGTCCCTTGTGATAGGTGTTTAGGGACGTAAAGTGAGGATAACGGGAACGGGTAATCAGGGTTATTGTCGGTTAATGAAATTAATAAATTTATTGTTGGTTGATGAAAATTAATAAATTTATTATTTGTGCGTTGAAAACCCTATATGCTCACCAGGCTCCCAAGCCTTATCCACTCAACTTTCTGTATTACAGGTAGTGGACCCCGAGCATAATTGGATGATGACGATGGATTTTTGAATTATAAGCCAATAGTTGTAAATAACTGTTGCAAGGCTTATAATTTACTGTTTATGCTTTTTGTCTGTATCGGAACATGGCATCTCGAGGTTTTGTTATATAATGAAAATATATATTTCTTTAAGAAATGATTTGATAAATTTTTCTTATATTTTGTTTTGGGAGCAAATTCCGTAACATCTTTTGGAAAATTACTCTGATTTTATTTTAAAAGCATAAAATAAATCGGTCTTTTCTGGCCGAGAAATTGGGGGATGTCACACATTAGGGTTTTAGGTCTGATCCCTCAAGTATAAATAGGGATGCATGCTAGGTCATTTAGTATTTTGAATTCTAGAGTGATAGGCGAATCTCTGTGTAATTGTACTTGTAACCTCTGTGTTGAGAGGTCTGAAATAAAGAATACTCCCCTCCTGCCCGTGGACGTATGTCTCCTTGACCAAAACCACGTAAATATTGTGTCTTTTGTGCTTTTGGTTTTGCTTGTTATCCGCTTTACTTCCTAACAACTCTATTTCTTCATAGATCTGTTACAACAACTCCGGGAATAGGTGTTTCATTCGAAACATCATCCTCATCACTATCACTATCACAATCTTCTACTACAACTTGATCAAGATGATCACAAACTTTCGATGTAGAAGGTTGATCATTGTTAACCTTTGCCATTGAATCATGAAAATTTTCTTTGCCTTTTGCCATTGAATCGACATTAATAACAAATAATTGAGAACAATCAACAGTTTCCTCTTCCTCAATTTTACTGATATTATCATAATCATCTTCGATACCAACAAAATTTTGTTGAGAGTCTAATGTCAAATTCTCAGTCATCTTCAAAATTTTAACTTGTTCATTTTTAGTGTGAGTTTCATTAACTATATGCACCAAATCATCAACATTCAATCATTCATCAATTTAGACTATTCTGTAAGCATATGAATCATTAGGCACTTTATCAAATTCAAAATTTTCTTTTCGCAATCATAAGAAGTGGCATCACTTTTTTCTCTTTCATATTCTAATAATGGTAATAAATTTCTATGTTGTTCTTTGCAGATATCAGAAGAGTGATGTAGTTCAGTAAGTTTCACATACAAACGTAGCACTATTACTATAAATGTTTCTCTGCTTAACTAACAAAATATTGTCACTTCTCACTGAATCTCTATCTAAATTTAAGTTTCTTAGATGTAGCTCTAGATTCTCAATCTTACTCTTCTTAATCTCCAAATGATTTTGAACATCAAACAACAAAGTTTTTTAACCTTCAGCTTTACTACTAACAGAAATCAACATATCATTAACATATGAGAAAGCATCATCAAAATCAGATATAAATGTAAGATAAGAACTTGAAGGAATATTAAAAGATTCAAGAAGAGTACATACCTTCAAAGTCATGAGTGACTTATACGCGCCAATAGATACAAAACATCTTCCCGTGACCTTCTCATCCTTTGACCCGTCCTCTTCATATTGAGCAAACATTACTCCATGAGTTGGATTCCTCATCTCTTTGTCATCAGATCTAGATGACCAAATCCGATAAGATCCATCACTTTCGCTTCCTCTCTTCGCAACTAATGAAAGACCTTTGGTTTTCACCCTTATCTCCTCTATCTTTTTAGCATAGTAAGTTTCATATTTTACTCTCTCCTACTTCCCTTCCTTCTTTTGCAACATGCAATCTTTGGCCAAGTGGTTTGAACCATAGCAATAGTTGCAATCATAGCTCGAATCACCTTTCAATTTCAATTGCTTTTTTTCAGCACCATTCTTACTATCCTTATTTTATTCTTTCAAGTCCACCTTCACACATTTTTCCAATGAGTTGTTCCCTTTGAACTCACTGCTACTTTTGTACTTTGGATTGAACAGCTTTTTAAAAAAAATCACCTTGTTGTTAGAATAGTAAGCAACAACCTCATCCTTAGAATTCACTAAAAATCCTTCTTCTTCAGAATTATCTTGTTCGCCAGTTTCAATCTCAGAGTCTTTTGTATTCACTTTAGATATTAATGCTAAAGGTCCACCGATGCCTAACTTTCCTTCCTCGGCTATCTCATTAATTTCACTTTCATGATGCTTTAGCACATTGTACAAATCACCCAAAGAATATCCATCAAAACTCTGTTGAGTTTTGGTCATCAGACTTATGTTTCTCCACTCCTTTTGCAACCCCAACAGAAAGTTAAAGGTTATACTCACAAGTTGAATGAGTAACACCATAGCGATTGCACTTTAATATCAACTTATTCAAGAGATCATAATATGTGACATCCCCAAAATCTCGGCCAGAAAAGACCGGTTTCATTTATGCTTTTTAAAATAATTTCAGAGTAAATCCTTTTAATTTAAAAGTGTTGTGGAATTTGTTCCCAAAACAAACATGATAAAATAATATTTATCAAAGCATTTCATCAAGAGATGCATTTTCATTATATAATCAAAACTCGGGATGTCATGTTCCGATACAGACCATAAAGCATAAACGATAACATTACAAGTCATTCAACAAATATATACATATACAGACTTGTAAACAAAACAAATCGATGATTCATCCATCTTACGCCCTTGCGCCACTTCCTGTAATACAAATAAAACTGATTTGGGTCAGGCTTGGGAGTCTGGTGAGCATATAGGGTTTTCAACCCACAATAAATTAATTATATTTAATTTCACCAACCAATCACTATCCCGATTACCCATTCCCGTTATCCTCACTTTACGTCCCTAAAATAACATCTATCTCAAGGGACCTAATTTAGGATTTTCATCGGGGCGGACATTACTGCTAAGGGGTTTCCTCAACAATAGATATCCTAAAGGCAACCATGAGGGGGATAGAGTACACCGGTGAACACATCGTTCACAACATTTACAGGTTATGAACCTGCTAGCGTTCCACTGGACTGTCTAGAAAGAATCCGTGGTCGTTATCCATACTCCGCTGAATAACTAGATCAACAACAACAACAACATCGAGGCCTCTCATATGTTTATTACACACCAACTATCTACCCATGTTCTACCCAACATATTAGTAGATAAAAATATGTATTTTTATACATAGTTTAAAACCTATATATCATTTTCCTTCAATACATATTCCACATAACAGATGAGGCACACCCACATAACACGTATTTCATAGAAAATAAATCAGATCTATGAGATAGAAGAGAATGAATTTACATTCACACATATAACAGCAAAATTATACACATAACACGTATTTTGTATAAAATACTTCATAATTATGCGTTAGAAGAAAGTAACTACACACTCATATAAACAACAATATACTTAATACACTCAAACCATACTTGTATTATTATCGTGTTTATGAAAGGTAGTATACACTCACTTGATCAGAAGACGATCAGACAACACTACCGCTTGTAGAAGTAGTATTCTTCGGTAGATCTGGAAGATCTCCACAAAAATCGAACTTCTCGCAGGCAGAGCTTCGGCTCGGGAACCGCACTTCTCAAGATCTTCGGGATCTCGGGACTTGCTTTGGGGCTCGAGAATATTACCGGGGCTTCGGGGTATTTCTGGCACGCAAATCGATGCAAAACGGGAGAGAGAAGAGAGAAAAATAGCAAAGGAGTCGGCTGCCTTCGCATCCTATTTATAGGAGGCTGGAGCCTCGGAGTATGCGGGGCGTACTGCCTCAGAATCGTCATTGCTTACGTATCCGAAGAACTCGAGTGCGAGGCGTGTCATGCTTCGCTGTACGCGGGGCGTACGCTAGTACGCTGGGCGTACTTCGGATGAGTCCGATGACTCCTCTTCGGATAATACCGGGATTTAATAATTAAATTTAATTATTAATTATTTAATAAACTTCGAAAATTCATATCTTATTCATACGAACTCTGTTTTCGACGTTCTTTATATCCACGCGTAGGTGAGACTACTCTCTACAACTTTCGTTTAGACTCCGTCGGCTAATTTTGACTTTATTTTTATTATTTATTTTTAATAGGCCGGGACAGAAAAACTTCGTTATAAATTCATAACTTCTTCGTTTGACGTCCGTTCTCGCCTAACTTTTTATCGCTTCGATATCAACAACGAGACCTTCGATCCTCGTTTAGATTGCTTCGGCTAAAAACCGCTCGATCTCAAATCGAGTATTTCAGGCTGCATACCGCTAAGTCGAAACTTCAGAAAATCGTAACTTCCTCATACGAAGTCAGATTTGGGCGTTCTTTATATATTCAGAAACCTCGTTTCCACTACTACAACATTATCCAAAGATATCAAGTTTATTTTACACTTTAATTTTGACGCTTATTTTTATTATTAATTAATCAAACCACATAATTAAGCAATTAAGAACAAAACACATAATACTTAAATAATACACTTCTATTATTTCAAAACGGGTTACAAAGGTTAACCTAGACTATTATATCAACATTAATGACAAGCCCAAGAACACAGGCGTTACAATTCTCTCCACCTTAGAATGATTCCGTCCCCGGAATCACACATCAACAAACAAATGCGGATAGCGACCCATCATGTCACTCTCCGTCTCCCAGGTGAGATTCGGCCCATTCGTGTGTTTCCATCGGACAAGCACTAACTCGACCATCTTGCGTCGCAACTTCTTAGTCTTTCGGTCAACAATTGCCTCTGGTTCTTCAATCAACCTTTTGTTCTCATCAATTCTCAATTCGGAAATTGGAATTATGTCGGGAAATTCTCCCGTGAACTTCTTCAAATAACACACATGAAAAGTGTTATGAATTCCATTCAGTTCTTCTGGTAGTTCGAGCTTGTAAGCTTGGTTCCCAATCCTCTGAAGAACTTTAAACGGTCCAATAAACCTTGGACTCAACTTTCCCCTTTTACCAAATCTTATAAGTCCCTTCCACGGCGAGACTTTAAGCGAAACCGAATCTCCAACTTCAAAAGTCATCGGTCTTTGCTTTTTGTCAGCATAGCTCTTTTGACAATCCTGAGCTGCTAACATTCTTTCCCTAATTATTTTCAACTTTTCAGCAGTTTGATGAACCATCTCCGGTCCCATAAACTGCTTTTCCCCAGCCTCAAGCCAACAAGACGGCGTACGACACTTCTGTCCATACAAAGCTTGGTAAGGTGCCATCTTAATGCTCGAGTGGAAACTATTATTGTAGGAAAATTCTACCAAAGGTAAATGTTCATCCCAATTACCTAAGAATTCCAAGGTACATGCTCTCAGCATGTCTTCAAGTGTTTGTATCGTTCTTTCACTTTGACCATCAGTCTGCGGATGGTAAGCTGTACTTAAACACAACTTGGTACCCAATTCCTCTTGTAGACTTTTCCAAAACCTCGAGGTGAAACGGCTATCACGATCCGACACAATCGTTAGCGGAACACCGTGAAGCCTCAAAATTTCCTTCACGTAAGAATTTGCAAGCTTCTCCATAGACCATTTCTCCTTGGCTGCTATGAAATGCGCACTCTTAGTGAATCGATCAACGACCACCCAAATCATGTCGTGACCATTTTTTGTTCTGGGCAGTTTAGTGACAAAATCCATAGCAATGTCCTCCCACTTACCCATAGGCACAGGCAATGGTTCTAAACTCCCATACGGTTTCTGATGTTGCGTCTTTACTCTCGCACAAGTCACACACTCAGCCACATACTTTGCAACATCAAGCTTCATCGTCGGCCACCAGTAGTAGGGTTTTAGGTCCCTATACATTTTAGTGCTACCGGGATGAATTGAGTACATGGTCTTGTAAGCTTCTTCCATCAGAAGATCTCTAATTCCTCCAGACTTAGGTACCCAAATCCGATCTTGGAACACCTTCAGTCTGTGACTGTTTATACCGAACACTAACGTTTTGCCCAAACGTTCCTCCTTTCGGTCATTCTTTTCAAAAGCTTCCTCTTGAGCTTTCTTTATACTTTCCACAATGGTCGAGACAACTTCAATTCTCAACGCTCTTGGCCTTCTCTTTTCAAGATTGACTTTCCGACTGAGAGCATCAGTAACAACATTAGCCTTACCGGGGTGGTAAAGTATCTCGCAGTCGTAGTCTTTGAGTAACTCTAGCCAGCGTCGTTGCCTCATATTCAATTCTTTCTGATTAAAGAGATATTGGAGACTCTTATGATCAGTGAAAAGTTTACACTTCGTGCCATAGAGGTAATGCCTCCATATTTTCAGAGCGAAAACTACCGCTGCCAACTCCAAATCATGAGTCGGGTAATTCTTTTCATGCTCTATCAGCTATCGAGACGCATATGCTATCACCTTTTCTCTTTGGGTCAAAACACAACCCAATCCAACCCCAGACGCATCGCTATAAACAGCGAAGTCTTCAACTCCATCGGGTAGAGAAAGTATCGGTGCCTCGCATAACTTCGTCTTTAGCTTCTCGAATGCTTCTTTATGCTTCTCACTCCAAGCATAAGTAGCTCCTTTGTGGGTCAAAGCTGTCAACGGAGTAGCGATCGAAGAAAAGCCTTGGATAAACCTTCGGTAATATCCGGCTATTCCCAAAAAGCTTCGGATCTCCGTGGGACTTTTCGGTTGCTCCCACTTTGTCACAGCTTCAATCTTTGCCGGATCAACCATTATACCTTCTTGGTTGACCACGTGACCCAAGAATTGGACTTCTCGAATCCAAAAATCACATTTGGAGAACTTAGCATACAACTTCTCCTTCTTCAAGACTTCTAACACTTCTCGCAAGTGTCTGTCATGCTCCTCTTGGCTTTTCGAATAAATCAGAATGTCATCTATGAACACTATCACAGATTTATCAAGGAACGGATTACAAACTCTGTTCATTAAATCCATGAATGCTGTCGGAGCATTGGTTAGTCCAAACGACATAACCAAAAACTCATAGTGTCCATATCGGGTTCTGAATGCAGTCTTCTCAATATCCTGCTCCCTTACTTTCAGCTGATGATATCCTGACCTTTGGTCAATCTTTGAAAAATAACTTGAACCTTGTAGTTGATCGAACAGGTCATCAATCCTCGACAACGGATATCTATTCTTTATTGTTGCCTTATTCAGCTCTCGGTAATCAATGCACATTCTCATACTTCCATCTTTCTTCTTCACAAATAACACCGGAGCTCCGCAGGGTGATGAACTAGGCCTAATGAAACCTTTGTCCAATAACTCCTGAAGTTGCATCATCAGCTCCTTCATCTCCGTCGGTGCTAATCGATAAGGTGCTTTTGCAATTGGCGTTGTTTCGGGCAACAAGTCAATACGAAATTCCACTTGTCGATCAGACGGTAATCCAGGAAGATCTTTGGGAAATACTTCCGGATAATCACACACCACTGGAATACTCTGCATCACCTTCTTTTCCTTCTTAGCATCGATCACGAATGCTAAGTATGATGTACACCCCTTGGTCAAACATTTTCTGGCTTTCATTAGAGAAATGATTCCAGAATTTACTCTGCATTTATCTCCATACACCATAAACGACTCTTTCCCAGGCGGGTTCACCTTCACTATCTTCTTCTTGCACAAAATTTCGGCATCATTGGCGCTAAGCCAATCCATTCCCAAAACGATGTCGAAACCATTAAGTTCGATAGGCAATAATTCCTCGTGGAACTTATTCCCATTCAAGTCAATTAAGATGTTTTTCATACGATGGCTAACAGGTACAAACTTGCCACTAGCAACTTCGACTAATAAAGCATTATCTAGTCTATCAACAGGCAAAGCTAGTTTTCTACCAAATTCATGCGATATAAAGGAGTAGTTGGCTCTAGAATCAAATAAAATTTGGGCAGGCAATGTGTTTACGAGAAAGGTACCTGAAGCGACATCAGCTTCATCTTTAGCAGCTTCCAGTGTCATCTGGAATGCTCTCGCCTTTGGCTTTGGCGGAATGTTGGGTCTAGCTGCCTCCTTCTTCTTCGGGCAGTCCCTCGACATGTGTCCCTCCTCACCACAACCATAGCAAACCTTCTTAGAGAGGGTGCATTCATTTGCATAGTGACCTGGCTTTCCACACTTGTAGCACGTGGCCGCTACCTCACATTTCCCATGATGCTTCTTTTTACATTTGTCGCACCATTTCGCTTCACCTCCTCCTCCTCTCGAACTAGACTTCGAGAACTTGTTTTTCTTATTGGACCCTGAAGTTCCATCGAACATCCTCTTTTCACCAACATCTGTCCTTTCCAGACCCTTTTCCTTCTGCTGGGCATCCACATTCTTAGTTGCACGAACAACTGTTTTCAGAGTAGTTGCCATCTTGACTGTCGGACCAAATTCGACAGGCAGTCCATTAGCAAACCTCTCAATCTTGGAGAGTTCCGTTGGCACTAGGTACGGAAATAACTTCATTTTCTCAGTGAATGCAGTAGCATAGTCGTCTATGCTCATTTTCCCCTTCTTCAAGTTTTGGAACTCATTGTTCAGATCAATTAGATATATCTCTGAACAATACTGCACCCTTAGTTGTTCCAAGAACTCCTCCCATGACAATTTTAGGGCTTCTCCTCGTGGCATAGTATCTGCCAACAACTTCCACCAACTCAATACTCCAGTTTTCAGTTGTCTAACTGCAAAGACGGTCTTCTGTTTGTTGCTACAGTCGCAACTTTCAAATACCATCTCCATTTCGGAGATCCAATCCATTATCTCAACAGGCTTTGGGTTTCCAGAAAGACTTGGCGGCTTGGCGCCCAAGAAGTTCTTGTACATTCGCCCATCCTTGTTGTTTCTCCTTTCCGGATCGTTCCTTCGTTCTCTTTGAGTCCCAACTTGACTCAAAATGCGACTATTGTTCCCTTCCTCCGATTGCTCGGGAATCAATTCGGGTTCCTCAATAGGTATGATAGGTACGTCCCTATTATCATGCAACATCTGTTGCATCTCATCCCTTTGTTCGGCTAGCATAGCCCGAATCATGGCTTGCACCCCAGCCATTGTTATTGGTTCTGGCGCTGCTGCTACAACAGGTATTTGCTCAATCACTGGCGGTTGATTCCTGTTTTCATCCGCGTTTCCAACGCCACTCCTTGTTCTCACCATTTTTGATCTACACACCGAATAAGGTGAAATTAGATCCTCATTCACGATAGATATTCAAATCATCCTTATTAATCCGAAACGTTTACATGCTAGTTCTAATAACGTAGACATACGCTTAGAATCCTACACACATAAGGTTTCCAGATCCGGTCGGCAACAGACCGTAGATCCGAACAATTAATATCATATATGGCAACATATAACATTTAGCACATAAAAGCATTTTAGGCAACTTTCCTAAAATAAACTAGTGATCGTGTCTAAAATCCAACAGACATACATATCAAAATTCCACTTAGCATTCTAAGTTTAAGTCTAGAAATCCTACAAATTCCTAGTTCGCTTAAACTAATGCTCTGATACCAACTGTGACATCCCCAAAATCTCGGCCAGAAAAGACCGATTTCATTTATGCTTTTTAAAATAATTTCAGAGTAAATCCTTTTGATTTAAAAGTGTTGCGGAATTTGTTCCCAAAACAAACATGATAAAATAATATTTATCAAAGCATTTCATCAAGAGATGCATTTTCATTATATAATCAAAAATCGGGATGTCATGTTCCGATACAGACCATAAAGCATAAACGATAACATTACAAGTCATTCAACAAATATATACATATACAGACTTGTAAACAAAACAACTCGATGATTCATCCATCTTACGCCCTTACGCCACTTCCTGTAATACAAATAAAACTGAGTGGGTCAGGCTTGGGAGCCTGGTGAGCATATAAGGTTTTCAACCCACAATAAATTAATTATATTTAATTTCACCAACCAATCACTATCCCGATTACCCATTCCCGTTATCCTCACTTTACGTCCCTAAAATAACATCTATCTCAAGGGACCTAATCTAGGATTTTCATCGGGACGGACATTACTGCTAAGGGGTTTCCTCAACAATAGATATCCTAAAGGCAACCATGAGGGGGATAGAGTACACCGGTGAACACATCGTTCACAACACCTACAGGTTATGAACCTGCTAGCGTTCCACTGGACTGTCTAGAAAGAATCCGTGGTCGTTATCCATACTCCGCTGAATAACTAGATCAACAACAACAACAACATCGAGGCCTCTCATCTGTTTATTACACACCAACTATCTACCCATGTTCTACCCAACATATTAGTAGATAAAAATATATCTTTTTATACATAGTTTAAAACCTATATATCATTTTCCTTCAATACATATTCCACATAACAGATGAGGCACACCCACATAACACGTATTTCATAGAAAATAAATCAGATCTATGAGATAGAAGAGAATGAATTTACATTCACACATATAACAACAAAATTATACACATAACACGTATTTCGTATAAAATACTTCATAATTATGCGTTAGAAGAAAGTAACTACACACTCATATAAACAACAATATACTTAATACACTCAAACCATACTTGTATTATTATCGTGTTTATGAAAGGTAGTATACACTCACTTGATCAGAAGACGATCAGACAACACTACCGCTTGTAGAAGTAGTATTCTTCGGTAGATCTGGAAGATCTCCACAAAAATCGAACTTCTCGCAGGCAGAGCTTCGGCTCGGGAACCGCACTTCTCAAGATCTTCGGGATCTCGGGACTTGCTTCGGGGCTCGAGAATATTACCGGGGCTTCGGGGTATTTCTGGCACGCAAATCGATGCAAAACGGGAGAGAGAAGATAGAAAAATAGCAAAGGAGTCGGCTGCCCTCGCATCCTATTTATAGGAGGCTGGAGCCTCGGAGTACGCGGGGCGTACTGCCTCAGAATCGTCATTGCTTACGTATCCGAAGAACTGGAGTGCGAGGCGTGTCATGCTTCGCTGTATGCGGGGCGTACGCTAGTACGCTGGGCGTACTTCGGATGAGTCCGATGACTCCTCTTCGGATAATACCGGGATTTAATAATTAAATTTAATTATTAATTATTTAATAAACTTCGAAAATTCATATCTTATTCATACGAACTCCGTTTTCGACGTTCTTTATATCCACGCGTAGGTGAGACTACTCTCTACAACTTTCGTTTAGACTCCGTCGGCTAATTTTGACTTTATTTTTATTATTTATTTTTAATAGGCCGGGACAGAAAAACTTCGTTATAAATTCATAACTTCTTCGTTTGACGTCCGTTCTCGCCTAACTTTTTATCGCTTCGATATCAACAACGAGACCTTCGATCTTCGTTTAGATTGCTTCGGCTAAAAACCGCTCGATCTCAAATCGAGTATTTCAGGCTGCATACCGCTAAGTCGAAACTTCAGAAAATCGTAACTTCCTCATACGAAGTCAGATTTGGGCGTTCTTTATATATTCGGAAACCTCGTTTCCACTACTACAACATTATCCAAAGATATCAAGTTTATTTTACACTTTAATTTTGACGCTTATTTTTATTCTTAATTAATCAAACCACATAATTAAGCAATTAAGCACAAAACACATAATACTCAAATAATACACTTCTATTATTTCAAAACGGGTTACAAAGGTTAACCTAGACTATTATATCAACATTAATGACAAGCCCAGAAACACAGGCGTTACATAATACAACTCAATGGTTTCGCTATCTTTCTGCTTGAATTCGCCTAGTTCCAACAATCATTCTTTCACATAACTATTCTTGGTCTTTTCACTTCCTTGATACTTCTCTTTCAGAGTATCCCAAATCTCCTTCGCAGTCTTGCATCCCCGAACATAGTTGTAAACAACCGGTGGAAGAGCACCGCGTAGTTCAAGAAGGCATTTCTTATCATTAGAATCATGTTTATCCTTTTGTGTTGCCATACCAATGGATGAACCTGCATTTCCAACTTGATCAAGCCTTTCAGGATGATAATTTCCACTAGTAATGCATTGCTAGAGATCTTCATCGATTCCATTGAGATAATCCTCCTTACGATCCGCCCACTGCTCATAATATTCTGAAATAAGCATTGGAATCTTCATGGAAGATCCAAGCAAATGAGAAAAGCTTGACATGGTGTTCATGTTGAACTTCGCCATTTTCATACGGACAAAAGTAACGATTGATTTCAGAAAAGAGATCTAACGGATGAATCAACCAGAAAAAACCAGGAAACACTCGATCTAACAATCCGATTGCAGAATCGAAAAAAAATCAATCAATTAACACAAAGTTTCTTAATCAATAATGCGGAAAACTTTGAATCGGAAAGAACAATTCAAAACTATTGAAAAGGTGTGAGAAAACTGGTATTGACTGAATGTATCTTGCTCTAATACCAATTGAAGAGTGTTCAAATCGAGTTTAGAAAATGAAATCAATTATAGAAAGCATTAAGAACACAATCGTAAATAATATTTGTTTGGCTCGTTAATTTTCTGAAAGAGTAAAAAAATTCTAGAGAGAGAATGAGAACGAACGTGCCCAAAAGCTACTCTCAACTTCTATACTAACTATATTTATATAGTGATATAGACTCTCAAAAAGTATGCAAGGACTAGACGTTTGACTTCGACATAAACAAAATGCCTTGCAAAATACATACACAACAAAGTACTAGACTTCGCACTTATACATACCAAAAGTACTTTCGACATCTCACTAGACATTTCGCATCCTACAGTGTGGTATGGTGAATTTAGGTGGTTTATGCTTGTGAGTTCACTGATGAGTCTTGCATGTAGGACATTGTCACACCCCCGAACCGGAGAAACAGCGGAAACGTCCGAGGGTTGGGTGACTTCATTCTTGTAGTATCATCACATTGTATATAATTGAAACAAAACACCATCATCATTACACATGCAATATTACAACTATCATTGTTTACATCAAGTATTGTATTTCAAATTACATGCCAAGATATCCAAAGTATGGTGATAACAAAACACAACAAAATTTAAGGTATTCTTGCTTACCAACCTGCTTAGCGATTCCCTGAGAATACAAGTTAATTTGAAAACGTCAACACATATAATGTTGTTGAGTTCATAAGCATGTTTGAGTAAAATGTTTTCTATTACTTTGTAAACACCAGAAAATCCGATATTTTCTAAAAAATGGTTTGAGATATTTGTGTCCGATCTTGTATTAATGCATGTGTGTTAATGTTTGAAAATGTATGAAATGAATGATCCCCGACAATCTGATATTGTCTGTTTATAAAACGTTGTGGTCTAACACCCTAAGACTGAGTACCAACGCATGTATGTTACCGTGTTACCAACTGAAATTATATTCCTTAAATTTTATTAGGTAATTTCTCTAAGTGAGTCGTTTATAATCATACTTGATAATGACTGGTCCGCCTGTCATGACGTTTTCCAGACGTCGACTTGTTTAAGGTAAGGTTTGTCACCCTAGAATGGCCTAGTCTAACTGTAGCGAATAACTCAGGTGTGGGGTGTCACCCCCGTATAGATCTATACACAAACTCCCGCACTCCCTCCAGGAGATTCTGGTTATAACTACAGGCTACAGTTGTACACTCGATAGGTGTCAAACGAAGTGTCTCACAAGATCCTTAACTGAATTTACGCGAATATGGAATTGCACAGTGTATACTATTTCCGTGTATGTTCTAAGTTTACGAAGCCCAACGAGTATGTATGTGATTGTATGAGGCCCAACAAGCATGTAAAAGGACAACTAAGGCCCACTAAACATGTGATATATTCCAGGTCCAATAAGCATGCAAAAGGACAACTAAGGCCCACTAAGAATGTAATATATATTACAGGCCCAATAAGTATGCAAAAGGACAACTAAGGCCTAATAAGCATACAAAAGGACAACTAATGCCCACTAAGCATGTAATGTATATTCCAGGCCTAATAAGCATGTAAAAGGACAACCAAGGCACACTAAGCATGTAATGTATATTCCAGGCTCAATAAGCATGCAAAAGGACAACTAAAGTCCACTAAGCATGTAATATATATTCCAGGCCCAATAAAAGCGAGTTTAACATATTTGAATCGTTTGTTATTGTAATGTTCATTCTTGTTCAATCGTTTTCCAAAAGGACATAAAAGGGCCACTTTTTGTAATATCAACATCTTTGGTCCAGTGGACTAAAAATTTACAGCTTAGGCGTAATTTTGGTAAAAATGACACTTTAGGTCCCTTAGGACCAAAAGTTCACATTTAAGGCTAGTTTCAAATAAAAATAACATTTTTAACCCACTTTTGTCAAAAATATTATTTTCGGCCCAAGTGTATGAAGTTTTTACATTTTCGGCCCAAAAGCATAAAATTTATCCTTTTGGCCCAAGTTTGATAAAATTATCATTTTCAGCCCTTATAACCGAAACATAACATTTTTGGCTCAACTTTGTTTAAAATGACATTCAAGCCCACAAAAGTCCAAAAATTTACAAACTTAGCCCAAAAACCGTGAAAGCCCAATATGAGGCCCAATTTAGAAAATTTACACTTTTAGTCCTTTTAAAACCATAAATACCATAAGTGTAACACCCATAATCAGAAACACCAAGAAAGGAAGGAAAACCCTAAGTCAAGGGGGTTAACTTGTCGAGTCCAAGGATGAACTCGACGAGTCGGAGCGTGATCCGTGTCGCGGCTTAAGTGACCGACTCGGCGAGTCGGGGAGACTGACTCGGTGAGTCTGGTATGGGTTGGGAAAATCCTATTTCCGGGACTTGTACCCTATTTAAGCATCTCATTCCTCTTCTATCAGCCTCATTTGTATCTGTAACGCCCGCAGATCTGGGTTAGTCAATTTAGAGGCAATAGGGGTCGAAAATGAATGTTCGACAAAAGATTATTTAGAATAAATAATTTGAACCATTTTTAGTATATGTCACAAGGTTTCCATACATATAAAGAACGCCGAAATCCGAGTTATAACGAAGAAGTTATAATCCGTCGAAGTTTTGCGATGGAACCGGCACGACACCGGGAAGCGTAAATAGTGAATTTACGATAGAGCGAGTTTTAGCCTTAGTGATATAAACGAAAGTCATAGAGTATGTTAAACTAAGAACATCGATAAAAAAGAATGCCCAAATCTGACTTCGTATGAAGAAGTTATGATTTTTCGAAGTTTCGGATTAGCGGTGTACAGCCCAAAATTCGAATATTAGATCGAGTGATTTTGAGCCGACACGAACTAAACGAGAAGCGAAGATCTCGATAAGAGTAGCGTAACGAGAAAAAGATTGGCGAAAACGGACGTCGGATGAAGAAGTTATGAGAATTTAATGGACCAACCCTGTCCCGGCCTGTTAATAATATAAAATTTAAAATCGAGTCAAAATTAGCCAACGAAGTCTAAACGAAAGTTGCAGAGTAAGTTCCCACCTTCGCGGATATAAAGAACGTCGAAAACGAAGCTCGTACGCAAAAGTTACGAATTTTTAAAGTTGAAGCATGAAATTGCGAAGTCTGTTGCTAAATCGATGACGTGGCAACACCACAACTGTCTGATGATGGTCTCAGAAGTCGCTTCGGATTGCGACACGCCACCCCTCGCATATGCCCCGCGTTCGAAGACATTACGCCCCGCGTTCCGACCCTTGTGCGGTTCCGAGAAGAGCCACGATGACCCAACAGCGAAGCGGCGCGTGTTGTACGATGCAAGAGTACGCCCAGCGTAGGTCCGAGGTACGCCCAACGTACCGAGGCCTCGCAGGCTATAAAAAGGCAGCGAGGGCAGCCTCATTCTTCACCTATTTTTCACTTCTCTCTCTACAATATTTCTCTCTCTAAGTGCCCTAAACCTCCCAAAACCCTAGGTAAACCCCCTTAGCTCCCGAGGGAAGCCCCGAGACTCCAGGAGTCTCGAGAAAAAAGTGTCTTTCGGTTCCGAAACGCTGCTCCAAATAAAGTTCCGGTTTTCGATAAAATTCGCTGTAAGTGAGCTACGCTTACGCAATTTTTAATATAGCTTCCAAATAAGTATAGGAATGTTATTAGGTCCTTAAAATAATTATTTGGGCTATTATTATGAGTTATATTGAGTGTTATTTAATGCTTATATTATAATAATAATAATAATAATAATAATAATAATAATAATAATAATAATAATAAGACTATTAATTTGTCGCGGTTATCGTTAGACTAAACCCTAGTGGTATTGGTACTAGGTTTTATCGAAGGAAAATTGTTTTGAGAGTATCGAAGCGCTGTCCGAGTGCTGAGTCACCACCTTTCAGGTGAGTGCATAGTCCCTTTCATCTTACACATAGATATGAAGTATTTTATATAAACTACGTGCTATGTGTGCATATTATCTGAATACCTGCTATCTATGCTGGATGAACGTTTTATACATGTTTAAAGGATTTAAACGGTATACGTATTTTATATATACAAATATGTGGGGTATGAGATGGGTAGGTGAATGATGAGAGATAAAAGATGATGTGAGTAAACATTGGCAGCTATGGACTTAGTGCCTAATCAACATCGGCAGCTATGGACTTAGTGCCTATTGGACAAACACTGGTAGCTATGGATTTAGTACATGTTAGCAATTGGTAGCTATGGACTTAGTACCTATTAGATAAACACTGGTAGCTATGGATTTAGTACCCGATGAATAGACTATAGCAGCTATGGAATTAGTGCTTTACGAACAAACATTGGCAGCTATGGATTTAGTGCCAGTCCTGTAACCCTGGAAGTAAGGGACTTCGGAATAAACGAATGCAAGATAGATGACTCTTAGGTTAAATTCTTAAGAGTGAAGAAGACAATGGGTATGGGTAATTGGGTTGAGTGTTTGATTGTTTAAACATAATAATTATATTCTTGTGGGTTGAAAACCCTATGTACTCACCAAGTTTCCCAACCTGACCCACTCAGTTTATTTATATCACAGGTGTTGATATGAAGTCACATTACACTGAGAGATTTAAAGAGATGTAGATCACTAGTGTAAATAAATGTAAGTTCTGTTTATGCTTATGTTTCTGTATTAACGATGACATCCCAAACGTTTTAAAATGAATAAAATACGTTTCTTCGAAAATGTTTTAATAACGTATTTATCATGTTTTCTGGGAACAAATTCCACAACATTTTTATTAAAATAAGTACTCTGATTTTTATAAAGCATAAACAAAATCGGTCTTTTCTGGCCGTGAAAAATGGGGATGTCACAGTTGGTATCAGAGCATTAGTTTAAGCGAACTAGGAATTTGTAGGATTTCTATTTAGACTTAAACTTAGAATGCTAAGTGATGATTGTGAGGTGTGAGCACTAGCTTATTTTAGGAATTATGCCTAAAATGCTTTTATGTGCTAAATGCTTTATGCCTTATATGTTGTTATTTATTCGGATCTATGGTCTGTTGCCGACCGGATCTGGAAAACCTTATGTGTTTAGGATTCTAAACGTACGACTACGATATTAGAACTAGCATGTAAACGTTTCGGAGTGATAAGGATGATTTAAACGTCAATCCTAAGTAAAGGTCTAGATTCACCTTATTCGGTGTATAGATCAAGATGGAAAGGACCCATAGAGGAAACTTAAACGCAAATGGGAACAGAAACCAACCCCCAGTGGTTCAGCAAATACTTGTTGTAGAAGAAGTTGCACCTGAGCCAGTCACCATGGTTAGAGTTCAAGCCATGATTCGGGCTATGCTAGCTGAACAAAGGGAAGAAATAAGACAGATGCTCCATGAAAATAGGGACGAACCTACCATACATGTTGAACCGACGGAGCCAGTTCCCGAGCAATCTGAGGAAGGGAACTACAGCCGCCAAGTGAGTCAAGTAGGGACTCAAGGTGAGCAAAGGGATGGCCCAGAAGGGAGAAACAACAAGGATGGGCGGATGTACAAAAATTTCTTGGGTATGAAACCACCAAGTCTCTCAGGAAGCCCAAAGCTTGTTAAGATTATGGACTGGATCTCCAAGATGGATATGGTGTTTGAGAGCTGCGACTGCAGCGAGAAGTAGAAGACTGTCTTCGCTGTGAGACAATTGAAAACTGGAGTCTTGAGCTGGTGGAAGCTATTGGCAGATACGATGCCACGAGGAGAAGCCTTAAGGATGTCATGGGAAGAGTTCTTGGAACAGTTGAAAATGCAGTACTGCTCAGAGATAGATCTGATAGACCTAAACAACGAGTTTCAGAACCTAAAGAAAGGGAGGATGAGTGTTGATGAGTATGCCACCGCATTCATCGAGAGGATGAAGTTATTTCCCTACTTGGTGCCTACTGAACTCTCCAAGATTGATAGGTTTGCTAACGGACTGCCCACTGACTTTGGCCCAATGGTCAAAATGGCAAGTATCTTGAAAACAGCTGTTAGGGCAGCTAAGAACGTAGAGGCCCAGATAAGAGAAAAGGGTCTAGAAAAAGATAAGGCAGGATGGAAGCGGAAGTTTGAAGGATCTTCAAGGTCCAACAGGGAAAGCAAATTCTCAAAGCTTGGAGGAGGAGATGGATGTGAAGCGAGATGGTGTGATAAATGCAAGAAGAAGCATTGCGGGAAGTGCAACGAAGAAGTGACTTGTTACAAGTGTGGGAGGGCTGGTCACTATTCCAAGGACTGCACACATAATGATAAAGTATGCTACAGATGTGGAGGCAAGGGGAACATGTCCAGAGACTGCCCAAGGAAAAATAAAGCAGCAAGACCATAAACGCCACCAAGGCCAAGGGCATTTCACATGATCCTCGACGAAGCAGAAAACCATGCGAGGAATCAAGGATGAGGACTTTATACCCGAAGATCAAGTTATGCAGTAGCCATAGTATTGTATGATGTAGCCCATTAGAGGCATAGTCCAGGGTGAACTTGAACACCTATGTAATAGTTTCAAGAAATAATAAAATCTTCATTTTGTTATCCCGTGTGTTAAATTGTTATGTGATTTTCTTGTATGGTGACTTGGAAAACTGCGAGACAATACTTGGGACGAGTATGAGTAGGTGTGAATGGTAGTAGAGGCCTATACTACCGGAAGCACAGGACTCACACTTGGATCAGGGAAAGCCACAAGGTTACCAAGAAGCTAGTAATTGATTTCGTTTTATTCAAGTATGTCGTTACCATTGTTTCGGTAAACACTAAGAAAAAAATTGTTGTTATCCCGACCCTACTGGTCATATCACATTGAGTCCGACTACGATGAGTAGGTTACGTGGTTCAGAGAACCAAGTTTGATGTAGCGTCCGACTTAAACCAAACGATTGAAATCAAAGCGATCAATAGAAGTATCGCGCTCGTTGTTAAAGAAGTTGGTAGCTAGAATTGCTACATGTTAAAGTGTGATTATATCACATTAGAACATGAAGAGAGGCATAGTCTGTTTTAGAATTTAACTCTAAGAGACCTGAGTCTAAACATGCATCACATGATGATAGGTCATTATTTGGAGTCTAACCTGAGGTAAAGAGCAGGTGCACGATCAAGTACTGCTTAAATTATTACCTAGAATGAAGAGATAACGTATGGAGTCATTATACGACCCTGTTTCGTTGATGATTCCGGGACATAATCATCCTAAGGGGGATATAATTGTAACGCCCGCAGAGCCATATTAGTCAATTTAGAGGCAATAGGGGTCGAAAACGAATTTTCGACAAAAGATTATTTAGAATAAATAATTTGAACCATTTGTAGTATATGTCACAAGGTTTCCATACATATAAAGAACGCCGAAATCCGAGTTATAACGAAAAAGTTATGACCTGTCGAAGTTTCGCGACGGAACCGGCATGGCACCGGGAAGCGTAAATAGTGAATTTACGATAAAGCGAGTTTTAGCCTTAGCGATATAAACGAAAGTCGTAGAGTATGTTAAACTAAGAACATCGATAAAAAGAATGCCCAAATCTGACTTTGTATGAAGAAGTTATGATTTTTCGAAGTTTCGGATTAGCGGTGTACACCCCGAAATTCGAATATTAGATCGAGTGATTTTTAGCCGACACGACCTAAACGAGAAACGAAGATCTCGATAAGAGTAATGTAACGAGAAAAAGATGGGCGAAAACGGACGTCGGATGAAGAAGTTATGAGAATTTAACGGACCAATCCTGTCTCGGCCTGTTAATAATATAAAATTTAAAATCGAGTCAAAATTAGCCAACGAAGTTTAAACGAAAGTTGTAGAGTAAGTTACCACCTTCGCGGTTATAAAGAACGTCGAAAACGGAGCTCGTACGCGAAAGTTACGAATTTTTAAAGTTGAAGCATGAAATTGCGAAGTCTGTTGCTAAATCGATGACGTGGCAGCACCACAACTGTCTGATGATGGTCTCAGAAGTCGCTTCGGATTGCGGCACGCCACCCCTCGCATATGCCCCGCGTCCGAAGACATTACACCCCACGTTCCGACCCTTGTGTGGTTCCGAGAAGAGCCACGATGACCCAACAGCGAAGCGACGCGTGTTGTACGATGCAAGAGTACACCCAGCGTAGGTCCGAGGTACACCCAACATACCGAGGCCTCGCAGTCTATAAAAAGGCAGAGAGGGCAGCCTCATTCTTCACCCATTTTTCACTTCTCTCTCTACAATATTTCTCTCTCTAAGTGCCCTAAACCTCCCAAAACCCTAGGTAAACCCCCTTAGCTCCCGAGGGAAGCCCCGAGACTCCCGGAGTCTCGAGAAAAAAGTGTCTTTCGGTTCCGAAACGCTGCTCCAAATAAAGTTCCGGTTTTCGATAAAATTCGTTGTAAGTGAGCTACGCTTACGCAATTTTTAATATAGCTTCCAAATAATTATAGGAATGGTATTAGGTCCTTAAAATAATTATTTGGGCTATTATTATGAGTTATATTGAGTGTTATTTAATGCTTATATAATAATAATAATAATAATAATAATAATAATAATAATAATAATAATAATAATAATAATAATAATCAGACTATTAATTTGTCGCGGTTATCGTTAGACTAAACCCTAGTGGTATTGGTACTAGGTTTTATCGAAGGAAAATTGTTTTGAGAGTATCGAAGCGCTGTCCGAGTGCTGAGTCACCACCTTTCAGGTGAGTGCATAGTCCCTTTCATCTTACACATAGATATGAAGTATTTTATATAAACTACGTGCTATGTGTGCATATTATCTGAATACCTGCTATCTATGCTGGATGAACGTTTTATACATGTTTTAAAGGATTTAAACGGTATACGTATTTTATATATACGAATATGTGGGGTATGAGATGGGTAGGTGAATGATGAGTGATAAAAGATGATGTGAGTAAACATTGGCAGCTATGGACTTAGTGCCTAATCAACATCGGCAGCTATGGACTTAGTGCCTATTGGACAAACACCGGTAGCTATGGATTTAGTACATGTTAGCAATTGGTAGCTATGGACTTAGTACCTATTAGATAAACACTGGTAGCTATGGATTTAGTACCCGATGAATAGACTATAGCAGCTATGGAATTAGTGCTTTACGAACGAACATTGGCAGCTATGGATTTAGTGCCAGTCCTGTAACCCTGGAAGTAAGGGACTTCGGAATAAACGAATGCAGGATAGATGACTCTTAGGTTAAATTCTTCAGAGTAAAGAAGACAATGGGTATGGGTAATTGGGTTGAGTGTTTGATTGTTTAAACATAATAATTATATTCTTGTGGGTTGAAAACCCTATGTACTCACCAAGTTTCCCAACCTGACCCACTCAGTTTATTTATATCACAGGTGTTGATATGAAGTCACATTACACTGAGAGATTTAAAGAGATGTAGATCACTAGTGTAAATAAATGTAAGTTCTGTTTATGCTTATGTTTC
This sequence comes from Lactuca serriola, assembly GCF_051521515.1. NCBI lineage: Eukaryota > Viridiplantae > Streptophyta > Magnoliopsida > Asterales > Asteraceae > Lactuca > Lactuca serriola. The sequence continues at coordinate 74,297,619 of NC_136412.1, read as the reverse complement.
TGTATTAACGATGACATCCCAAACGTTTTAAAATGAATAAAATACGTTTCTTCGAAAATGTTTTAATAACGTATTTATCATGTTTTCTGGGAACAAATTCCGCAACATTTTTATTAAAAGAAGTACTCTGATTTTTATAAAGCATAAACAAAATCGGTCTTTCTGGCCGTGAAAAATAGGGATGTCACGGTATCCCCCATTGTCCAGAAGTTATCCCACAAAACCCTAGTGCTCTCTTTGAGTGTGTGAGCCAATATTGAAGGATTTTGAGTGTTCTTGAAGCCTAGAAGGAGAAGAAGGAGTTGAGGGTTCAAGAGGAAGGTTGTGGATCCAGAAGATTCATCTCTTTTGCTGCTCATTTTGGTAACCAAGTTTCCTCCTTGTCTAGTTATTGTTAGATCTCTTCATGTCCCTCTTTATGAGATTTTGGACCAAGTATGAAGCATTTCAGGATTTAGACGTCCTCAAGATGGATCCCTTCAGCTCTAGGTGTGTCTTGGCCTAGAGACCCATAAATTATTAGTTTTTGGTGTGTTGGTAAAGCAACTTTGCCCCAAGCCCTAGCCCTAGAGTGTTTTAATCCCGTATCTCTTTGGTTTCACGTAAAGTTTGCAACTTTACGTGAGGAATAGGCTTGGGAAGAGTGAATCTACAGTTTGGAGCCCCAACATGGCTCGAAAAGCCACTATACGGATTAAGAACTGAAGCGACTCGGCGAGTCCTTCGAGTGGACTCAGCGAGTAGTATGAAGATGGGGATGAACTCGACGAGTTGGATGAACAACTCAGCGAGTCTGTTGAAGATTGCCTTGGACTCGGCGTGTCAAGTTGCGAGACCCCAAACCCTTCGAGTTAAGACTCGGATCAGTGCGTTGAGTGGGGACTCAGTGAGTTGGACAGTGCAGGACTCGCAAATCGGTAGACTCGGCGAGTCAGGGGCTAACTCGGCGAGTCGAGTCGTGAATGAAAGGATTATGAGCGTATGAACTTGGCGAGTCAGAAGGCAGACTCGGCGAGTAGGGTTGACCTGGAAGGTTGACTTTGACCAGAGTTGACTAAGTTTGGCTTCTAGGGTTCAGTTTGGAACTAAGTGTTATGCTGATACTAGTAACTAGTGGAGATAGTGGAGTAGCAGTTCAGAGGGTTGTCGGTCAGCAGCCAGAGGATTATCAGCAAAGTTCAGCACTGTGAGGTGAGTCACCTCACTGTTTGTATGGGTCTAAGGCACCAATGCCGGCTCATTTAGTTTATGTATGATAGGAAGACCCGGGGGTTAGCCCTAGGCAATATGCATGAAAGACCAAGAGGCGGCTCCTGGCACACCGTATGTTATTATGTATGATAGGAAGACCCGGGGGTTAGACCTAGGCAATATGCATGAAAGACCAGGAGGTGGCTCCTGGCACACAGTATGTTATTATGTATGGTAGGAAAGCCCAGGGTTTAGCCTTAGGCAATATGTATGAAAGAACAGGAGGTGGCTCCAGGCGCAATATATGCTATTATAAATGAAATACCAGGAGGTGGCTTCTGGCGCACTATATGTTGTTTAGCTAAGTAGAGTAGTATGTACAGTCGTCTTTGTGATACTTGCATAAAAGACCAGGGGGTGGCCCTTGGCACTTGGCTGTAAGACCCAGGGAGTGGCCCCAGGCTTGACCAGGAAGACCACGTGCGGCCCGTGGCATAATGGAAAGACTATGCTTGGCACATAGCACCTTAGCAAGAATATGTTTGGCACATAGCACCTTACTTGATTATGGATATGTTGGTTAAGTATGGTTCTTGGCTATGTATGGCATGTATGGATCAGTTGGTTTGTATGGTATGTGGTATCTGGGGAACTCACTAAGCTTCGTGCTTACGGTTTTCAGTTTTGGTTTCAGGTATTTTGTTTTCAAGGAAAGGATTCGGCTCGATCGCAGCGCATCACACTATGTTTTCCGCACATGAGATCTTTGGGATTACACTCTGATATGGTTTTATGATAATATGTTTTGATTACCGATACTTCGGTCTGTCACGAGATATTATAATGAATGTTTTTATACTGATGGTTTTATGTAATAACTTATTTAAAAATGAAATTTTTGGCCTTGAACTTTGGGATGTTACAAGTTGGTATCAGAGCCCTGGTTTGAGGGATTCGGACACACCTTCGGGGGCGTCTGGACTCAAACCGAGGGATTAAAAGATTTTTTAAGAAAGTGGTTTTCTAAAGAATAAAACAGAAGAGTTTTTTTAGAAGGAACAAGTGTGTGATGTGCGCGACCGGCCGAGCTCAAGTAACTATTCCCCAAAGTACCCATACAAGTTTATGTTACGTTTATCAGTTTCAGTAGAATAGCATGCTAGAATAGGACTAAGGATCTAGGAGTGATGCCTTATGTGTCTGCTTTATATGCTTCAGCTTATGAGAGTTTCATGCTAGATTTAAGTAGACAGCAGTAGGATAGCCTGTCTAGGTTATGCCTGATAGTATGAGCTTAGCATTGTATGCTAGCGCGGTTCTTGTTATAAGGATAGAGTTGCTTGAGATTGTTCTCTTTTTGTCCGAATGTTGTTTGCTTTGTGCTATGTGGGCTTTGAGTGATGGGAGTTAGCAGTTAGGTGAATACGTTAAAGTCACATGTGATCAGGGTTGAATAATCTCAGAGTGTTGGATTTGACCCTATTGCGTAGCTCTTGTTTGAGTCCTAACCGATGTAGGGATGTGTCCCTTACTTGAAGGATTATCCAAGCCTCGTTGCATGTGATTGTATTCAGATAATGGATGATTGGCATTACAAAGAGACCTTCAGCAGCTGAGGACTGGGTTGGGTGGAGTCATAGGTTTCCTAGGGTAAGCCTAGGATAAGAGTAGCAGAGATCAGCAGTGGTAAAAGGGATATGGTGGAGTCAAGGCAGTCCTTGAGGAAGGTACAGATAGATGTGGAAGGTAGTATGGGCATGTACTACTGAAAGCAGAGGATCCATACCCGAATTGAGGAAGGCTAAGACAAGACCGGGAACTTGTAATAGATGTGATCCCTTTAAAGATATCAGTATCACTAATAGTTGCTTGTATGTATTGCATAATGGTGGTACTACGACAGAGGCCGGTATGCAACACCGTGAATTTCAAAATAATTTTTTCGCAAAATATAAAAACATTTTTCATTTAATTTTCATAAAACATCAAGTTTAAATCTTCAATTCACATCATACAAAATCCCAAGATCATATCACATAAAAATCCCTTGCGTGTGTACAGATCAAGCCGGCGCCTTCCCACGGTCATCACTAGTACCTGAAACAAAAAACACTAACACTGTAAGCACGAAGCTTAGTGAGTTCCCCAAAATACCACATAAACATATATTAGCCACTTGAGGCTATAACTCTATGGGTCCGTGCACCCAAACTCTGTGAACCCTTAGGTTCTAACTCTGGGAACCTTCCGGTTCCATCTCTATAAACATGCACAACATAAATCACATAGACATCATGCAGTACAACACATAGCATACACATAACATACACATACTCTGACACATAACTCTGATTACCTACTCAAGGTAAAGTATAGTGAGAAAACTCACCTCGTATATCTCGATAACCCGCGAATCCTGGAAATCACTCGTGCTCGATCCTCCGAGCTATAATCCTCCTATAACATCATACATCTCTAATTAACACTTTTACCACTAAGGTTGACTACCCCTATCAAGTCAACTCTGGTCAACGGTCAACGGTCAACTTTGACCGGACTCGGCGAGTGCACTAGGGCGACTCGGCGAGTCTATACGTATTCACCAACTCTTTAGGATTCTCTTTTGACACGTCGAGTACTCCCCTGACTCGACGAGTTCCACCTAGCATGAATCGCGGGGCCACCACGACTCAACTCGCTGAGTCTCAAGAACAACTCGGCGAGTCCCAGCTCGACTCAGTCCATCTGTCAACCCTCTCTAACTCTCCCTGACTCAATGAGTCGACCCTTAACTCGGCAAGGCCACTCGATGAGTGGTCAAGGACAAACTTCATGCTACTCGCCGAGTCCGTTCTTCAGACTCGGCGAGTCCATGCCATGCACCAACTCAATCTCACTTCTGAGGTCAGATCCGCTCCAACAACTCATAGATCTGGCCCTCCCAAGCACATTCATCACGTAAAGTTCATGTCTTGGTGCTCATAACACACCCCATGTCTCATAAATGGTGTTTTGACCTCAAGCACAAAGACCCCAATCCAAAACCCCCATGGATTCATAAAAATCTTGGACAAAGGGACACTCTGGACCTCCAAGGGTCCAGATCTAGAACCTAACTCGCTTAAGGGACCAAGGAAGCACTAGATCTAGTCACAAAAGGGCTCAATAAGCCCTAAATCAACATGAACATCAACATAACAGAGAATGGCTCGAAAATAGTACCTCAAACGTGATGTTCTGGACCTCAAATCTTCAGGAAGTGGCTCCTCTTCCCCCCCCCCTTGGCTATTGCTTCCTTTCCCTTGCTAGATAACACCTCTACGGTCAATAATGGCTCCTTGACTTACTCCAAACGCTCAAGCTCACTAGGGTTTCTCTCAAGGGACTGGTGAGCACAAATGACGGCCATAAGGCCCTTTAAATAGGCTCCAAACCCGAGAAATTAGGGTTTCATTAAACAGCGCGGACTCGCTGAGTCCATTCCTTGGACTCGCCGAGTCCGGGCGCGAACCCGCGATCATACTCGGCGAGTCTAGGCTCCAACTCGCCGAGTCTCCTCACAATCATCAAAATAAATAGATAAATAAATATATAATACCTGGGAATCCGGGCTGTTACAATTCTCCCCCACTAGAACTAGACTTCGCCCTCGAAGTCTCGCTCTGCAAATAGCTCCGGATGCTGCTCATGCATCTCACGCTCCGGCTCCCAGGTCATCTCCGATCCCCTCCGATGCTGCCACTGAACCAACACCAGGGGTACCTCCTTGTTCCTCAAAACCTTGATTTTCCGATCTCTGATGGCCACTGGTCTCTCGGCATAATTCAGGCTCGCATCCACCTGAATATCCTCTAATGGAACCACTGCCGACTTATCGGCTATACACTTCCTCAGCTGCGACACATGAAAAGTGTCGTGAATCTGCCCCAACTCTGCTGGCAAATCCAACCGATAGGCTACCTGACCTACCCTCGCGATCACTCGGAAAGGACCAATATATCGGGGTCCCAACTTGCCCCTCTTCCTGAATCGAATCACTCCTTTCCAGGGAGAGACCTTCAGGAGTACAAGGTCGCCGACCTGAAACTCAAGCTCGGACCTGCGTCTGTCTGCATAACTTTTCTGTCGGCTCTGAGCGGTCAACAACCTCTGTCTGACCTGATGAATCTGCTCTGTCGTCTGAAGCACGATCTCTGTACTGCCCATCACCCGCTGACCAACCTCTCCCCAACAAATGGGGGTCCAACACCTCCTCCCATACAACAGCTCAAAGGGTGGCATACCAATGCTCGAATGATGGCTGTTGTTGTAGGAAAACTATGCCAAGGGCAAATATGCATCCCAGCTACCCCCAAAATCCAACACGCATGCTCGGAGCATGTCCTTGAGCGTCTGAATCGTCCGTTCACTTTGACCGTCTGTCTGGGGATGATATGCGGTACTAAAATGCAGTCTAGTACCCAACTCCTCATGAAACTTCTTCCAGAATCTGGAAGTGAAACACACATCACGGTCTGAAACAATCGAGATCGGCACCCCATGCCGAGATACCACTTCCCTCACATACACCTCTGCCAATTTCTCTGCTGAAGAACTCTCACTGATAGCAAGGAAGTAAGCGCTCTTCGTCAATCTGTCCACAATCACCCAAATTGCATCAACTCCTCTGGCAGTCCTTGGCAATTTGGTGATGAAATCCATAGTGATCTGTTCCCATTTCCATTCGGGAACCTCCAATGGCTGCAACTTACCATGCGGCCTCTGGTGCTCAGCCTTAACCCTACGGCAGGTCAAGCACCTCTCAACGAACCACGCGACATCCCTCTTCATACAGGGCCACCAATACTCCTTTCTCAAATCCAATACATCTTAGTGGCCCCCGGATGGATCGAAAATTTCGACCGATGCGCCTCCTCCATCAAGATGGTATGCGTTCCTCCCACAAACGGTACCCAGATACGCCCCTAAAATGTCATAAGCCCCCGACCATCGGTAACGAACTCTGAAACCAAACCAACAACCCGTTCCCTCTTCTGCATCTTAGGTCGCACAGCCTCGGCCTGTGCCCCACAAATGGCATCCAAAACTGGAGCTATCACGGTCAATCTCAAACATATCTCTCGCAGCGGGGTGCTCTCCGCCCTGCGGCTCAATGCATCGGCTACCACATTAGCCTTGCCTGGGTGGTACAGGATCTCACAATCATAATCCTTGACCACATCCAACCACCTTCTCTGACGCATATTTAGGTTGGGCTGATCCATCAAATACTTCAAACTCTTATGGTCCGTGTATATCGTACACCGAACCCATACAAGTAGTGACGCCAAATCTTGAGGGCGAACACCACTGCCCCCAACTCTAGATCATGGGTGGGGTATCTCGTCTCATGAGGCTTCAGCTGCCTCGATGCATACGCTATCACATGCCCCCTCTGCATCAGCACCGCTCCCAATCCCAAAATCGATGCATCACAGTATACCACAAAGTCCTCCATCCCTTCCGGGAGAGCTAACACCGGGGCTTCGCACAACCTCTGGCGAAGTGTCTCAAAGGAGGCATGCTGCTCGGGGCCCCATGAAAAAGCAACACCCTTCCGGGTCAATCTGGTGAGTAGCACTGCGATCTTGGAGAAATCCTTAATGAATCTCCGATAATACCCTGCCAACCCTAGGAAACTCCTGATCTCGGAGGGTGACTTCGGCACCTCCCAACTCATCACCGCCTCAACCTTGGCCGGATCGACCAATATCCCTTTCTGGTTAACGAGATGTCCTAAGAACTAGACCTCCCGCAACCAGAAATCACACTTGGAGAATTTGGCATAAAGCCTCTCCGATCTCAGAACTCCGAGAACCTCTCTCAAATGCTCCTCATGCTGCTCTCTAGATCTCGAATATACCAGAATGTCATCGATAAATACAATCACCAACCGATCCAGCATCGGCCTACACACTCGGTTCATGAGATCCATGAACACTGCCGGGGCATTGGTGAGCCCGAAAGGCATCACCACAAACTCGTAATGCTCATAACGCATCCTAAACGCTGTCTTCTGGACGTCCTCATCCCGCACCCTCACCTGATGATATCCAGACCTCAAATCGATCTTAGAAAACCAAGATGCTCCCTGCAACCGATCGAACAAACCGTCGATCCTCGGCAACGGGTAACGGTTCATGACCGTCAGCTTGTTCAACTCCCGGTAATCAATACACATCCGGTGTGAACCATCCTTCTTTTTGACGAACAGGATAGGTGCTCCCTACGGCGAGCTGCTCGGCCGAATAAACCCCTTCCCCAGCAGCTCCTGAAGCTGCGAAGATAACTCTTGCATCTCTGGAGGTGCAAGGCGATAGGCGCGGCCCCCGGAACCAAATCGATACAGAACTCCACTTGCCTCACAGGAGGCACACCCGACAACTCCTCGGGAAACACATCCGGGAACTCACGCACCACCGGAACCTCCTCAACTGAACTCGGCCTCTCGGAATCCACCTGCGTATCCATCACATACGCCACAAAACCCTTACAGCCCTGCTGTAGACACTGCCTCGCTCTAGCGGCCGAACAAAACGCAGATCCTGAACGTGTACCCTCACCGTATACCGAAAGAACTCCCCCACTAGGGTCTCGTATGGTCACCAGCTGTCGCTCACAGTCGATAACCGCACCAAATCTTCTTAACCAATCCATGCCCACAATGACACAGACATCACCCATCGCAATAGGAATCAAATCAATCGGGACCCTTGCCACACTTCCCACAAGTGCGGCCCTTCTGGCTCCCTGGTTTGGGATCAACGGGCTTGGCCCGCTGGGCTGCCGGCTGAGACTGTGCCGGTCGCCGATCCCTCCCCTGAGACTCCGCCTCATCCCTGGCCTGAGTCTCCAGCTCAATCTCCCTCTTCCGGGCATTTGCCTGAAGCTTAGAAAATGTCTGGTACGAGGAGTTCGCCGCGAACTCCCGAATGTCTCACCTCAAAATACTCAAATATCGGCTCATACGTGCCTGCTCAGTGGACACGTGCTCAGGGCAGAACATCGCCCTCTCATGGAACATCCTGGTGATCGCTGTAACTGACTCAGTACCCTGCTTGAGGGTCAGAAACTCCTGTACCAAACGCTCCCTCTCCACCTGGGGAACGTACTCATCTCGGAACATGGCAATGAACCCCTCCCAGGTCATTGCCGCAAGCTCAGCAGGCGTAAAATGCGCCGTCACAAACTTCTACAAGTCCTTCGCTCCCAAGCGAAGCTGGTTTAGCGCGAACCGAACCTTCAAATGCTCAGGAGATGAGCAAGTGAAGAAACACCCCTCTATATCAGAAATCCACCTCATAGCTGCCACCGGGTCCTGGGTCCCATCAAACTCTGGTGGTTTTGTGTTGCTGAACTCCCGGAACAGCAACGCATCACCCCCTTGCGGCCTCGCAGCAGCAATAGCTGCGGTGGCCGCTGCAACAGCAGCCTCAGAAAGAGCGGCATAACGCTCATCAAAGGTCTCAATCAGCATGGTCTTAATAGACCCGAACATCTCTGGTATCTCTGCCCTGATGGCCGCAGCCACCTCCTCGTGGATGATCCGGCGGATCTCCTCATCACTGGTATCACTGCTCTCAGGCATCAAACGTGTCCTCACCATGATCTACCTCTGAAATACAACATACGAAAAATTAAAACCCCTTCGAGCATACTCACACTCGACAACTCATTCCTCCTTGATCCTTGGTATTCCAAAGATTCTTACTTGGGCTGTACACCGCTCCGGTGCTTTCAGTAGTACAGGCCCAATACTACTGTCCGCACCGTACCAGAATACACCCCAAGTCCTCCTCTTCGGCTCCTAAATCCCAAGTACTCTATCATGCACAGGCTATTCTCTAATAGATCCCTCATAAGCCTCTCGCTGCTACCTACTCACTCTCAAGCATCTCATAGCAGCTCACCACTTCCTAGGCTAAGGCATCACGATCAGGCCACTCTAGTCCTAATAGGAATACTTAGCCTACTCTAGCATGTGAATACATCATATCAATATCAATAGATCATAACATGAGGGTATTTTGGGAAATCACCGTTCGGGCGCGGACTGATCGTACACACAACTCTGCTCTGCGTTTCTTTTCAAAATCTTTTACTCTTTTTGAAAATATTTCTCAAATCCTCAGTTTGAGTTCAAATACGCCCGAAGGTGTACTCGAATCCCTCAAACCAAGGCTCTGATACCAACTTGTAACACCGTGAATTTCAAAATAATTTTTTCGCAAAATATAAAAACATTTTTCATTTAATTTTCATAAAACATCAAGTCTAAATCTTCAATTCACATCATACAAAATCCCAAGATCATATCACATAAAAATCCCTTGCGTGTGTACAGATCAAGCCGGCGCCTTCCCACAGTCATCACAAGTACCTGAAACAAAAAACACTAACACTGTAAGCATGAAGCTTAGTGAGTTCCCCAAAATACCACATAAACATATATTAGCCACTCGAGGCTATAACTCTATGGGTCCGTGCACCCAAACTCTGTGAACCCTCAGGTTCTAACTCTGGGAACCTTCCGGTTCCATCTCTATAAAAATGCACAACATAAATCACATAGACATCATGCAGTACAACACATAGCATACACATAACATACACATACTCTGACACATAACTCTGATTACCTACTCAAGGTAAAGTATAGTGAGAAGACTCACCTCGTATATCTCGATAACCTGCGAATCCTGGAAATCACTCGTGCTCGATCCTCCGAGCTATAATCCTCCTATAACATCATACATCTCTAATTAACACTTTTACCACTAAGGTTGACTACCCCTATTAAGTCAACTCTGGTCAATGGTCAACGGTCAACTTTGACCGGACTCGGCGAGTGCACTAGGGCGACTCAGCGAGTCTATACGTATTCACCAACTCTTTAGGATTCTCTTTTGACACGTCGAGTACTCCCCTGACTCGACGAGTTCCACCAGGCATGAATCGCGGGGCCACCACAACTCAACTCGCCGAGTCTCAAGAATAACTCGGTGAGTCCCAGCTCGACTCAGTCCATCTGTCAACCCTCTCTAACTCTCCCTGACTCACTGAGTTGACCCTTAACTCGGCAAGGCCACTCGATGAGTGGTCAAGGACAAACTTCATGCTACTCGCCGAGTCCGTTCTTCGGACTCGGCGAGTCCATGCCATGCACCAACTCAATCTCACTTCTGAGGTCAGATCCGCTCCAACAACTCATAGATCTGGCCCTCCCAAGCACATTCATCACGTGAAGTTCATGTCTTGGTGCTCATAACACACCCCATGTCTCATAAATGGTGTTTTGACCTCAAGCACAAAGACCCCAATCCAAAACCCCCATGGATTCATAAAAAGCTTGGACAAAGGGACACTCTGGACCTCCAAGGGTCCAGATCTAGAACCTAACTCGCTTAAGGGACCAAGGAAGCACTAGATCTAGTCACAAAAGGGCTCAATAAGCCCTAAATCAACATGAACATCAACATAACAGAGAATGGCTCGAAAATAGTACCTCAAACGTGATGTTCTGGACCTCAAATCTTCAGGAAGTGGCTCCTCTTCCCCCCCCCCCCCTTGGCTATTGCTTCCTTTCCCTTGCTAGATAACACCTCTAAGGTCAATAATGGCTCCTTGACTTACTCCAAACGCTCAAGCTCACTAGGGTTTCTCTCAAGGGACTGGTGAGCACAAATGACGGCCATAAGGCCCTTTAAATAGGCTCCAAACCCGAGAAATTAGGGTTTCATTAAACAGCACGGACTCGCCGAGTCCATTCCTTGGACTCGCCGAGTCCGGGCGCGAACCCGCGTCCAAATCCGCGATCATACTCGGCGAGTCTAGGCTCCAACTCGCCTAGTCTCCTCACAATCATCAAAATAAATAGATAAATAAATATATAATACCTGGGAATCCGGGCTGTTACACGGTAGTTGGCAGTTCAAGAGAGGGATCGGGTTCAGGTTCAGGCTCTAAACCAGTGGATGAGAGGCTACGCGAGTTCATCGCGTCTGAGATCACCAGAGGCATCCTTGAGTCGACCCCCATCATCTTCAGGTCGATCAAGGAAGGGATAGTTGAGCTGATGGAGGATCGCCTCAGGGCATTCAGGAGTGATATGGCGTCTGGCCAGTCAGGATCCCGTATACTGTCCTTTAAGGACTTCAGGGGAAGCGGTGCACCAGATTTTCATGGGGTGAAGAACCCCATTGCTGCTAGTAGATGGATCGCAGACATCGAGTCTGCGCAGCTGACGAGCTTCTGCCCGGAGGGGTCAAAGGTCCACTTTGCGGCAGGATGTTTGAGAGACAGATCCAGAGATTGGTGGGAGTAAGTTGGTGATTCCTTGGGAGCCTCAGCCATTGAGGCTATGACATGGCCCGACTTTGTGACCAACTTTAAGGCGGAGTTTGCACCGGCGATAGAGCTTCAGCAGTTGGCCAGAGAGTTCCTAGACATGAGACAGACGACAGAGTCGGTGGCGGAGATTACCGCCAAGTTTCGGGAGAGGGTCTTATTAGTGCCTTAGTATGCAGGGGATGATGAGATGCAGAGGACCCGCTATCATGACATGTTGAGAGCGGATATTCGGGAGCATGTCAGCTTCTCGGCATGCCCGACCTTGGACTCTATGATTGCCAGGGCGCGGGAAAGGGAGATTGATTTGGAGCACATTGAGAAGAGGAAGTCGGATCAGATGTATACTTTGGAGGGTCCCAGGAAGAGACCCAAGACTTCAGATCAGCGGATAACAGACCGGTAGGGCTGGAGTCAGTGCAGCACGTGCGGGAAACGGCACGAGGGAGTTTTTCGTTCCAGGGATTCAGGCTGCTACAAGTGTGGCAGTGATGGTCACGTTAGCAGGGACTGCCCACAAGGGGCAAGCCCATTATGTTTTCACTGCAATCAAGTGGGCCACAAGAAGGCCGACTGCCCGACGATGAGGGGAGAAGAGGGAAGTGCGTCTGCCCCAACAACTTTGAGGTTTACGGATGTGTGAGAGGGTAGGCCTTGCAGTGGCAGACGAGGGAGATCTGGATTACAGCAGGGAATATTGCAGGTATGTATCTATGGCTATTTTCGATTCTATGCATATTAGGGTTGTTCTTACCCCAGACTCTGGTAATAGTATGTATGAGTTGTCTCTCTGCTTGTATTCGGATTGTACTTTCAGAATTGTCTTATGCCAATTGCATACCAGGAACTATTAGTAGATAGTGTAGGGTCATCTCTCACTTCGGGTTCGAAGTGTCCAGTATTATCCCGATTATGACCAAAAGCGGTTCAGGAGCGTTGCGTGGAGGACGATGGGCAGGGTATGGGGAGTAGCCCTCCACCATTATCAGGGTTTGGTGGCTTTGGTCTTGGTACTTCGGATAGTTTTGGGAAGCATCAAGGGAAGTGGTCTATCATTGATGGAGTTATTCTGAGCATTAGTTATTCGGACCTTAAGGGCATGAGATGGAGCCTAGGGGATTATCAGTGTCGGGATGCAGGAGGTGTTCATCTAGTATTTGGTAATCGTACGGTATTTGGAATAGGCTAGTGGTAGATCGCTAGCGACATCAAGGCAATTGTAGTTATCATGCCTATTGTGCAAGGGAGGAAGGAATGGAAATCCTTGGGTTTTTCACGTGCAGTAAAGACTTAGTCGAAGCTAAGTGTGGGAGGAGCAATCATGCATGTTATGGGAGCAACAGCCGTTTGGAACCGGGATAAGTTTTGCTCTCCTATCGGGAAGGAAGACGGCCCAGGTGGCTGTGTGAATTAAGGAAAGGGTGAACTGGAAGTTTAGAAACTTGCCAATTGTGAGAAACGCATGCTCGACTATGGGTTAGTCATAGCATCCGCTAGCAGCCAGTTGTTGTGGAAAGGTGTTGTCAGACTACCGGATGGCCGTAGCATTCACCAGTGGCCAGATAGTATGAGGAGTGTGGTAAGACTACGGTGTGGCCCGTAACATTAGTTTAGTAAGGCTACGGTGTGGCCTGTAGCATTAATTTAGTAAGACTGCGGTGTGGCCTGTAGCATTATTTTAGTAAGACTGCGGTGTGACCCGTAGCATTAGTTTAGTAAGACTGCGGTGTGGCCCGTAGCATTAGTTTAGTAAGACTGCAGTGTGTCCCGTAGCACTAGTTTAGTAAAACTGCAGTGTGTCCTGTAGCACTGGTATACCAAGACTGCAGGGTGGCCCGTAGCTTTAGATGGTTGGCAGCGCTGAAGTGTTGCAAGACTATGTGAGTGGCCCGTAGCAATCGCTAGTTGGCAGAGCGAGTATAGTGAGACTACGGGGTAGCCCATAGCATTCATCGGTCCTTATTCGCTAGTGCGAATATATCAGGTGTGTGATTCATTGGCAGGGTTTTTCAGATAGTTAAGTTCAGGGCGGGGCAGCCGCCCGGATGTGAGTGGGCCACATGATGATTGGGTCCAGAAAATGGTAGGTCATTGGAGGCCAGGAGTGGCGTAAGACTGCGGGTAAGCCGTGGCTTTCGTTAGTAGCTTGGTTCGTAGAGAGTGGGCGAGGGGCCTGTATCTCCGAGGTAGCATGGGGGAAACCGGTATTCCGGTAACGATAGATTAGTCGGGATTGGGGCGGCCTCAGTTCATCCGGTAGGCGGATAGGAGTCAACAGGACTTCAGGCAGGAATGATGGTAAGGATTTGGTGTGAAAAGCCGTGAACTGATCGGATGATGCTAAGCTGCTCACCGCGGGATCAAATGATCTCAGAGTAAAGGATTTGGCTCGGTGGCTCCGTTCTCATCTAAGCCTTAAGCGTAGTAGAGAGGGATCTGCTACTCGAAGGATTGTCTGGATTCTCACGATAGGATGGAGCCTTCAGTATTGGGGTTATTCTGTGAGTATTGGTATGATGGCCGGCACTGGGAGTGACCGGGATTGCGGTTTCAGCAAAAGATCGGTCCTCGGAGGAAATTGGGAAGGTTGTTGCTTGTGGAAAATACCTTAGAAGGGTAAACCCCTTACGAATCAAGGGTAAGTGTAATAGGAGTATCAGTATCTTTACAGGTTGGATAAAGGTGTTGTACTCAGGGGTAGTAAGGAAACGGGTTATTCTGAAGATGACATCTTCAAGTTTTGGATTGGATGGGCGGAGGGTGTACCTAGCGGTTAAGTGGTGATCAGATGGTAAGGTAGTTGGCCAAGACAGACTTCGAGGACGAAGTTTAGTTTAAGTGGGGGAGAGTTGTAACACCCATAATAAGAAAGACCAAGAAAGGAAGGAAAACCCTAAGTCAAGGGGGGTAACTCGTCGAGTCCAAGGAGGAACTCGACGAGTCGAAGTGTGATCCGTGTCGCGGCTTAAGTGACCGACTCGGCGAGTATGGTCTGGATTGGGAAAACCCTAGTTTCGGGACTTGTACCATATTTAAGCATCTCATTCCTCTTCTATCAGCCTCATTTGTATCCCCCATTGTCCAGAAGTTATCCCACGAAACCCTAGTGCTCTCTTTGAGTGTGTGAGCCAATATTAAAGGATTTTGAGTGTTCTTGAAGCCTAGAAGGAGAAGAAGGGGTTGAGGGTTCAAGAGGAAGGTTGTGGATCCAGAAGATTCATCTCTTTTGCTGCTCATTTTGGTAACCAAGTTTCCTCCTTGTCTTGTTATTGTTAGATCTCTTCATGTCCCTCTTTATGAGATTTTGGACCAAGTATGATGCATTTCGGGATTTGGACGTCCTCAAGATGGATCCCTTCAGCTCTAGGTGTGTCTTGGCCTAAAGACCCATAAAGTATCAGTTTTTGGTGTGTTGGTAAAGCAACTTTGTCCCAAGCCCTATCCCTAGAGTGTTTTAAGCCTGTATCTCTTTGGTTTCACGTAAAGTTTGCAACTTTACGTGAGGAATAGGCTTGGGAAGAGTGGATCTACAGTTTGGAGCCCCAGCATGGCTCGAAAAGCCACTGTATGGATTAAGAACTGAAGCGACTCGACGAGTCCTTCGAGTGGACTCGGCGAGTAGTATGAAGATGGGGATGAACTCGACGAGTTGGATGAACAACTCGACGAGTCTAGTGAAGATTGCCTTGGACTCGGCGAGTCTATTCTTGGACTCGGCGAGTCAAGTCGCGAAACCCCAAACCCTTCGAGTTAAGACTCAGATCAGGGAGTTGAGTGGGGACTCAGTGAGTTGGACAGTGTAGGACTTGCAAATCGGTAGACTCGACGAGTCAGGGGCTGACTCGGCGAGTCGAGTCGCGAATGAAAGGATTCTGAGCGTATGAACTCGGTGAATCAGTAGGCAGACTCGGCGAGTAGGGTTGACCTGGAAGGTTGACTTTGACCAGGACTTTGACTTTGACCAGAGTTGACTTAGTTTGGCTTCTAGGGTTCAGTTTGGAACTAAGTGTTATGCTTATACTAGTAGCTAGTGGAGCTAGTGGAGCAGCGGTTCAGAGGGTTGTCGGTCAGCAGCCAGAGGATTATCAGCAAAGTTCAGCAGTGCGAGGTGAGTTTCCTCACTGTTTGTATGGATCTAAGGCACCAATTGTGACAACCCTAAATTTCCATTATGTACAAACATTATCAAGTCAATAGAAGTTAGAACAGTCGCAGTAAATTTTTAGACCTTTCCGTATAAGTTTGAGTATTTCAGGATTTACACTTAATGAGATATCAGGAGAGTGGATGCACTAGGGTTTTGTGCAACTATGTTATTTCAAAACTCTATGATATTAGAGTTCATTGCGTGAATAAAATATTTTCTGCCAAAAATCCCAGGACTATATATAGGATTCCGAGCCATATTTATTCATTAGTTACATTTCCAACTAGAGAAAAGTCATTTTCTCTCTCTCGGATCTTCGGGTTTTCATCCCAAATCGTGAGTACCTCTCTCTAGTTGTATTAAATGGCTTAATATGTGCTTATTAACCTAGATTTCATATCAAAACAGCAAGATTTGAGAGTTTACCGCCCAAGAAAACCTTGGACCGTAAACTCTTTTATAAAGGGTAAAATGATGCCTAATCCTTTCCTTATGCAATGAAACAATGCTAGGCTTGTATGTTAGTGTATATAGGACTAGAAATCACCCATGAACACCAAAAGTATGGTGTTCACGGCCCAAGAAGTTCTTGGACCATGAACTCCAAACTCAAGGGCCAAAGGGTGCGCGCCTTAATCACTCCTAAAGCCTTGGACAATTACCTTGATTTATTCCTAGTTAATTTAAGGACCTTAAATCACCAAAAACCCATCCCCATGAGAGATTACGGTCGTAATCTCTAAGGGAAATGGTCCCAGGGTCGTGAACTCCTCAAAGGAGTGTATTTAAGCCCCAAACCCTTCCAAGGATTAATCCATCAAGTAGGAATGCTTCTAGGGATCATTTAGAACTCCAAAACACCAAATGACATAAGGCCTAGGAGCTTACGGTCGTAAACTCAAGGGTTTATGACCGTAAACTCCTTGTGGCAGGTTTATTGGAGAGTAAACTCATGTATGGGATCCTTTGGAACCCTAAACTCACTAGCCTTGTCCTACAACAACTTAGATGAAATCCTTAGGTCTTATAACACTTATATAAAGTGTTTATCATGTTCTAGGATGTCTTAACATTTTCAATTAGTAGTTTAAGACTAATTGGGTACATATATGTGTGATTATATGTTCTTTAGGATCATAGCGTGTGTACAAGTCCTCACTTGACACCTAACAATCCTACACCGTTCAGTTCATCCAAACCACCATCTTCAGGTGATTTCATACCCCTTAATCAATGATTTAAATGATTTTAAATGCTTTAATGGGGGGGGGGGGAATACCAGTAGAAAACAATATGTTATTAAATCATTCATATGTATTTATAACTATGTTTTCATCCAGCAGATTTCACATACTTCAAAATGTGATGCATGAAATGGTTTTTGTAACAACGCAAATTTTCAAACAAATTTTTCATTTTAAAAATAGAGTATTTTTATTCAAAACAAGGCATAAACAATTTAAGTGTCATGTCAAATACAAACTGTCTAAATCCCAAGATCATAAAACATCCTTCAGTGTGTACAGATCACGCCGGCGCCTTCCCACGGTCCTCGCTAGTACCTGAAACACGTACATAACAACTGTAAGCATAAATGCTTAGTGAGTTCCCCAATATACAACTTACGCACATACGCCTTTCCAGGCCCTGACCTTCCGGTCCTCGACACAACGCCTTCCGGCCCATAACATATTCGCCTTCCGGCCCATAACATATTGCCTTCCGGCCCACATAACATACATAACACATCTAACAAATAACTTACCACATATAGCATACATATCACATATCATATCTGACCTTCCGGTCACACAGTCAAACCCTTCCGGGTACAGTATAGTGAGAAGACTCACCTCGCGGGTAATGAAAGCTAGCGACTCCTGAAATCACTCGCACTCGATCCGCCGAGCTACAGACTCCCTATAATACCATAAATCCCTTATTAATACTTTTAGCTTTCAAGACGACTGACCCTAAGAAATTACATGTAGGTCAACTCTGGTCAACGGTCAACGGTCAACTTGACCGGACTCGGCGAGTGCAAAGGCGACTCGGCGAGTCTAGACGTCCTCCCCAACTTCTCCTGATGTTCCCTTTCTACTCGTCGAGTATCCCTCTTGGCTCGACGAGATCCTCGTGGAAGAATCGCGGGGCCACCCCGACTCCACTCGTCGAGTCTGAAGAACAGCTCGGCGAGTTCCAGTCAATCTCCAAGCTACTCGCCGAGTCTGTTCATCGGACTCGGCGAGTTCATGCCATGCAGTCGATCAAACTGCTTCCTGAGATAAGTATTGTCCCGGAATACACAAGCATGGGACCTTCTGGACCTCTAAGGTCCTAATATAGGGTTATAGTCGTTTGGGTAACAAGGTACTAATCCATCTAATCACCAAATGGGTTCCATAAAACCTAAATCCATGCACACATCAACATAACAGAAAGATACCCAAAATATTACCTGAATAACGTACTCTCTGTGTCCCCAAACCGCATAACTCGAATCCCTTGCTGTTCCTTTAGCCAAAACTCTTCTCCTCCTTGCACAACAAATTCTTCAAGGCCCTAATATCCTTCAATCTTGCTCTAGATGCCCACAGCCGTTTAGGGTTCTTCTCAATCGACTAAAGACGGACAATGACGGCCTATAAGTGCATTATATACGTTCCAAAACCAGACGGCTAGGGTTTCCGCTGAACAGCGTAGACTCGCCGAGTCCATATCTGGACTCGTTGAGTCCAGTCGCGAACCCGCGACCAAGTCTGCGATCCTACTCGGCGAGTCTAGGCTCCAACTCGCCGAGTCCCCTCTTAAATCACCCCAAAAACATAATTTAACAATACCTGAGATTCCGGGCTGTTACAACTCTCCCCCACTAGGATTAGACTTCGCCCTCGAAGTCTCACTCTGCAAATAGCTCCGGATGCTGCTCCCGCATCTCACGTTCCGGCTCCCAAGTCATTTCCGAACCTTTCCGGTGTTGCCACTGGACCAACATCAGCGGTACCTCCTTGTTCCTCAGAACCTTGATCTTCCGATCCCTGATGGCCACTGGTCTCTCAGCATAATTCAGGCTCGCATCCACCTGAATATCCTCCAATGGAACCACTGCCGACTCATCGGCTACGCACTTCCTCAATTGCGACACATGAAAAGTGTCGTGGATCTGTCCCAACTCTGTTGGCAACTCCAACCTATAGGCTACCCGGCCTATCCTTGCAATCACACGAAATGGCCCTATATACCGGGGCCCCAACTTGCCCCTCTTCCTGAATCGAATCACTCCTTTCCAAGGAGAGACCTTCAGGAGAACGAAGTCGCCGACTTGAAACTCAAGCTCGGATCGGTGCCTGTCTGCATAACTCTTCTGTCGGCTCTGGGCGGTCAATAACCTCTGTCTAACTTGCTGAATCTGCTCTGTCGTCTGAAGTACGATCTCTGTGCTACCCATCACTCTCTGTCCCACCTCTCCCCAACAAATGGGGGTCCGACACCTCCTACCATACAACAGCTCAAAAGTTGGCATACCAATGCTCGAATGATGGCTGTTGTTGTAGGAAAACTCTGCTAAGGGTAAGTATGCATCCCAGCTACCCCCGAAGCGTAACACACACGCTCGAAGCATGTCCTCCAGCGTCTGAATCGTCCGTTCGCTCTGACCGTCTGTCTGGGGATGGTATGCGGTACTAAAATGCAATTTAGTACCCAGCTCCTCATGGAATTTCTTCCAGAACCTGGAAGTGAAGCGCACATCATGGTCTGAAACAATCGAGATCGGCACTCCATGCCGAGATACCACTTCTCTCACATATATCTCCGCCAACTTCTCCGCTGAAGAACCCTCGCTGATGGCAAGGAAGTGTGCACTCTTCGTCAACCTATCCACAATCACCCAAATTGCGTCAACTCCCCTAGCAGTCCTCGGCAATTTGGTGATGAAATCCATAGTGATCTGTTCCCACTTCCACTCGGGGATCTCCAATGGCTGCAACTTGCCATGCGGTCTCTGGTGCTCGGCCTTAACCCTACGGCAGGTCAAGCACCTCTCAACGAACCATGCCACGTCCCTCTTCATACAGGGCCACCAATACTCTTTCCTCAAATCCAAATACATCTTCGTAGCACCGGGATGGATCGAGAATTTCGATCTATGAGCCTCTTCCATCAGAGTAATACGCGTACCGCCCACGAACGGTGCCCAGATCCGTCCCTGAAACGTCATAAGCCCTCGTCCATCCTTAACGAACTCTGAAATTAACCCCACAACCCGCTCTTTCTTCTGCATTTCTGGCCGCACAGCCTCGGCCTGTGCCCCACGAATAGCATCCAATACTGGAGTCATCACAGTCAGTCTCAAGCATACACCTCGCAATGGAGTACTCTCCGCCCTGCGGCTCAATGCATCGGCTACCACATTAGCCTTGCCCGGGTGGTACAGGATCTCACAATCATAATCCTTGACTACATCCAACCACCTCCTCTGACGCATATTTAGGTTGGGCTGATCCATCAAATATTTCAAGCTTTTATGGTCCATGTATATCGTACATCGAACCCCATACAGGTAGTGACGCCAAATCTTGAGAGCGAACACTACTGCCCCCAACTCTAAATCATGTGTGGGATACCTCGCCTCATGAGGCTTCAGCTGCCTCGACGCATAAGCTATCACATGACCCCTCTGCATCAACACTGCACCCAGTCCCGAAATCGATGCGTCACAATATACTACAAAATCTTCCATTCCTTCCGGGAGAGCTAATACCGGGGCCTCGCACAACCTCTGGCGAAGTGTCTCAAAGGAGGTCTGCAGCTCGGGCCCCCATGAGAATGCAACACCCTTCCGGGTCAATCTGGTGAGCGGCACTGCGATCTTGGAGAAATCCTTAATGAATCTCCGATAATACCCTGCCAACCCAAGGAAGCTCCTGATCTCAGAGGGTGACTTCGGCACCTCCCAACTCATCACCGCCTCAACCTTGGCCGGATCGACCAATATCCCTTTCTGATTAACAACATGTCCTAGAAATTTGACCTCCCGCAACCAGAAGTCACATTTGGAGAACTTTGCATAAAGCTTCTCCGACCTCAATACCTCAAGGACCTCCCTCAAATGCTCCTCATGCTGCTCTCTAGATCTCGAATACACCAGAATGTCGTCGATAAATACAATCACTGACCGATCCAACATCGGCCTGCATACCCTGTCCATGAGATCCATGAACACAGCTGGGGCATTGGTGAGCCCGAAAGGCATCACCACAAACTCATAATGCCCATATCGCGTCCTAAACGCTGTCTTCTGGACGTCCTCATCCCGTACTCTCACCTGATGGTACCCTGACCTCAGATCGATCTTGGAAAACCAAGATGCTCCCTGCAACTGATCGAATAAGTCATCGATCCTCGGTAACGGATAACGGTTCTTGACCGTCAACTTGTTCAACTCCCGGTAATCAATGCACATCCGGTGTGAACCATCCTTCTTCTTGACGAACAGAATAGGTGCTCCCCACGGCGAACTGCTCGGTCGAATGAATCCCTTCCCCAGCAACTCCTGGAGCTGCGAGGACAACTCTTGCATCTCTGGAGGTGCAAGACGATAAGGCACCTTAGCAATAGGCGCGGCCCCCGGAACCAGGTCAATACCAAACTCTACTTGTCTCACAGGAGGCACTCCCGGCAGCTCCTCGGGGAAAACATCTGAAAACTCACGCACCACTGGGACCTCCTCCACTGACCTTGGTCTCTCGGAAACCTCCCGCGTATCCATCACATACGCCACAAAACCCTTACAACCCTGCTGTAGACACTGCTTCGCCCTAGCGGCCGAACAAAAAGCAGACCCCGAACGGGTACCCTCGCCATACACCGAAAGAACTCCCCCACTATGGTCTCGTATAGTCACCAGCTGACGCTCACAGTCGATGACAGCGCCGAATCGACTCAACCAGTCCATGCCCACGATGACACAGACGTCACCCATCGCAATAGGAATCAGGTCAATCGGGAACTCAACCCCGAAAATCTCTAGCACGCATCCCCGGAGAACCTCCGTGGCATAAATCACTTTCTCGTCAGCTATAGAAACTCTCAAAGGTCGACTCAACGACTCATGACTAACGCTGATATGCTGACTAAAGGCTAAAGATACAAAGGACCTACTCGCACCCGAGTCAAATAACACTAAGGCAGGCACAGAGTTCACAAGGAAAGTACCTACGCATATAATAACATAATTATAACATCTCGACATTAAAAATAAATACATGAATTACAGCATACCTGCC
The DNA here is from genome assembly GCF_051521515.1 of Lactuca serriola. Classification (NCBI taxonomy): domain Eukaryota; kingdom Viridiplantae; phylum Streptophyta; class Magnoliopsida; order Asterales; family Asteraceae; genus Lactuca; species Lactuca serriola. The sequence continues at coordinate 74,275,608 of NC_136412.1, read as the reverse complement.
ACAACATCGGCCGCAGCGCGGACCTCCTCCGCAGTCAGCTGAAAGGCTCTCCCACGAGCCCTCGGGGCCTCGACCTTCACCGGTCGAGTCTCAGTAGTCCTGGCAGTAGGTGCAGATCCTTGACGAAGCTGAGGGCACTCGGCTTTCCGATGGCCGGTCTGGTTGCAATGAAAGCAAACCATAAACCCCTTGGGGCACTCCCTAGCAATGTGCCCCTCCTTGCCGCACTTGTAGCAAGCACCAGCTTGACACGCCCCATCGTGACCCTTGCCGCACTTTCCGCAAGTGCGGCCCTTCGGGCCTCCCGTCCTCGAATCGGCGGACTTGGTCCGCTTGGCTGCCGGCTGAGACTGAGCCGGACACCGGTCCACCTGCTGAGACTCGGCCTCCTCCTTGGCCTGGGTCTCCAACTCGATCTCACGCTTCCTGGCATTCGCCTGAAGCTCAGTAAAAGTATGATAGGTGGAGTTCGACACAAACTCCCGAATATCCCTCCTCAGAACACCCAAGTACCGGCTCATCCGAGCCTGCTCTGTGGACACCAGCTCGGGGCAGAACATCGCCCTCTCATGAAACTTCCGCGTGATCACCGCAACAGAATCAGTACCCTGCTTGAGGGTTAAGAACTCCTGAACCAATCGTTCCCTCTCCACCGGGGGAACGTACTCGTCCCTGAACATAGCAGTGAACCCCTCCCATGTCACCGCTGTAATCTCTGCCAAAGTGAAGTTCGCCGTCACGAACTTCCACCAGTCCTTCGCTCCCAGACGGAGCTGGTTCAAAGCGAACCGTACCCTCAGGTGCTCCGGGCATGAACAAGTGTAGAAGCACCCCTCTATATCCGCGATCCACCTCATCGCAGCAATCGGATCCTGCGTCCCATCGAACTCAGGTGGCTTCGTGTTGCTGAACTCCCGGAACAGCAACGAGTCACCCCCCTGTGGCCTGGCAGCGGCCACAGCTGCGGTAGCTGCAGCGGCTGCAGCTTCAGTCAATGCGGCGTACCGTTCATCAAACGTCTCCATCAGGGTGGTCTTAATAGACCCAAACATCTCCGGGATCTCAGCCCGGATCGCCGCCGCTACCTCCTCGTGAATCATCTGACGAATCTCCTCGTCACTCACACCGCTCGTACTCGCTCCGTGGCGTGGTCTAACCATGATGTCTCTGAAATACAACATAAAACTATCAGAGACTCCATCGAGTGTAATCGCACTCGATAACGCAACCCTACTCAGTCTACGATATCCAGGGATTCTTACTTGGGCCTCCCACTGACCCGGTGCCTTCGGTAGTACGGGCCCAATACTACCGACCACACCGCATCAGCATTCATCCCAAATCTTCCTCCCCAAACCCCGGATAGTGAGTACTCTACTTCTGTTATGCACTATCTACTCGCACACTAACAAAGCATCTCATATCGGCAAACTTCCCTAGACTAAGGCATCACAAATCAGGCCACTCTAGTCCTATCATGAATACCTAGTCTTCTAGCATGCATAACAATTCATATCATGTAATATTGTAAGGTATTTTGGGGATCTTTACCGTTCGGGCGCTGACTAATCGTACACACTGCTTCTTTCTTGCTTACCACAAAACCATTTACAAAACTTTATGCCCTTATTTAAAAAGTTTCCTCAAATCCTCGGTTTGAGTTCAGTTACCCCCGAAGGTGCACCCGAATCCCTCAAACCAAGGCTCTGATACCAATTGTAACAACGCAAATTTTCAAACAAATTTTTCATTATAAAAATAGAGTATTTTTATTCAAAACAAGGCATAAACAATTTAAGTGTCATGTCAAATACAAACTGTCTAAATCCTAAGATCATAAAACATCCTTCAGTGTGTACAGATCACGCCGGCGCCTTCCCACGGTCCTCGCTAGTACCTGAAACACGTACATAACAACTGTAAGCATAAATGCTTAGTGAGTTCCCCAATATACAACTTACGCACATACGCCTTTCCAGGCCCTGACCTTCCGGTCCTCGACACAACGCCTTCCGGCCCATAACATATTCGCCTTCCGGCCCATAACATATTGCCTTCCGGCCCACATAACATACATAACACATCTAACAAATAACTTACCACATATAGCATACATATCACATATCATATCTGACCTTCCGGTCACACAGTCAAACCCTTCTGGGTACAGTATAGTGAGAAGACTCACCTCGCGGGTAATGAAAGCTAGCGACTCCTGAAATCACTCGCACTCGATCCGCCGAGCTACAGACTCCCTATAATACCATAAATCCCTTATTAATACTTTTAGCTTTCAAGACGACTGACCCTAAGAAATTACATGTAGGTCAACTCTGGTCAACGGTCAACGGTCAACTTGACCGGACTCGGCGAGTGCAAAGGCGACTCGGCGAGTCTAGACGTCCTCCCCAACTTCTCCTGATGTTCCCTTTCTACTCGTCGAGTATCCCTCTTGGCTCGACGAGATCCTCGTGGAAGAATCGCGGGGCCACCCCGACTCCACTCGCCGAGTCTGAAGAACAGCTCGGCGAGTTCCAGTCAATCTCCAAGCTACTCGCCGAGTCTGTTCATCGGACTCGGCGAGTCCATGCCATGCAGTCGATCAAACTGCTTCTTGAGATAAGTATTGTCCCGAAATACACAAGCATGGGACCTTCTGGACCTCTAAGGTCCTAATATAGGGTTATAGTCGTTTGGGTAACAAGGTACTAATCCATCTAATCACCAAATGGGTTCCATAAACCCTAAATCCATGCACACATCAACATAACAGAAAGATACCCGAAATATTACCTGAATAACGTACTCTCTGTGTCCCCAAACCGTAGAACTCGAATCCCTTGCTGTTCCTTTAGCCAAAACTCTTCTCCTCCTTGCACAACAAATTCTTCAAGGCCCTAATATCCTTCAATCTTGCTCTAGATGCCCACAGCCGTTTAGGGTTCTTCTCAATCGACTAAAGACGGACAATGACGGCCTATAAGTGCATTATATACGTTCCAAAACCAGACGGCTAGGGTTTCCGCTGAACAGCGTAGACTCGCCGAGTCCATATCTGGACTCGTCGAGTCCAGTCGCGAACCCGCGACCAAGTCTGCGATCCTACTCGGCGAGTCTAGGCTCCAACTCGCCGAGTCCCCTCTTAAATCACCCCAAAAACATAATTTAACAATACCTGAGATTCCGGGCTGTTACAGTTTTCTTCTTAAAATACCTTGGTAGCAAAAGTATTACGTTTGAAATGTTTATTAAAATGACATCAAGTCATTGTTAATTATTGTTCAAAACTCTTAGATGTCTTAAAAAACCATTTTTACCTTCTTGAACAAAACTATATCTATACACTTATGTTCTTATATATGTATTGATGTTATAGTTTTCAGCCTTCATTCAGTTTCCCACACTCTTGTGTAGCAAGGGTGTATAAACCTGCATGGACAATCAATTACCTTCCAGTTAACTATTATAGGGATAGTTAGGAGATACATAACATTATTCCTATTACAAGGAATTACACCAGAGTCAGTTCATTCATGAGTCTATACTATATATTACATGTTACTTGAATACATCTACATCGATACGCTTACATGAATACATTTACATATATACATTTATTTGTATGCACTTACATGGATACTTGTACCTAGATTCACTAGGATGATTTACTAGTACATTATGTGTAAATTGTCCTGCCTATCCCAGTTCAACGGGATGTCTAAACGGGACTAACCATTCCGGAACCCACCTGTTAGCAACAATGATAGATGAACATCTACGGATGCCTACGGTTATTACTTATATTAGGGGTACCTTTACGAGACTAACCATTCCTTTAACCTGGTGTTCGTTACAAAGGTAAATGACCATCTACGAATGCCTACGATTAATACTTATATTAGGAGTACCTTTACGAGACTAACCATTCCTTAAACCTGCTGTAGCTACAGAGGAAAATTGAACAATTTACGGATGTTCAAAGGTTATACATTTCGCTTGTCGCGATGTCGTGTTAATCCTAATACAAAAGGATAACACTTACATGATTATATTTTTCCTATTACTTTATTTTGTGATACATTCAAATAAACGATGAGTTAGACTAAGTACTGTTTGTAATAGTCAAAAAGAAGGAAAAACTATCATTATCATAGCAAAACATTCGGGTCTTGGTAGAAGACTACATTTCATACTAGTAGGAAATATGAGATTTTCTAGGGTTTTCATACTTATATCAACTGTTTCATTTAAAGATTTACATGGCATTCATAACAACTTTCCAAAACAAGAAAATGACACTTAAATACTTATGAATTCACCAGCTTTAGGCTGATACTCGCTTTCAAAATAACTTGTATTCTCAGGTCACTAATAGATAGGTACGATGGCCAGGTTTTGAGAAGACGGAGCACAGACAGGACTCGTCTTTTATTTTGATTACATATTTTGGTGTCTTATTACAATGAAAGAACACACATGTATTAAAACTTTACTTTTAATGCAATGGATGATGTTGTTGCTTGTTTACTACTTTACACTGTTGTGATACTGTACATGACGTCCTCCACCCCGGAACGTTTCCGCCGTTCTTGGTTTTGGGGTGTGACACCAATGCCGACCCATTTAGTTTATGTATGATAGGAAGACCCAGGGGTTAGCCCTAGGCAATATGCATGAAGACCAGGAGGCGGCTCCTGGCACACAGTATGTTATTATGTATGATAGGAAGACCCGGGGGTTAGCCCTAGGCAATATGCATGAAAGACCAGGAGGCGGCTCCTGGCACACAGTATGTTATTATGTATGGTAGGAAGACCCAGGGGTTAGCCCTAGGCAATATGTATGAAAGACCAGGAGGTGGCTCTTGGCGCACTGTATGCTATTATAAATGAAAGACCAGGAGGTGGCTTCTGGCACATTATATGATGTTTAGCTAAGTAGAGTAGTATGTATGGTTGTCTTTGTGATACTTGCATAAAAGACCAGGGGGTGGCCCTTGGCACTTGTCTATAAGACCCAGGGAGTGGCCCCAGGCTTGACCAGGAAGACCACGTGCGGCCCGTGGCATAATGGCAAGACTATGCTTGGCACATAGCACCTTAGCAAGACTATGTTTGGCACATAACACCTTACTTGATTATGGATATGTTGGTTAAGTATGGTTCTTGGCTATGTATGGCATGTATGGATCAGTTGGTTTGTATGGTATGTGGTATTTGGGGAACTCACTAAGCTTCGTGCTTACGGTTTTCAGTTTTGGTTTCAGGTATTTTGTTTTCAAGGAAAGGAGTAGGCTCGATCGCAGCGCATCACACTATGTTTTCCGCACATGAGATCTTTGGGATTACACTCTGATATGGTTTTATGATAATATGTTTTGATTACCGATACTTCGGTTTGTCATGAGATATTATAATGAATGTTTTTATACTGACGGGTTTTATGTAATAACTTATTTAAAAATGAAAATTTTGGCCTTGAACTTTGGGATGTTACAATAAAGATCCATATTTATTCAAAATAAATCCTTTCTGGTCCCTTAAAAACTGTGAGTTATATTTAATAACTTCACTTTTGATTATTTTGTCATTTTTGGCCCTCTTATGCGATTTTTCTTAGTTTAAACAACCTTGAAATGTTTTAAACCTTTTCTTTGCATAATATGTTGTATTAAGTGTTATGTTCTACAAATATCATCATATTTTAGCATATTGTAGAGTTTATGAAGTCTATCACACATAATCACAACATATAATATGAAAAACACACATAATCATGCATATACACATGGATCTACACAAAACAACTTGTATTTTTCCCCTAAACATAGTAAAAACCGAAAATAGGGGGTATGAACTCACTTTGGTTTGATGAATTCGATTTCTGAAGAAGATGGGAAGAGTTTTCGGCCTAACTTAACTTCTTTGAAGAGGTCTTCGATTTCTATGAGATTTTATGAGCATGGATCATGAAATAAAGTGTTAAGGAGTGAAGGATTAACATGAAATGAAGTTAATCATCTTACTTAGAAAGTAGATTACCCAAAGTGATGATCTTTGATGAAGTGTTCTTGATCCCCACACAACCATACACGAAAATTTGGAAGAATGAAAGGATTTTTCTTGAAGTTCTAGAGAGGATTTCTAGTGATTTGAAATTGGAAAATGAAGGTGGTGATGCGGTTCTTTTGGCCGAGAGATAAAAGAAGAAGAAGAGAGAGAGGAATGATTATTACATGAAGGTTTAGAATGCTTAATCATGGAAACATGTGAGGTAATTTGCATAGATTACCAATGAATAATAATAGTTAAAAAAAAACAAACAGCTTGTATAAAAGTTTAAAAAAAATAAAAATAAAAATAGAAATAAAAATAAAACGAAACCATAGAAAGTTAACAGCTATGTTGACCAAATTTATAGTTTCTTTTGTTGTTTGGTCAAAATGTATCGAGGTTTTCTTAAATATTTTTAATGCCAAGTATGATAGAAGTTAATGAGCTCAAAAATGAAGAATCTTTATACAAAAATTTAATATGAAATTATAATTGTTTTAAAGAGGCCATAGCCATTTGCATTGATCGTGGGAGCCTAAAAAAAATCCTATCGTGAGAGGGGCCGGCTTTCCATACAAAATTGGCATTCTCCATCATTTTATCAAACAAAACTATGTACACAATCTACAGTCTTATGGAATCTATTCCTTCACTTCACTGATGCACGTTCAAACACGCAGCAACCCTAATTTCTTCTAAACATATAATTCTCCTGTTTTAATATAGTATATTTTCCCTCGGATTCATCAAAATATCCACCAGCGATCCTCATTCTTGTTCATTTGTTTTGTAATTAACGTGTCTGATCATATCTCAATTGCAATCACTGTTTCGTGAGGTGGGTTCTCGTCATTTCTGATAATGACGACTGCTTCTGCACATTGTTCTTTGGGCGTCAATGCTCAATTTCATGAAAATTCAAGAAATTTTCCTTCTAAATCGGAGTCTTCAAGTGTTAATTTTCATTCTAATGGGGAATTCTTCAAAATCAGCTTGAAACCTAGCTTGGGTTCGTCAATTTGCTCCAAGGTATGCTACTCTCATGTTCGTCATTTCTGTTATTATTTATATTCACACTTTAGGATCGACTTACATCAACAGTTTCAAGTCGTAGGTTATCCTTTTAGGATTGCTTGTAACTTGTTTTTGCTTATTATTCTAATCGTATTCATATGTCTATTCTTGATGCTTAATTCTCATTGGGGGTGGGTGAAGAATGAGAATTGACTAGTGTTAAACTATTTATGAAAAGTACTTAATTGCTACTAAATTATGTTATACAGTTTAATATATGTTAGGGGTGTTCATATGTGCTTTTCAAAGTGATTATTATTACTTGAAGGATCATAATTAGATCATCAACTCATTGAAGGCATGTATAGTTAGTAATATTTTTTCCTACCCAAAAAGTTGGAATATGAACCTACTTTCAATCTCTTGTGTATGAAAAAGACAAGAATGCCCTCCTCATCTTCATTAATTTCAAGTGTCATTTCTATACACAGGGATGTGTAGGTCGTGTATGTTCTCTACCCGAAATAGGCGATTTGTTTCCGGAAAAGCCCCCAACACCTATACTTGATACAGTTGAAAGCCCCATGCACTTAAAGAACCTATCTCACAAGGTTTAGTAACTTCTTACTTTTTGTCATCTAAATGACCAAAATACCCTTTATATATTCTTTTTGCATATTTTGTCATCACTAGCTGACCAAACTCTATGTAGGAAATGAAACAATTGGCTGATGATATTCGCTCAGAGTTGTTGTTTATAATGAATAAAACTCAAAAATCCGTGAAGGGTAGCATGTCAGTAGTGGAGTTGACTATTGCTATACATCGTGTGTTTTCTGCTCCCATGGACAAGATATTGTGGGATGTTGGAGAGCAAGTAAGGATGTTTTTTATAGTCATTGTATCTTTGGCAAATTCAATAAATAAGAATGTACTTTCACTTTAGTTTAAAGTGATGTTGCAATTTGCCCTTTAATAGTTCTAACATGAAAGATTATGAAATTTGATGCTTTTATGATGATGAATACAATATGATTATTGTATCTGAATTCTTGAATTTTAAAGTTGGCAAAAAATAGCAACACCCATTCACTTCATTTCTAGTTTGATCACAAGACTTTGAAGATTGTTACTGAAACCTACCAATTTTAGAAACTATTATAAAAGTCATTCAATCACATCAGATTTTTATAGGTTTCTTTTCAAAAGTACCCAAAATAATCAATTGTAAGGTACAACGGTTTAATAAAATTTGAAATGAAGTGAAAGTACGTTGAAAATCATTGCAATTCCTTTTAGTAGTTCTAACATAAAAGATTATGAAGTTTGGTGAACTTATGATGATGGATACAAATGCAATATGATTATTCTATCTCAAATTCTTGATATTAAAAGCTGTCAAATTGCAATAGATAGCAATACACTTCCACTTCATTTCTAGTTTAATCACAAGACTTTAAAGATCGTTACTAAAGCCCTCCAACTTTTGAAAAAGGTTATAAAAGTCATTCAGCCATGTCAGCAGCATTGTACAGGTTTCAAACAAATTAGAAATGAAGTGAAGTATGTTGCTATTCATTGAAACTTTCCCTTTAATACTTCTAAGTTCTAACATTAACATAAAAACTTGATGAAGTTTGGTGCTTTTTGTATGATCATGGATACACCATGATACCCTTTATGATAGATGATAAAAGCATGTTGTTATATTTTTGAAACATGAACAGACATATGCACATAAGATTCTCACTGGAAGGAGATCACTTATGCATACCCTTAGACAAAAAGATGGAATTTCTGGTTATACTTCACGTTCAGAGAGTGAATTCGATCCATTTGGTTCAGGACATGGATGCAACAGCATTTCTGCTGGACTCGGTATATTTTTCAACACACTTTCACTTCATTTCCAATCTACTCAATATACTTTAAAAACCATTATAAAAAGCATCCAACTTTGGTCAAATTTTACACAAAATAACCAGTTTGAAAAGTAGGATGGTGTTTTGAACACAGGAATGGCGATTGCAAGAGATATTAAAGGGAAAAGAGACCGAGTAGTTGCAGTGATAAGTAATGAAAGCACTATGGCTGGACAGCTTTATGAGGCTATGAGTAATGCAGGGTATTTGGATTCAGATATGGTTGTAATATTAAATGATAGTCGTCAATCTTTGCATCCAAAACTTGAGGAGTCACCTAAAACACCAATTAATGCACTCTCGAGTACTTTAAGCAAGTTGCAATCTAGCAAATTGTTCAGGAAGTGGAGAGAAGTTGCTAAGGTATTATTTTCTTTACATCAAGTATTGCTTGGGATTTTGCAATTTCATAAGAGTGAAGGTATTTGGATTCCGTAGGATTTGGCTGGAATTGGAATTCAATTCCATTCCATTCCAATCCTGCGTTTGGTTGAGCATGAGTACACATTTGATTTCCTCCTTTGACCAATGGATTTCAATATTCTATCCTAAAACTCTTGGAATTCGATTCCCACCATTCCCTTGTTAAAAATACTGAAATACCCTTTTAACCCTAGAATTTCTCCATCTACTTCTTGCTCAGAGATTCCATTCCATTTCCTGCCAACCAAAAGCATGACAGTATTCAATTCCTTCATATTCCAAGTCCTTCAGACTCCAATCCCTTTAGCAATTCACAATTTCTTCAAAAAAATTCCGCAAACCAAATGCATCAACTCATGTTCTTTCAATAAAAATGTAATGTTAAACACTTAGACTAGACACATAGTTTAATATACACTTTTGATAGTTGGTTGAGATATCACATGCTCATAAATGATGTAAAACAGGGGATCAAGATCCAATTGGTGAATATCTGTAATTAGACAAATAGAATTAGAGAAATGAATTTAAGCTCCAAAAAAACACTTTTTACCACCCTAATTAGACATTTAGACAAATGGTTACAACCCTTTACAACAAATCCTTCATGTTGCATAAACTATTTTCATTGTTTTTCACACAACATAAAGATTTTAGATAGTGCAAGACTACCTTTAATATCTTTAAAGTTATGTTTTTCAACTGTACTGTGAATCTAAGCTCCAAAAATATAATCTTGTAGGGTTTAACAAAGAGAATTGGTAAGGGTATGTACGAATGGGCTGCAAAAGTGGATGAGTATGCACGTGGTATGATTGGTCCACTAGGGTCAACCCTTTTTGAAGAACTTGGTTTGTATTACATTGGTCCAGTTGATGGACACAATATTGAAGATCTTATATGTGTTCTTAATCAAGTGGCATCCTTGGATTCAACGGGTCCTGTTTTAGTTCATGTCATAACAAAGGAAGATAAAGTAGTACCAAATGAGAAGCCGATTGGAATATCAAATAAATACAAAGAGGGTATAAAATCTTTTGTTCTTAAAACCGTTATTAAAACTAAATATTTAGTTTTTTTTGTATCTTCTTATATGAAACAGATCCTTATGAGATGGACCCACAACCGAGTAATCATACCCAAACTTATAGTGACAGATTTGCAGAGGCTTTAACCATGGAAGCACAAATAGACAAAGATATCATAGTGGTTCATGCAGGAATGGGAATGGAATCCTCACTTAAATTATTTCAACAAAAATTTCCAGACAGATTATTCGATGTAGGAATGGCTGAACAACATGCTGTCACATTTTCAGCTGGTTTATCATGTGGTGGATTGAAGCCATTTTGTATAATTCCTTCCACATTTCTTCAAAGAGCATATGATCAGGTTTCCCCTCTTTCTTCCAATTCCTTTGACATATTCCATTCCTTCAAGAAACATTCTACAAACCAAACAACCCTTAATTCCTTCACATTTTAATCTCAATTCATTTTATTTATGTAGGTGGTTCATGATGTAGATCGACAGAAAATACCTGTAAGATTTGTGATTCCAAGTGCGGGTTTGGTAGGATCAGATGGACCCACAAATTGTGGAGCTTTTGACATAACATTCATGTCATGTTTGCCAAATATGATAGTCATGGCACCTTCTGATGAGATTGAGCTTGCTAACATGGTGGCTACTGCATCTTGCATTGATGATAGACCTGTTTGCTTTCGGTATCCAAGAGGTGCAATTGTGAAGTCAAATAGCTCTTTATGCCATGGAGTCCCCATTGAGGTAAAATAAAACACGCACCTCAATTGTTTTTTAATTAGTTATAAAGTTATGCTGGTTGTTTAATATCAAGGACAAAATATATATATCCAGATAGGTAAAGGAAGGATTCTTGTAGAGGGAAAAGACATAGCATTACTTGGGTATGGAGCCATGGTTCAGAATTGCCTTCGAGCTCACTCCCTTCTTTCAGAACTTGGAATTGAAGTGACTGTTGCTGATGCAAGATTCTGCAAGCCTCTTGATATAAAACTTGTGAGACAATTATGTCAGAATCACTCCTTCTTGATAACTGTTGAGGAAGGGTCGATTGGTGGATTTGGATCACATGTTGCACAATTCATAACTCTTGATGGAAAACTCGATGGATCGATTAAGGTAATTGTCATCAATAGTTGTGGTTTTGGCCCCAAAATTGCAAGAGGAAACTATTGAAATTACAACTATTAAACAAACTTTAGGGACCAAAATCGTTACAATTGAAACTTAGCACCAAAATTGCAAGAGGAAACTATTGAAATTACAACTGTTAAACAGACTTTAGGGGCCAAAATCGTTACAATTGAAACTTAGCACCAAAATTGCAAGAGGAAACTATTGAAATTACAACTGTTAAACAAACTCTAGGGACCAAAATCGTTACAATTGAAACTTAGCACCAAAATTGCAAGAGGAAACTATTGAAACTACAACTTTTAAGCAAACTTCAGGGACCAAAATCGTTACAATTAAAAATTAGCACCAAAAATGAAAAAGGAAACTGTTGAAACTACAATTGTAACTGTTTAACAAACTTTAGGGACCGAAATCTTTACAATTGAAAATTAGCACCAAAATTGCAAGAGGAAACTATTGAAACTACTGACTTTTAAACAAACTTTAGGGACCAAAATCATTACAGTTGAAAATTAGCACCAAAACTGTAATTTTAAACAAACTCAGGGACCAAAAATATAATTTACTCTAGTAAAAGGTATAGAGTAAATTATTTTTTTTGGTCCCCATGTAATGGCTATATCTGATTCTTGCAATTTTGGTCCCAAAAAGTTCTCTTGCAATTCTGATCCTTATTTGAGGTTCCTAGTAATGCTTTTGGTCCATATTCCAAGTAAAATTACAATTTTGGTCTTTCAGAGTTCGAATATAGCTGACTTTTGTAATTTTGGTAGCAAAATAGTCATTTTATTTGGAACATAGACAAAAAACATTACAAAAACCTCAAAAAATTACCAAATATGCAAAGAGAAAACTTGTTGAGGACCAAAACTGATAAAATCAGCTATACTCAGGTACCAAAAATGTAATTTACTCAAAAATATAGTTACACTTTAAATATGAGTAACAAATAAAGATACTATATCTTATAATCAACAAAAAGTAAAGTAGGTTGTTATTTTCAGTGGAGGCCGATTGTGTTACCCGACAACTACATCGAGCACGCATCACCAATGGAACAACTGGCTCTAGCCGGGCTAACCGGGCACCACATTGCTGCAACGGCTCTAAGTCTACTTGGTCGAACCCGTGAAGCTCTTCTTTTGATGTGTTAAAAGCTATATATATATCACATCACAACAAGAGGGTAAAATAGTAAATTTGGGTTTCTTTTTTATTTGTATCAAGGTTGTCAAGATCAGGATTTTACATAGGATCGTTTTTCACTTTGCAAGATCATTGATCGTAAGATCGAATTGGGTCGTAAGATCCTACCAAAAGTATTTTAATAAATAAAAAATACATTTTCACCCATCTGTTAATCAATCATTCGGTTAACAATAAATTGTTTAAAACATGAAAAATACATATCCAATACATCATTTAGTGATAAACAATTCAAAATTTGTATTCTATGTAGTTAGTCTATGAAAAAATATTAGATTTTGTTTTAAAAAAAACAGTTATATGATCCGACGATCCTATCATGATCTTACCGAAAAACGATCCTAGTAAGATCAGGATCTATTTACCTAGTTAGGATCGTATCAGGATCGGAATTTTGACAACCATGATTTGTATATTCATTCAATGTTATCTTTGTATTTTCTTCATTATTTTGTGGGGTTGAAAAGTAGCATTGATGTTTGTAGTTGTGGCATGATTTTATACGATGACCACTCGATAACATTGGTTTCAAGGGAGTAAATATGATCGAAAATTTGGTTCTTGATTTGTGGTATTGATATCTTGAAAATTTTGGTGTTCGTTCTCTATAAAACAATAAATCAAATAAACTCAAAAGTGTATGATAAGAAGTAAAATGATGGATGCATATTTTTGTGCCATAATTATATAAAAGTAGTTTTACTTATTATAATTCCATTATAAATGTACTAAAAATAGTAGTCATAAACACATGTAGCCTTTCGAGTAATCAATCTAAAAAAGATGGTAAAGTTATAGCTTGTTTTAACTTTATAGGTGAACCCGTTGATCCAAATCCAAGACTCCGTTATCATACTATCAAGGCCCAAACAGATTAACGTTTAATGAGTTATTAATCCCCTCGAGGATTTCCATTTTAAGACGAATTGTACCTAACAATTAACAACTCAACAAAAAGGACAAATATCAATAAATTAAACTGAATTAAAATCAAAGAAGAAACGTGACATGTTGGAATAAAAACTAAAAAGGGCAAGAATTCGGTGAATGGACCGGAGTCTGAAGAAGGAAATGCCAGCTGTGAAAGTCAACAGCAGATTCCAGCTGGTCCAGGTTTTACGCGCTGCCCTTGCACGTGAGTTGCGCCTCTAGTATATTTGTCGTCATATTTGGAAATATAAAATTATTCCTAGTTTGTGTTATCAAAAGGGAAAAAAGATTCTATAATATTCTATAATATAATGTGCTATACAATGGATATGTATAACTTAATGTGTGATACCATATATAATAAGTCAGATAAGTGTTATGAAGCAAATCAATGTAAATATTAAGTTAAAAAGAGAATTAGAATTAGAAAATATAAATATTTTAAAGGTATATTATTAATCTCTATATTTACGAAGCTGGTTACCTAAAAATATAAAATATGAAAATTGGTTATTGTTTTTAAACGATTAACCTTATAATACTAGGTGTGAGACCCGTGTATTACACGAGTTGATTTAAAAAAAGATTAAACATTAAATTAAAATATAAACAGAAAATGTTTTTTAATATACAACTATAAAATAAAAAAGGAAGAAATGTATTTATTGCAATTTAATATCATATATATGATATTTAATACTTTACATATATAAGTATGACTTTAATTTTAAAAATTGAAATAAATAAAAATTTGACAAATGGATAATATTTATTTCAAAAATACCACAAAATGATAAGTGTTAAAACTCATTAGAGATTGACATGTGATAAAAAACCTTCATTTATTAAGGATGATAATATATATTAATCTCTCTATGTGAAAAAAGTCTGTCACTATCCATACATGACACATCTTCATAATTTATTTTAAATTAGATGATAGACTGTTTTGACTATTTTAATATTGCAATATAATTTATATAATTAAATTTTGAAATCCAACTGATTGTATGAAAATTTTATTTTTTCTCTGATTTGATATCAACATTCCTGTAATTCGATATCAATATTTCTATAAAAGATTTAACCAACGGCAATCTGTATGAGTTTGTGAATTGATATTGTAACATGAATTTCAAATGTTATATATAAATTGTAATAACAAAGACTTTAAATATGTAAAAAATATGGAATTGACATTTTTAAAATATGAAAATCATGTGTCAATACTAAAGAGTGCCAAATAAATAATGTACTTAAAAAGGCAAATGCATTAAATGAAACATTATTAGAGCATGTTCTATTTAGAACCGTTTTGATCTAAGTAACACTTAAAATCATGAAAAAGCATACTTCAAATCATGATATTAGCAAAAGCATCTTGTAACATAACAATTAAAATAAAGGGAAAAAATACTGAGTTTTTCGATTTATTTGTTTAATTTAAAATTTTATATGAAAAATATTTACAATGAAACTAATCAATAATTATGTTAATTTATTTTAAACTTAAGTAAAAATAGTTGTACGTGTTTTTTGATAGGAAGTTAACTCATGGAAGTAAAAGAAAAATGTAATCGTTGTCCATATAATTTACTTTATTACTTTAAGAAGAAGAAGATATACCATTTAAATATACAATTATTTACGACAATGTTCTTACATTCTATATTTAAGGGAGACAAGAGTTGAAAAGGGGATTCAGAAAAGAAAGGGGGTAAACTTACAAGATCTTTTCAACTTAAACACCTCCATTTTTTCCGGCTGGCTGCACTTCGCTAGCCGGCATATAACTTCTCCGGCGGATCTAATTCTCCGGTAATATTCCCTCCGTTATGCATGAATACAATGTAGCATATCTGTCTTTCTCATACTTTGAATCTTTCTGTTTATGCATTGATTTCTCATATATTCCTACATATACTTTCGTAGATGCGTATATACATGATGTGATATGAGTGTGTGATTGTGACTGTGTTTACATACAAACATTAATTTGACGAACAGTCAAGGAATGTAGATCTATTTCAACTTTGATTTGTTGGAGTAAGAAAAATCATATCTCGATGCATCTCTTTTGTTCACCGCTTTCGAAAATTTCAAAATTTGACAGCGTACCTAATTTTTCGGCATAAATTATTTTTCTTGTCGTTTACTTGAGCTGATTGAGAGATTGTTTGTTTGTATAAATAATACTAATACAGTATGGGAATACTATTATGTGTATTGCATAATTACGTTTTGCGCGTTTTCAGATATATAATATATTTTATTTTATCATCGATGAAAACATGATTTATGCTGTTATTCAGAGTTCATATTAAATTGCTTTTTGTCAATTTCTAATCTATTCATTTGTCACCTTCTATCAATATGAGCTGTTTGCTCAGTTCGGTTCATTCATCTGTAATATTTAATTATATTTGTTATTTATTATTATTCTCATCTAGATTTACAAAGATCTCAACTATATACTGTGTTTGGTGTTCCCCTGCTTTATTGTCCTGTTGCTAACACCCTGGAATCTAACAAGATTTCAATGGCTAAACTATTATAATTCTGACTTTTTGGGGTTATCTTAGTTGTCATCTTGCTCTTTATATGTGGCTTCCTGGAAGTTGTAAAGGTGGTGACCAAACTGGACTTCTTATAGGCTTAGTAAATCGGGAAATAAATCAATACTTCTTTCTGTTTAGGTTTCATGAAAAGATTCTCAATGAAAAACTAAACAATCTCTTTGTTTTTCTCATATATCACTACTGCAGTTGCTTCACATACTCCATCTGCAATGGATCATCACAATCACAATACTCCCTTTAGTGGGATAAAGAAGGATCTTCAAGGAAGATTACAGTGTTACAAGCAAGATTGGGTTGGGGCACTATGTTCAGGAGCTAGGTATCTTGTTCTACTTGATGCATATGAAAAAGGGTTAAATGCAAGAAATATAAACTTACATTGATATATATTTTTTTTATTATAGCATCACTTTCCTTCTTCCTATTACACCATTGTAGCAATGTCATCCAAATTCAGATTATTGCTATAATTGGGTGGATTTTAAAACTTTCAATGCCATTTTATTTGTTCTACTAACAGTTTTTCTTTGCCTTTAGATTATTGGCTCCAACAGCTTACATCTTCTTTGCTTCTGCTCTTCCTGTAATTGCATTTGGTGAGCAGCTGAATAGAGATACAGGTATAACCACATAACCTTTATTCTAATGTTAAAAAGTAGGACTAAATGCAAGAAATAGCAGAGTACTTTCATTTATTTGTGCATTATAGCATCCTACTTTTCTTCTTTCTATTGTAGCATGATACTTTCAACAATCAACATTTTATTATTAAGGACATTATATTTTGGTTTTTTTTGAAATGTTGTAATAGGAAAATATGAAAGTAGGATGCTATAATAAACTTGTAACACATGTGAGATGTATAAACTAACCCTGGTTTTTTTTCATTGAGGGTAGATGGGACATTAAGTTCAGTTGAAACTCTGACTTCTACTGCAATTTGTGGAATTATACATGCGATTTTTGGTGGGCAGCCTCTTTTGATACTAGGAGTTGCTGAACCTACAGTAATAATGTACAATTACTTGTATGGTTTTGCAAAAGGAAGGCCTGAGTTGGGGAAAGAACTGTTTCTAGCATGGGTTGGCTGGTATGCATGTTTTGTGATTTGGTTAAATGCAAGAAATAGCAATGTACTTTCATTTATTTGTTTCTTATAGCATCCTACTTTACATTACACTTTAAAAAATTTACCCAATTAAAGCAATGTTATCCAAATACAAAGTAATTTTCAATGCTGTAATTGGGTGGATTTTTCAAGTACAACGTCTTAATATGAAAAATAAAATTGAGATTACAATGTTGTAATAGATAGAAACAAGAGTATGATGTTATGCTTATATTATTTTGAAGTTTTATAATCATTGATTTCTTTCTTTCTTCCATCAAATCCTTACTTTTTTGAATTAGGGTTTGTTTCTGGACTTCAATCATGCTTTGTGTTCTTGCTATACTAAATGCTTGCACACTCATCACAAGATTTACAAGGGTTGCTGGAGAGCTTTTTGGCATGCTGATATCTGTTCTTTTTATGCAAGAAGCTATTCGGGTATTCACATTCATTCTACTTTTTTTTTTTAATCAGGATGGGAAGGACATTTTCGTCTTTTTCACATTACGAGTCTTTGTCCCACCTTGTGACAAAACTTTCAATTTTAATGCATACAAAATGCTTTACAATTTCTTTTTTCTTTTAGGGAGTAATCAGTGAATTTAGCATTCCAAAAGGCGAAAACCCTAAATTAGAAGAGTATCAGTTTCAGTGGCTTTACACAAATGGTCTGCTAGCTGTCATTTTCTCATTTGGTATCCTCATTACTTCCATGAAAAGTAGAGGTGCTAGATCTTGGCGTTATGGTACAGGTAAATGATAAAAAATTAACAAGTATCTAAAATAATTTTTATTTTTATTTTTTATGGATCTGATTATGAAACTGTTACAGGGTGGATACGAAGTTTTGTAGCAGATTATGGGGTCCCACTCATGGTTGTGGTGTGGACTGTAATATCTTATGCTAAGCCTGCAGGACTTCCTCATGAAGTTCCAAGGAGACTCTTTTGTCCTCTTCCTTGGGAGGCTGCATCGTTATCCCATTGGACTGTTATCAAGGTATAAAAAATCATTGAAATATAGACATGTTTTCCATATTTCTTTTATTTTACTCAAAAAATTGGTTGTTTTATTTTATTACAGGATATGGTGAAAGTTCCAGCTGTTCATGTTTTTACTGCTATAGTTCCAGCTATGATGATATCAGCATTGTACTTTTTTGATCATAGTGTAGCTGCACAAATGGCTCAACAAAAGGAATTTAATCTTCAAAATCCTTCTGCTTATCATTATGATGTCTTCTTACTTGGAATCATGGTATTTTTTTAATTATAAAGTTTTGCTAATTTCAGTTTTATAAATTTATACTAATTTTGTATTACTTTAGACTTTGATGTGTGGTTTGATTGGTGTACCACCTTCAAATGGCGTTCTCCCACAATCACCCATGCACACAAGGAGTCTTTCAGTTCTCAAGAGACAGGTTAGACATACAAAAAAATTATTTTTTTATATATTTATTTTTTTTATAACTAAATGTTCATATAACTGAATGAAATTTGGTTACTATTCTTATATGTTGTGATAGATGATGCGAAAGAAGATGGTTAAATGTGCCAAGGAAGGCATAAAGCTGGAAGCAAGTAACTCAAAAATCTATGAGAGGATGCATGCTGTTTTTGTTGAAATGGAACCTCATCCAAATGTACGTTTTCTTTTTCGTATTTCCTTTTTTTTTAATTAAAATAAAAAATTAAATTGACTTGTTTGGTATTTGTTTCAGAGTGTTGTAGACAAGGAGTTGGAGAATTTAAAGGAAGCTGTTATGAAGCGTGATGATGGAGGAGAGTCAAAGGGAAAGTTTGACCCCGAAAAACACATAGAGGCTTATTTACCTGTTAGAGTCAATGAACAACGAGTCACAAATTTACTTCAATCTACCCTTGTGGGATTTGCAGTTTTTGCTATTCCTGCTATCAGAATGATTCCCACTTCAGTTCTTTGGGGTTACTTCGCCTACATGTCAATTGATAGTCTTCCTGGAAATCAATTTTGGGAACGATTGTTGCTCTTTTTCATCCCTACTGGTCGACGTTTCAAGTAAGCCCCCTTTTGATTTGACATGAAGTAAATTCCCAATTTACCCTTCTGACGTTATTGTGGTTTTTATTTGGACAGAGTGTTGGAGTCGCTTCATGCGTCATATGTGGAATCGGTTCCATTCAAATACATAACAATGTTTACAATCTTCCAACTTGTTTATTTCTTAATTTGTTATGGAATCACATGGATTCCAACTGGTGGAATTTTATTTCCATTACCGTTTTTCTTGCTAATTCCAATCCGTGAGCATTTTCTTCCCAAATTGTTCCCACCTGAGCATCTTCAAGAACTCGATGCATCTGAGTATGAAGAATTCATCGGAAGGCCAGTTCAAAGCATGAGTCTTTCTCGGGTATGTCACTTCATTTTTTTGTTTCAATTAAACATTTATAAGTGTGTATTTATATTTAAATATCTATATCTGAACAGAAGGAAGGATCTAATGAAGAAATCATGGAGAACGATTTTGAAATCGATTCAGCTGAAATACTCGATGAAATGACAACGCGAAGAGGGGAATTGAAACTAAGATCCAGCTTCAATGATCGCCAATTTCATGGCACTCCTGATGAAATTAAAACCCGAAAAAGTGAATTGAAATTAAGATCAAGCTTCAATGATCGGTTTCGTGTAGGTGCTGATGAAATGATGACAAATAGAGGCGAGTTGAAGCTAAGATCCAGCTTCAATGATCGCCTATTGCATGTTAGTAACCTTCCTTTCTCCTATCAATACGTACACAATATATATAGCCCTAAGACTAATCCAAGTGTAATGTCGTTTCAGGGCCACTCGCAAAATAACAGTTCACCAAGGTAGATTACGGAGGAAAGTTGCAGATGGTAATTGACTCCAAATGTATAAATGACTACTCACAATTCTTTGCCTATTTTTTACGTTGTACTTTGAAAATTTTGGTTCAACCGATTTTATGTTAATATCACGTTTATGCTATGAGATCGACTATTGGAACCCTTCTAACGATTATAATATGATAAATTTTGCCCCCATTGAAAAATTATGCTTCGTTACATTTGCTTAATTGTTCAATTATGTCCGGAGAAAACCCTTTGCTTGAAGAAGATACGATTTAAAAGACTACGGGTTTCTTTGGGGGATGAGATAAAATAAGATGGATGACTTTGGGAGATACTCTTCATAACTATGATTAGAATGACGGGACAAATGAAAAGACACAAATACCCTCCCACGATCTTATGGAATTTGGGGTGTAATTGTTGCATCTTAAAACCATGATAAGTAATCACCGAACACATTGTGGAAAAGTATATCAAATGTTTCTTGAATGAAAAAAATTTAAAAAGATAATCATATTTTTAAAGGATTTACATTGTGGGGCATACTTTGGACATAAGGAGTAAGTTGGACATACTTACCCAAAGTCCTTTCTCTAATGACATTTACAAATGATCACTAATATTATACACTAACTTTCTTCATCAAGAATCTTCATCTATATCTTTAACAAATCCATACCTTTTATCTAACATGTTCATCCCTTTGATCTTGTACATATGTCTCCCACATGATCTTTCATGGTTTTTACATAAAAACTACAAAAAAAACTAAGAGAATATAGCATTCAACTCTTACCATGGGTCAGACATACACACAAGGAAAGAAGGAAGGAAGGCTGCATACTTGTACACGTTCCTAACTAGTTACAACTTGGAAACTTGATACATAGCTATCAAGTTTTAAGGACAAGATGATCACCATCTCTAATGAGCTGTATATCTTCAATTTGAACTCCATCTTTATTTAGAACTTTTGTAGGTGTAATGGAAAATTTTTGGGCACCAATATTAAGTATGTCTTGAAGGGATCCGGGAAGGCGTATAAGTTTCCCTACTTGTTCATTTGCCTCCGGACAACTAATTGTCACTCTAGCAATTTTATCTCCCCCGGGAGGTAGTGGTGCCGGTATAAAACTTATATCACCTACAAATGTAAATAATAAGAAAATATATTGTGTTGTTAATTTTATAAAATAAAAATTATAGTTTAACTAAAATCATCGAAAAGATAGTCAATAAAATTACACAGATATAAATGGCTTATATTCTTTCCGGAATTTATCGAATAAATACCTGCACTTTGTTTCCGACTAGCAGACGACACGATCCCAAAAAGCGAATTACTAAAATCATCGGGCCGTTTCCTACTCTCTTGCACGCCCGCAGACGAAAGCCTCGGCAACTCCGTAGGCAAATGCAGCATCCGCGGCTCACTTTGGTACTTCTTAAGATATGACGCACCATCAAGTTTGGTTTTTCTCCTCCGTGGCTTCTCCTTAGGCGATGGTCTTTTCCTAAACATATCCAAAATATCTTCATGTGCTTGATGATGTGCCAAGTCACGTGGGGTCCACCCGTGGACATCCGGCATGTCGATGTTGCATCCGTGATTGATTAAAAACTCGACTACAGACGTTTTCTCTTCGGATATGGCCTTGTGGAGCGCGGTGGTCCCCATACTGTTTCTCACCGTGATGTCACCGCCGTGTTTGATTATGTCTTGTAGCATTTCGATGCTGTTTTGTTCCACGGCAAATGAAGCGAATTCGCCTACGTCACCGTTGCTTAGGTTTGCACCGTTGTCTACGAGTAGTTTTATCACGGATTCGTTTCGCCCTACTATCGCACTCCATAGGGGAACATTTCCATCGGTATCTGTAACAATATACTATTAATAGCAACCTACTTTTATTTCTTTTGATTATTTTATTCTACTTTTGATATGTGTGAAGGCTTAAAAGTTAAAACCGAGGTAGTATAGGTTCTAGTTTCTTTTTAATTTTACATACAATATTTACCTTCTTACTTTTGTATCTACTTTATTCTTTACTCCCTCTCACCCTTTTATTCACCGCAAAAAAATTTGAAAATACAATGCTACAATTTGGTAGAGTTTTGGAAGTACAATGCCTTAATAACAAAAAATAGAAATTACGATGCTATAGTATATATAGAAAAGAAAGTAAGATGCTACAAAACAAAAATAAATACAAGTATGTTTGTTACGGCAAAATATTTTAAATAAAAGAAAGCACGATGATACACACTGTTCTTCATTTTGGGGTTGCAATTCTTGTGTTTATTTAGCTCGATTAAGGGTGTTCTTAGCATTATAATGGCAAAAATTGATCCGTTCTCTTTTTGGCTTTTTTTTTTTTTTTTTTTAACTTTACTCATTTAACCCCTTAATAATAAAAACAACCCAATGTGACCCATTTTTACATAAATGGATTAGATTTCAACAAAAAATGCAATTTCACAAGTTCAATACCTCTTCTATTTGGATCTGCTCCATAATCCAAGAGTAAAAGCACACATTCCAAACTTCCACTAGCAGCTGCAAGATTCTATAAAAACAATAATAACCGAAAAAAAAAGAATATTTTATTTAGCATTAATTAATACTTACCAAGGGCAAAAAAGGAATAAATTATCAAAATGTGGTTAGCTTACAAGAACTGTGCGTCCAGCATGGTCGACCTCATTTGCATCAAGGCCACCTCGTCTAAGCAATTTATGTAACAAAACATCATCACCTCTTGAAACTGCAAAACATAAACTTAAAGGCACATCCATTCTTCCTTGAGACAACATATTTTCTATATCTGCCAATACTGCTTCCATTATTGGGTCTGATTTTTCTTTCAAATGCTGCATCATTTCCATATCCCAAAAAAAATTTAAAAAAAAAACGTTTGATGAAGCAAAATATGTTATAAAAGGAATGAAATTGAAGCGAAAACATCATATAAACTCAAGAACCAAAAAAGTAATTTACTACTCTTTTTTCTTTATTTCTTACAAATGATAATACCTGAAGAAGATTGTTAATAATTATTGTCCCATCTGCAACATTTGACTGGATAATGTTGCGAAATTGAGTGCGATTCAATCTTAACAGCTGGCTCAATCGTTTTGTTCTAACTGTAAATACTTGTGGCCTATAACAAAGCACACCTATTTCACCACACACCTCCCCCGCTTTTAACTCTCTAACAACCTACAAACAGTAATTTTATTTTTCATTTTAGAAAGAAAAATAAAAAATAAAAATCATAGTTTAAAAGGGTATAATTTTCATTTTGTAAAGCACCTGTTCAACTCCAAATCTCCGAGAGATTATCTCCTGCGTCAAAAGTCCAATCAAAAGCTATTTAATTTAAAAAACAATATTGGAATATAGGGTTGAATTTTCAAAGTATAATGCTATAATACATGGAGAAAAGCTTGATATTAATATTACCACAGCACCAGATACCAAAATGTAGAAATCTGTTGGAGCTTCGTTTTGCAAGATCACATCTTCTTTGGGTGGAAAATACTCTGCTCTCATCTCTGACACCTACAAGGTTAAAAAAGGAAACAACTTATATAGTTATCCAAGTGGTAAATTTAACATAAACAATAAGAGAAAACACCATAATACTATAATATCCCTTACCAGTTGAAACAGCGTGTCATTTGACACCCCATTAAACAAGTACACTTGATCAACAAGCCCATAAAATAGAAAATTTGAAATACTCGATTGAATAGCTTTTGGAAGCAAATCAATAATTTCTTGTTGTTGCAACCATTCTGAGTCAGCTCGGTATTTCAAACATAAATGAGCAAGCATCTGATCTTGCAAACGTGGAGGCAAATGGTTCCTTTGTGCAAAACCTGATGCAGCTTGAATCGTCTCTCTCTACATATACACAAATATTAAAAAAAAAAAGATTATTTTCCTACAAAGAAAATCCAACAAGTGATACAAAAGAAGATACTTATATGAGGGAAAATCACTTACAAACCTCCTTGTTCGACCAGTCCTTTCAACAATTAAAGTTGTCATGTTTCCAAGGAGATATGCACTCAACCCCATATTGAACAACATAAAGCAAGTGGAAAACAACATTTCCTTCCAATTCACAGCATGAATATCACCATAACCAGTAGTTGTCAATGTGGTTGTACTCCAATAAATTGCTCTTACATAAAGTCTTGGTATGCTTTCTCTAGCAGCACTCGCATCAAGAGCCAACCATGTAGCAGACTGATCCTCATAACGATGTGCAATAAGATACAAGCAACACGCAGATAAGTGAACTGAAAACAGTGTTACCTACAATGACATAATCAAGATCTTCATTCAGAACAATTTTGTTCAATGCATTGTGTGTATAAAGAATGGGAATCAGAAATATACTCACACAAACAAGCCTTGCAACTCGAACCCAGAAATAGTTGAAATTTCGATCTTTCTCCAACCTGATGTAGTGTTGAATTTGAATATAAGTTTTTATTGTGGATTTAGAGTTTTAGTGATTTACTTCAAAGAATTTTATAAGTTTACCTTCCGAATAGATCACCAACTCTTCGAAGACGCCAAAGTCTAAGCATATTGAAATAGCCATAAGGATGGAGGGAACTAGGAAACATTTTCCTACCAATTTCAGAAGGAATGGAGGAAATGACATCAAACACGAACCATGTTGTTAAATACCTCCAAGCAATACGATTACGATCATCAATAAGAAGGTAGCTAATTTTATCCAGGTAGGCGACAAAGAAGGTTAAACCAATGTCAAAGGCAAAGAAAGCATTGACTACATTATCAGCGATAGAGAGAACACGTGCGGGTGAATCCAGAAATCCAAACTCAAATGGAGAAACCCAGGCTGTGTAAAACACAAGCACGACTAGAAATACCTGCCAAAGTCTGCATAGAATCAAACCTAATCAGCTCCATTGTACATGGAATGCTTAAGAATTCGTAAATTAGGAACCGAATTGACAATCAAACAACGATTAGAAACCTGTAACGATGATGTAAAGGGTTGATGGTGAAGGGGCGAAGCTTGACGCTCCGAGTAGATTGAGAACCGAGAGAGGGGAGAATACCGCTACGGATGCTGTGGACGGAGGAGAGATGTTCGTCTCTCGAAATGGAATCGAATTCGCTGGAATCATCCCCCATCCCACCGACACCGCCACCGCCACCTACGCCGAATCTTACTCCACCTACCCATGCTCCTTTCAAGAGCGTCATTTTTCTTCTTCTTCTTCCTCGCAAAATTCAAAACCCTAATTTCGTGAATTTTTTGATTTTTGTTCAGGTCGCCATACATATCTGAGTCTCCGGTGATCATCCACCTGTCCCGCATACCTTTTCTTCCTCCCCCTCCCCCTCCGTAGCCGTTGAAATCCAAGAATGTTTCGAAATTTTAATGCAGATCCTTTTGTTCTGTGTAATTTCCATTTTAGACCCTCAACTCTTAATCATTGAATTATGGTGAATATCTTTTATTGCTAAAAGATAATAACGTATTTGTTTGATAAGTTAAGAATATAAGACTAACGAACATCTTAAGTATCGATATGGCTTTTTCATATGAAATACAAATCATTCGGATTTTTTTTACTTAACTGTTTATTTTTGTGACAATTCATTAAAAGCCATTGTTATCCTCATATAGATCATATTCATGTTTGTCTTGATGATCTTCTTACATCAACTTTGACAAATATTATAATGGTTCATCTTTGTTTCTTGAAATTCAAACTCTACAAAGATTCTAATTACGAGTTGTTTGTTTTAGTACATAAATGAACTTCATAAGCTTAACATCCTTCACAACATATCTTGGTTTAGATATATGTTATTTCATATCTATGTTTGTCTATTCTTGAAGATCTACTTACACTTAACGTTTTTAAGGCCAAGTGTTTGATCAACCACGTTTCAAACATACACAGACTGAATCCTGCTCTCCATGACATCCTTCCATCTTGCAACCTTTAGGGTCTGTCATAACTTTCGATAGTTGTTATACTCTGATTGTTATCTACCAGTGACTCATTTACCTCAGTAATATAATATCTATATAACGAGGTGTATGACGACCTCTATAAGGAAGTGTGGAGGTATGTCAGTTTCCTCAGTAGGTCTTTCAACCTCGAATTAAATGTTAGGGCCAACTTTCAGTTATTCGTTGGTTGAATCTTAAGGCTTTTTGAGATCACTATGGCTCCCACTAGCCCTTTTGGCTATCAACTCCATGTCTCGAAAGACTGGCCTTTAAGCAACAAACACTTTGTTCTTATAGGGTTCGTTAAACAACTATCTAAAAGGCTTGTTGGAATATTCAACGAGATAACACATCTTTGTTCTAGGTTCTAGATTGTCGAGCGCTTCACGATGAGCATTAAGCCTTAGGGGAATGTGATTGCTGCAAACCCAGCAACGTTCGATAGTGCCAAGCGCCTTGCGCAAAAGCTATACAACCATGGAGAACGAAAGGGAATGAAGACTTCCTTCACTGAACCAAAGAAGGGGGATGATATCAAGAAAAACTGGGGAAACAAGAGGAAGGGGCAACTAGGGCTGTTCGTTTGGATGAATCAGTTTGATCCAATCCAATCAAGTGAATCCAAATTGATTTCGGTTTTCAAAACATTAATTCGAATAGTCCAAACTAAATTCAAATTCGATCCGATCCGATCCAATTACAATTCGGTTGGATCGGTTTTTATAATTCGGTTTTTAAAAACTAAGACATTTTAAAACGACATATAATTAGAATATTACCGAATTTTACACATGAAGCTAAAACAAATTATTTAGTTGCGATTTGAAATTTATAAACGACTATTCAAAAGGTATATTATATTTTAATATTTTATAGATAAAAAAGCTTTTAAGAGAAAATACATATTATATTTTTTATTAGGTGAAAATTTTTGAACCTATTTCAAAAAGTAAAATTACTATATATATATATATATATATATATATATATATATATATATATATATATATATATATATATATATATATAAAATAAATAATAAACTGTTATTCGGTTTTTTTGGGCTATTCGGTTCTCATTTTATAAACCATAACCAATCCAAAATCCAAAATAATAATTTGGTTTTGTTAAAAATCAATCCAAAAATCCAAATATCCGAACCAAATAGTCCAATCCAAATTGTCCAATTGGACAATTCCATTTTATCCAAATACTGAACAGCCCTAGGGGCAACAGACTCAAGAGTCTACGAAGAAGCAACAAATCGTAGCAGTTCACGCTGCTACCATTCCTACTACACCAACACCAGCTACACAAGCACCTACAAAACCATATGCAGGTTCTCTTCCAAAATGTGACAAATGTAATTTCCACCATAATGGCGCATGCCAAGATATGCAGTGCACCAATTGTAACCGGAAAGGGCACACCACCCGGCTTTGCAGAGCATGACCACAACAGAACAGCCAACCCAACAATGCTAGAGCAAGTCAATCATGTAATGGGTGCGGAGAGACTGGCCACTTCAAAAGAAACTGTCCCAAGGCCAATAATCATAATGCAGGGGAACAAGCAGAGTCCTAGCAATGGGATATGAGGAGGCTGTAAGGGATCCGACGGTAGTCACTGGTACGTTCCACCTTAACAACATCTATGCATGCATTTTGTTTGATAGTGGTACAAAAAGAAATTTTTTGAGTCATAAATTTAAGCACTTACTCAACCAACAACCCCAAAAATTGAACGAAACTTTCACGGTGGAAATGACAAATGGGAAAACAGAAACAAACAACGACGTATTCATAGGGTGCACGTTAACTTTAAATAATCACTCATTTCAAATCAACTTAATGTCAGTTACTATTAGAAGCTTTGATGTGATCATCGATATGGATTGGTTAAGCCCCCACCATGCCGATATTATGTGCTACAAGAAGGTCGTTCGCCTTCACCTACCCAACGATGAAACCCTGATTATTTGTAACGCTCGTGTTTCTGGGCTAAGCATTAAAGACGATGTAATAGTCTAGGTCAACTAATGTAACATATTTTGAAGTAATAAGAATAAATTATGTGAATTTATGTGCTTTATACTTAATTATTATGATTTAATAAATTAAGGATAAAAATAAGCGTCGAAAATAAATGTTAGATAGATCCGATATCTATGAAGAAAGTTGTAGTGATTGAAATAAGGATTTCAGAGATATAAAGAATACCGAAATCCGAGTTATAACGAAGAAGTTATGACCTGTCGAAGTTTCGCGACATAACCGGCACGACGTCGTGTGACGTAAAAATTGAGTTTACGATAAAATGCTTTTTAGCCTTAACGATCTTAATAAAAGTTGTAGTACACGTTAAACCGAGAGTGTGCAGAAAAAGAATGTCCAAATCTGACTTCGTATGAAGAAGTTTTGAATTTTTAACGGACTTTTCCTGTCCCGGCTTGTTAAAAATATAACATTAAAAATAAAGTCAAAATCAGCCAACAAAGTCTAAATGAAAGTTGTAGAGTATCATCTCACCTACGCATGGATATAAAGAACGTCAAAAACAGAGCTCGTATGCGAGAGATATGGATTTTAGAAGTTTGGAAAATCTGTATACGCCCCGTGTACATGAGTACGCCCAGCGTAATCGTGTGTGTGAACCAGAGTTGGCCACGTCACCCAAACCCTTGCTTGAGACACGTATCATATGGACTCGACACGTTCGGATCCACGTATCAGAGTATGCCCAACGTACCCGGTGTACGCCCGGCGTATTGAGCCGCAATGCATTACGCCCCGCGTACCAAGTGTTACGCCCAACGAATAGATTAACAGGGTAGTACACCCCGCGTACATAAGAATTACGCCCAACGTAATTCGTGTTTCAGCCCCTATAAATAGAAACCGATGGCTGCCGTATTTTGGTTTAGAATTCTCTCATTTTACACCCTCTACTCTCTCTCAATTTACTCTAACACCCCCCGAAGTCCCGACACCCCAAAGATCCCGAGAAAAGATTTTTCAAGACAAAACTCTTCCCACATGAAGCCCAATTTTTGAGAAATCATCCCGGTTTCATCAAAAAAGATTATTTTAAGAAACGAGGTGTTGTTCGATTTTCGTTAAATCAAGTGAATGTGTAGTCACTTTCATCTTACACATAGATATGAAGTATTTTATATAAAATACATGCTATGTGAATATATATTGTTTGTTTATTTGAGATGGATGTTGAATGAATGATTTATACATGTTTTAAATGATTTAAACTGTATATGTATTTTATATCTACAAAAATGTTGGGTAAAACATGAGTAGATAAAATAGTTGGTATGTGATGAAATATGAGTTGGATAAATGAGATGATCAGTGATATAGATCATGAGATGAGGGGTAAAATATGAGAGAATCACTTACCCAAACGTTGGCCCCCATCATTCAACAAAGTATGGATGACAACCATGGACTATTCTAGACGGTCCGTGGAACACTAGCAGGCTCGCAACCTATAGATGTTGTGAACTATATGTTCATCAGATGTACTCTAAAAACCCATTGACATGTGTTGCAGGTGGATTCCCATGAATAATGTTGTCAAGAAATGAGAGCTATGGAGTTAGCACATGTTGTATAAACCCTGGCAGCTATGGACTTAGTGTCTGTTGTATAAACCCTGGCAGCTATGGATTTAGTGTCTGTTGTATAAACCCTGGCGACGATGTGACTTCGTTCCTATTCCTTAGGATGAATCCTTAGAATGAGTGATAGATGATTCTTAGGGTAAATCCTTAAGAGATAAAGAAGATAATGGGTATGGGTAATTCGGTTAATTGTTTGATGATAAAACACAATAATTTTATTATTGTGGGTTGAAAACCCTATGTACTCACCAGGTTTCCCAACCTGACCCACTCAAGTTATTTTTATCATAGGTTTCGATATGAAGCTACGTTACACTGAAAGATTAAAGGAGATGTAAAATCACTAGTATAAATGAATGTAAGTTCTATTTATGCTTATGTTTTTGTATTGACGATTGTAACGCCCGTAGATCCGGGCTAGTCAATATAAGAGATAATAGGGGTCGCAAACGACTTTTCGACAAAAAATTATTTAGAATAAATAATCTTAACCAAGTTGTATAATATGTTCTGGAAAACTCTAAGAGACCCGAGTCTAAGCATTGCAACATACGATAATAGGTCATTAGAATATGACACATCGTTCCATTGTAGTAATAAATGAACTTATCTTAAGTTTGTATCCAGTGAGGATCGAGATTGTGACTTGAAGGTCATAATCTGGAGTCTAACGTGAGATAGGGAGCCAGTGCAAGATCGAGCACTGCCTACAGTCAAGGAGTCCAAGAGTTAGATACTCATTCGAAGAAACAGAGAAGTTACGATTATTACCTAGGATGAAGAGATAACGTATGGAGTCATTATACTGCCCTATTTCGTTGAAGATTCCGGGACGTAATCATCCTAAGGGGGAGATAATTGTAACGCTCGTAGATCCTGGCAAGTCAATTTAGAGATAATAGGGGTCGAAAACGACTTTTCGACAAAAAATTATTTAGAATAAATAATCTTAAGCAAGTTGTAGAATATGTCTCAAGGATTCCGTACATATAAAGAACGCCGAAATCCGAGTTATAACGAAGAAGTTATGACCCGTCGAAGTTTCGCGACGGAACTAACACGATACCGGGAAGCGTAAATAATGAATTTACGGTAGAGCGACTTTCATCCTTAGCGATCTAAACAAAAGTCATAAAATACGTTGAACTAAGAACATACAAAAAAAAAGAACGCCCAAATCTGACTTTGTATGAGGAAGTTATGAATTTTCTAAGATTTGGCTTAGCAATGCACAACCCGAAACTCGAATTTTAGATCGGTCGGTTCTTGGCCTACGCGACCTAAATGAGAATTGAAGATCTTATTAATAGGAACTCAACGGTAAAAAGACAGACGAAAACAAAGTCTATATGTAGAAGTTATGAATTTTACGCGGACATTTAATAGTATAATCTCCTCGTACTGTTAAATTTAAGATCAGTCGAGAATTAGCAGACGGAGTCAAAATGAAAGTTGTAGATCTTATTTTTACCTACGCGTGGATATAAAGAACGTCAAAGACGGAGGTCGTATGTGAATGTTACGGATTTTAAAAGTCGGAAGTGTGCTCTGCGAAAATGAGTGATGTGGCACAATCTTGGCCATTGTTTTCTCCCCAAGTCTTGCCACTAGATGGTGACATGTGGCACCAAGTTCAGCCATTTTTCACCCTATAAATAGAACCTCTCCCACCCTCATTTTCTTCACACCTTTCCCATTCTTTCTTGTCTTTACTCTCTCTCTCTAGAACCTCTCTCTAGCCCCGAAACCCCCCGAAAAGCCTAGGGAACCTTCCTAGCACGAGGTGGAAGCCCCAGAGTGCTCGACGGCTCCGAGAAGAAGAGCTTTTCGGCTCGGGAACGCTGCTCCAAGCAAAGCCCGGTTTCTATAAAACCCACTGTAAGTGAGCTACGTCTACGCTATTTTTAATATAGCTTTTATTTAATTATAGTAACGTTATTAGGAACTTATAATAAGTAATTGGGCTATTATTATGGGTTATATAAGTATTATTTAATGCTTATATAATAGTAATAATAGCTAGACTATTAATTAGTCTCGGCGAATAATAGACTAAACTCTAGTGGTAATAATACTAGGTTTCGTCGAAGGAAATTATTTTTAAGAAGCGAAGCGCTGTCTGAGTTCGGAATCACCACATTTTCAAGTGAGTGCATGGTCCCTTTCATCTTACACATAGATATGAAGTATTTTATATAAATCGTGCTATGTGTGCATATCATCTGTATACTTGCTAACTATGCTGGATGAACGATTTTATACAAGTTTCATATGATTTAAACTGTATATGTATTTATATCTACATAATATGTTGGGTAAAACATGGGCAGATGAAATATTAGTTGGATGATGAGTTGAGAGGTGATATAGACCACGAGGTAATGGTGAGAGGTGGACGATGTGAGAAGCCTTGTTCCCAAATGCTGGCCCCTTCATCTAGCAGAGTATGGATGACAACCACAGACTATTCTAGACAGTCCAGTGGAACACTAGCAGGATCGCAACCTGTAGGTGCTGTGAACGATGTGTTCACCGGTATACTCTAAAAACCCATTGACATGTATTGTGAGTGGACTCTCGAAAACGATACTGTCAATAAACGAGATAACCCTAGCAACTGTGCTCGAAGGACAATACTGGCAGTTGCGCCTCACATAGAATGTCACAATTCTGGCAGTTGCGCCTAAGTGACAGAACTAGCAGCTATGCTTGACAGATGTGTCATTGACAACGATGGAATTCATACCTATTTTTTAGTATAATCCCTAGGAATGAATGAACGAGAAATAGCCGATTCTTAGGGTAGATCCTTAAGAATAAAGAAGATAATGGGGATGGGTAATTGGGTTAACTGTTTGATGATTAAACATAATAATATTATTGTGGGTTGAAAACCCTATGTACTCACCAGGTTTCCCAAGCTGACCCACTCAATTTATTTGTATCACAGGTGTCGATATAAAGTTACATTACATTGAGAGATTAAGGAGATATAGATCACTAGTGTAAATGAATGTAAGTTCTGTTTATGCTTATGTTTCTGTATTGAGAATGACATCCCAAATGTTTTAAAATGAATAAAATACTTTTCTTTGGAAATGTTTTAATAACGTATTTATCGTGTTTTTCTGGGAACAAATTCCGCAACATTTTTATTAAAAGATGTACTCTGATTTTCATAAAGCATAAATAAAATCGGTCTTTTCTGGCCGTGAAAATGGGGATGTCACAACGATGACATCCCAAAGTTTTAAAATGAATAAAATACATTTCCTCGGAAATTATTTGATAATATATTATCATGTTTTTGGGAATAAATTCCGCAACGTATTCCCTTAAAAGATACTCTGATTTTTAAAATCAAGCATAAACAAATCGGTCTTTTTGGGCGGTGAAATTAGGGATGTCACATAATTTATGGTGATAAACCCGGTGTAAACCTCCGTCTCATCTCGTGCATTAAGGCACAAAAGTGCTTGCACAAAAAGAACCATGCCTTCCTAGCCCACTTGGTGGATAAAAAGAAGGAAGAGAAGAGCATCAAAGACATCCCGAAGGTGTGCGATTTTCCAGAAGTGTTTCCTGAAGACCTCCCGGGAATACCCCCTGCACGACAGGTCGAATTTCGGATTGACCTGGTACCCAGAGCCACGCCAATTGCCAAACACCGTATAGATTAGCCCCTGTAGAAATGCAAGAGCTCTCCATCCAATTGAGAGTGTTACTAGATAAAGGGTTCATAAGATTGATCTTCTCTCCTTGGGGAGCTCCGGTTTTGTTTGTCAAAAAGAAGGATGGGTCTTTTCGCATGTGTATCGATTACCATGAACTCATCAAGCTCACCGTCAAGAATCGATACCCTATTCCTCGGATCGATGATCTATTTGACCAGTTACAATGAGCCTGTTACTTCTCAAAGATAGATCTAAGGTCCGAATACCACCAACTGCGAGTCCGAGAAGAAGACATCCCCAAAACCGCATTCCGAACACGCTATGGCCACTATGGATTCGTAGTAATGCTCTTCGATCTAACGAATGCACCCACTGCATTTATGGATCCGATGAACCGAGTCTGCTGACCCTATCTTGACAAATTCGTGATTGTGTTCATTGATGATATACTCCTTTATTTATTAAGTAAAGAAGAACACAGCCAACATTTGCCGCAGATTTTGCAGACTCTAAGGATAGAGAAGCTATACGTGAAATTCTACACGTGCGAGTTCTAGATCCACAGAGTGGATTTTGTTGGACACATGGTCAATGAAGAGGGAATACATGTAGACCCATCCAAGATCAAAGAAATTGAGGGCTGGGCAACCCCAAGAACCCCGATGAAGATCAGGAAATTCTTAGGCCTCGCTGGTTATTACAGGAGGTTCATTCAGAATTTCTCCAAGATCGCCAAGCCACTCACCGCTCTAACCCAGAAGGGTGTACCCTTCACCTAGGAGACAAAACAAGAGGTTGCCTTTCAAACCCTGAAACAAGCCCTCTGCAGTGCTTCGGTGTTGTCTATTCCAGAGGGAAACAGAAGATTTTGTGGTATATTGCAACACTTCTAATCCAGGGTTATACCACTCACGATCTTGAGTTGGGAGTTGTGGTCTTCGCTCTAAAGATTTGGAGGCACTACCTCTACCGGACGAAGTGTACCATTTTTACAGACCACAAAAGCCTCCAACATATCCTGAACCAGAAGGAACTAAACATGAGACAATGACGATAGGTTGAGCTGCTAAATTATTGTGAATGTGAGATCCTATACCATCCAGGCAAGACCAATGTGGTGGCCAATGACCTAAGCAGAAAAGAATACTCGGGTCGTCGAGTGAGAACACTAACGATGACCATCCATTCCCACTTGTCTTCACAAATCAAGGAGGCTCAGCTGTAAGCCTTGAAACCATAAAATGTCACGAACGAAGCCATGCGTGGAATGGATAAGAACCTAACCATTAAAGAGGAAGGAGCCTACTACTTTATGGAACGGATATGGACACTAAAGTTTGGTGGATTTAGATACATGGTTATGAATGAAGCACACAAAACAAGGTACTCTGTCCATCCCGGCTCTGATAAAATGTACATGGATCTCAAACAACATTATTGGTGGCTGAATATGAAAGCTGGAATTACTACCTATGTGGGCAAGTGCCTGACTTGCGCCAAAGTTAAGGTAGAGTATCAGAAGCCCTCGGGTCTACTACAACAACTGGAGATACCTGAGTGGAAGTGGGAGCGAATAACAATGGATTTCATAACCAAATTGCCCAAGACGGTAGACAGAATGGATGCCATCCGGGTGATTGTCAATCGGTTGACCAAATCCGCCCATTTCCTGCCAATAAAGGAAACGTATAAAATGGAAAGGCTAACCCAAATCTACATAAAGGAGGTTGTAAGATTATATGGTGTGCTAATATCTATTATCTCGGACAGAGATAGTAGGTCCACCTCTCGGTTTTGGCAGTCGCTACAGAGGTCGTTGGGAACCCAGCTCGATATGAGCACCGCCTACCATCCCCATACAGATGGGCAAAGTGAGAGGACCATCCAAACATTGGAGGATATACTAAGGGCCTATGTGATAGACTTTGGCAAGGCATGGGATGTCCACTTACCATTGATTGAATTCTCGTACAACAATAGCTATCACACGATCATCAAGATCTCTCCCTTTGAGGACCTTTATAGACGAAAATGTCGATGACCTCTTTATTGCGCGGAGGTAGGAGTCACATAATTGGCAAAGGGACTGGTACCCAACAACACTCTCACAGGTCCTGAAATTATCCGAGAAACAAATGTGGAGATCGTGCAGATTATGGAACGACTGAGGGCGTCCAGGGACCGACAGAAGAGCTACGCGGACAAAAGGCGAATGCCTCTGGAATTTCAGGTAGATGATCACGTGCTGCTCAAGGTCTCTCCCTGGAAAGGGATGATAGGCTTCGGGAAGCGGGGTAAATTAAATCCTATGTACATCGGACCCTTTGAAATCCTTGCTAGGATTGGTCCGTTGGCTTATAAGCTCCAACTACCACCTGAACTCAACAATATACACCCTGTCTTTCATGTGTCAAACTTGAAGAAATGCCTATCTGACGAAACTCTCGTTGTTCTGCTTTATGAGATTGAGGTGAATGAAAACCTTCATTTCGTTGAGGAACCCATGGAGATAATGGACAGGGAAGTGAAGCAAACGAAACAAAGCCACATTCCTATTATGAAGGTTCGATGGAGCGCCAAAAGAGGACCAGAGTTAACCTGGGAGCGCGAAGACCAGATGATGAAAAAGTACCCACATATTTTCCCTAGTTCTTGAAGGCTACTCTAGAATGAATTTCGGGACAAAATTCCCTCTAACAGGGGGATGATGTCACAACTAGCAAAATTAAGATTGAGAGAGTGATTCATGTACAAATATTTCCTCTATGTAACCTTGCAACATCAAACTGGTGAAATTCAAACTACAATGTTGTTTAAATCCATATGTGCATACATTATGAATCAAGTCGAAATAGCCTCATGCAAGCCAAAAACTTGATCCAATAGCTAAGCCCAATCGATATTGGGCCTTGGTGAAGAATTCTCAGCCCAAACCCTCTAGGCCGAAAGCACATTTTTCCCTTGGGCCTTATAGGACCGAAAACTCTCTTATTAGGCCCAAGTAAGCCCAAAAGCCATACACCCCTTATTGGTCCGAAAACCCCTTTCTTTTGGGCCTTCCATTGGACCGAAAACCCTTCTATTGGATCAAATAAAACCCAATTAAACCCAAAAAGCCCATACATTCTTCAAAACAACAAACTCTTTATGGAGTTAGGGTGTTTTTAGCCACCCTAAAACCGAAAACCCCCTCTCAAGGTGATGAAATCGGAATTGGAGGCAAGTAAAACAAAAAAAAAGGGAAAAAGAAATTGAAATTAGTGGTGACACCTCATAATTACCCAACAAATCTCAAGGTAATTACCTATCATATATCCATGTAAGAGCTCATAACCATCATGTATCAAGAAGAGTCGCATCCCTCGCCCTCTCTCTTATTACTTACGACCGATCACCCCTCCCACACTCACACAAAAATCCTTCACTCACTTCACTCTCAAGCTTCTCTCATTTCTCTCTCAAAAATTCGTTTGTGGTGCAATCCTCAAGGGTTTTCTTCAAACAACTCACAAGAACTTGGTAAGCTTCTTGTAAACTTAAGTGATTTTTATACATATTTAAGTTAAGAACTCCATGTTTACACACATTTCATGTGTAGTTTCTTAGAACATCATCCAATTTGCGTGACCTTCAAACTACACAAAGCTAGGCTCAACAACATCTTTCTTCTTCTTCTTACCACATGAAATCAAGGCGAGCTTCATACCCCCATGTTTTTCGGGAGGGGGGGGGGGGGAGAATACAAGTCAAGTTTCGTTTAACCATTGGATATTTGCATGTACCTACGTGTTTATGTGTTTAACCTTTGGGTATTTGCATACATCTTAGTTGTGTGTTGAAAATGGAACAAGTTCTTGTGAAAGAAGGGATTTTATCTTGTGTATCTTCATAAAAATCGTTATGAATGTGTTTGTTAACATTTATGCTACATAAAAACTTCTAGACTTGGGTTGTACACTCAAAAGTTTCGAAAACATGCCATATATATATATATATATATATATATATATATATATATATATATATATTATATATATCCATGCATGTTTAACTCTTGGATATATACATACTATTTTGTTTATAAAACCCACACAAAATTTGGATTAAATGAAAAGTTATCATTTGTGATAATATAAAAATCGTGACTCCCTAGAGTCAAATCAACATGAAAATATTTTTGACTCAAAACTTTCAAACCGGTAACAAGGTGCAAAAGGTAAATACATAACTTGATATTTTTATTACAAAATAACTATATTTGTAAAATAGTCGTAAATTTGTATCCACTATTTTAATGGTTTAAAGCCCAATATATTATGCTATTTTTACACCAAATGTTACAACTAGACACACTTAATGATGACTATTTATATAAAGTGTTATAAATAGTTTAACCAAAATGGTGTACAAAACAGTTCATGACAGAAAGAGTGGCGTGTCGTAAACTGTGTGCCATAAAAACTATTAAGGCATGGATATCAATCTGCATGTCATGAAATCTGTAAATCGCGTGTCATAAAATGAATAATATGAAACCTGCGAATCGCGTGTCATAAAAGATTTGTCACAAGTTTGCAATAAAAAGCCACTTCCTTATTTGATAAAGGGACTCGAAATTTGTTTAAATCCGTTAATGCTCTAGTGAGACACTATCTTCATCGTACAATCCTAACGTACACTCTAAGTCCTGTAATTATAACCAGAGTCTCCTGGAGGGAGAGCGAGGTAATTGTGTATAGATCTATACGGGGATTGACACCCCCACACCTGACCTGTTCGTTATAGCTAGACGGGGCCAGTCTAGGGTGACAAATATCGTACCAAAACCGACGCCTGAAGAACGTCATGACAGGCATAACAGTCACACCAAGCATGGTTATAATGACTCACATAGGGATTAACAACACTATTTTGGATTTACGGAGAATATACACTTCATTGGCTTTAAAAAAATTACAAAACTACGCTTCATTTTTTTCAGTACACTATTATCAGCACTCTAGTCTTAGGGTTTTAAGACTATAATTTCTCATACAACAGAAAATATTGGATTTTCTGGGAACACACTCTTTACAATTACAAACAAAAGAAAACAAAGGACATGCATGCAATTACTCACGGTTTTGGAACGAGACTTACAAACCATTTTTCACAGAAAATATCGGATTTTCTGGAGTCCTACAAATTATTACAAACAAAGATGTTACAAATCTTTTCATACAAATATGCTTATGAACTCACCAACATTCAATCTTGACGATTTTCAAAATGACTTGTATTCTCAGGGAACAAGTAAGCAGGTACCTAAGAACCGGATTCACTGCATTTTGAAATTTCATACTTTATGTCACTTGTGTAATTTCATGAACAGATACAGTATGTAAAAAATGTAAGTGTGTTATCTCAATGTATGTTGTTTGGTTGCTATGTTTCATTCATATTCAATTGTTGTGATACTATACAATAACGTCATCCGCCCCCGGATGTTTCCACCGTCCTGGTTTAGGGGTGTGGCAATATATTAAAGAAAAGTTGTTTTGATTAAAACAATGTTTTGGGACAGATTACACGCTAGTAAAAGAATACTTTATTTTAAATAAGCATAAAGAAAAAGTTTTAATTGGCCGTAAAAATGGGGATGTGAAGGTTGGTATCAGAGCATTAGTTCAAGTGAACTAATAATTAGGAGGATTTCTAGACTTAAACTTAAAATGCTAAGTGATGATCATGAGATGTGTGTCTATGACATCAGGTAGTGTACCTGAATTAACACAAGCACTAGCTTACTTTAGGATAAAATGTTTAATTTGCTAATATGTGCTATAAGATTTATATTATACCATGCCTTAGGTTGCTTACCTAAATTGTTGTTACTTGAATTGATTTAAGGTCGGTTGTCGACCTTGATTTGGAAACTTTTTGTGTTCAGGATTCTAAAAGTATAAATTAATGTATTAGAACTTGCATATAACTTTTCGAAGTGATAAGGAAGAATATGAATTTAAACATAACTAAAACTTTCCCTATCATAAAATACTCGCCTTCTGGTACACTGAACAACTGATATGGTGTGCAGAATGTCATGGTGAGAACTCATAATGGATTAGGAAACGGTAATGGAAATCAACAACCTAAACCTTGATGTGTGATCGAGCGTGCACCAGAAGTTGTGCCAACAACTGAACCGATCACGATATCAGGAGTTCAAGTCATGATTAGGGTTATGCTAGTTGAGCAAATGGAAGAGACTAGAAAACTACTCCAAGGGAATAAGAGAGAAGTCACTGCACCGGTAGATAAAGCAATGTTAAATGAGGGATAGTCTGAAGAAGGAAGCTCTAGTAGGATTGTCGACAAAGTAGAACCGCAAAGAGTTAGGAGGAACAAACCTGACGAAGGGATTGAAAGAAATATATGTAAGTATAAGGACTTCATGGCTTCCAAACCAGCAAGTGTTTCTGGAAGCCCAACACCTATAGAAGTCATAGACTGGTTCTCTGAGATGGAAATGGTATTCAATAGTTGTGACTGCAGCGACCGAAAAAAGACCATCTTAGCAGTTAGACAACTAAAGACCGGTGTGTTAAGCTGGTGGAAGACGTAGGTGCTGGATAAGGTGTCTAAGTCCATAACTATATTTGGTATGTACTTGACCGACCCAACATGGTCCATTTGGGTTGCACTTCACCGAAACAAATGTATATGGATAATCTTTTGAGAATAGTATGAAATCATATTATTTAATTAGTATTGATCAAGAATTAACTTGGAATTAATTTAGTGATCAAAAGAGAATAATTAAATATGGACTCTTATATATATATATATATATATATATATATATATATATATATATATATATATAGAATGGGCCAAGTTCATTTAGGATGGGCTAAGCTTACATGGATAGTCCATGAACTTTTTAACTTATGGATCCTATGGAAATGAAAGGTCATGGGTATTAGGGTTTACATGAATGTAACCCTAATCCTCCATACTATATAAAGAGGTCTTTGGCTCATGAAATGGAACTAGTGTGTGTGAGAACAAAGGGTGACCGATTTCTAGTGTGCTTTCTATTCTCTCAAGTCTTCCAAGGTGTTTTGGTGATTTGTGATTCCAATTGAGGCATCCACATTATTGGTGCTAGGCTCTCATAACTCCAAGCAATCAACCACAATGAAAAGTTATGTTATTCTACCAAGTTTTTATATTACTAGTACCCCATAACATGCTAGTTAGGTTGAGAACCTTGGAAAATCAAATTTGTATGTATAATAGAGAAAACATAGATCCAATGTTTCTAGGGTTTCATGTACACCATAGGATTGTTAGAATGCTCAAAACCCTTTAGTGGTATCAGAGCCTACGCTTGTTTTCATTATACTTGATGGAAAATGCTTGAAAAGGTCGAAAATTTGTTCACTGATCAGTGGAATCGCCAAGTCCATGGGGGGACTCGACGAGTCCAAGTGTAAACTCAACCTACTCATCGAGTAGGTTCTTGTACTCGGCGAGTAGGAGGCACTGTGTGCAGATTTTTGAGTTTTGCTGTTGAAAATGGACTAGAATCATTACCGTAAACTGTTTTGGACTTATAAAACCTTTTTTGATGTGATAATGATTATGTTAATCCATT
Source organism: Lactuca serriola (assembly GCF_051521515.1). Lineage (NCBI taxonomy): Eukaryota > Viridiplantae > Streptophyta > Magnoliopsida > Asterales > Asteraceae > Lactuca > Lactuca serriola. The sequence continues at coordinate 74,234,370 of NC_136412.1, read as the reverse complement.
TTCAATGGTTATTATCAAAATTTTCAAGTTTTATATATGTTTATATGATTCTTGAAATTGTTGATATGAATGTTCATACTTATGAGTTTTAGTAGATCATAGGAATTATTTGCAAATTGTTTGTTAGTGTAATTCTTGATCTAAGTGTCAATCAATGGACTCCATAACTTGTCCTCAAGTTATGGAATTCCAAAATTCTTTTCTTTAAGAACCATTAAAACTCATAAGTTATAGAAATGAAAAGTATTGAATAGTTTCAAAACTTGCCCTCAAGTCTTTGAATTTGTAAAAGTCTCACACACACTTTAATTCCAAACCATAGAGTTTTAAAAGTTAAAATTCAACCCTTATACTTTATAATATTAATGTTTAATATATATATATATATATATATATATATATATATATATATATATATATATATATATATATATATATAAGAACAAAGCCAGTCTTACCGTTAGTAGGCCTCATTCACGAAGTCGGTCTATAAGGCTGGTATAAGGTTGTTGCCTATAAAATGGTAGCTTAATGGATGTTCACTCTCACCCACCGCTTCCTTGATTAGTGGAGGGTCGTTAGCCGAACGGGTAGGACAAGGACTATAATTCTCATCAAAAGTATAATGATAAATATAAAGTAACTAAACGTTTTATAAATTCCCAATCTTAGTTACTTTAGGAAAATGTGAAATTGGTGCTACCCCATGAAATTACACTTTGTACCTTACCAAGTCGTTGGTGGAGCGTGTGTGGGTAACCGGCACACTAACATAGACTAGTAAGAGTGACAAAGGGTGACTTAATGTTTATCATATATCGTTGGAACGCGTGTGGGTAACCGACACATTGATTAGGTGATAAAGATTAAGGGTACCAAGTTAATTTGCATGCTTATTCACACCTTGTTTGTGATCCTCGGTATCCCAGTCACAAACTTGAGAGGACACAATCGAGATTTAAACATACCATTGAAAAGTCCAATGAATCTCAAAATATCTAGGAGTTTCAATACAATTAAAACCTAATAATTTATTTCGTTTTTCATGGTGGAAATTGGTGAATCGTCATTCGCCTACCATCAAATATTTTATAGCTTGGATTACGACATCCCTCTTCCAAGTTATAAAGTATTGTGTTGGGTCCTAGCCTTAATATTACATTTGGGTGTCTTATTAAGGATTCTATATCTAGTCTAAACTTGTCTTTCTTCTTTTCAGATGTCTTCCAACAATGTTGCTTCTGGGTTAAACCCTATCGACTCATTCTCTCTCATGAACCTTTATGGGAGAGTCATCTTTGATGGTTCAAACTTTAATGATTGGATCAGGAACATCAGGATGGTCACACGTTACAAGGACAAGGAATATGTCCTCGAAAAAGAGCTAAAAGAAATTGATGAGTCTACTGCTAATCCAGAGGAGATCGTTGACTTTAGGGTACATGAGAGAGATGTTGGAACTTTGTTAAATGGAAAACACTCTCTTTGGGACTTGTCCCACATTGGAAGAAAGAGGAAACTTATACTCCCTTAAAAAGCCTCCTACTACTTGTTTACTAATTAGATCAAAGGCTTGGACTAGAGGGATTGGGTTGGATTTGGTGATTGGGCTAGTCAAATTGGTCTTGAAAGCTTATATTAATATATATATATATTTAATGGTCAAAGATTGGCCTTGGGCCTTGGGGCTCTTGGGCTCTCATTGACTAGTTACAATATTTTATATATATATTAATCCGATTTTGACTTTTATTATATATTAAAAATCTGTTAAATTCGTTTTAACTGTTTTGACAGTTAATTTCGGTTAGCAGTTTTGGAGGGAAAAAAACCTGTCAATCTATATGTATAAATAGATCACCAAAGACCAGATTTCGGGTTCATAATTATTGCATACAGATTCCTCTTATAATTTTGTACTCCAAATACAATGAAGGGAACATAGAGAATTTCGTTAGAATCAAGAGAAGTTCTTGGTTGATTGTTGTATCCTCTAGACAGATCCCTACCAGGGAAATTTCTGTCTTAGGACACTGCAATTTCCAGGCCTCAATCTACATAATTTCGTTTTTGTGTTTCTGTTGTAAGCATAAACCATCAAGTATGTTTTCTGCAAACTGATTCTTGTATATTTCATATATATATTTCAATTTCGTTTGTTTTATTTCTGTTAATCTTGTTGATTGTATACTTCTGTCATAACAATCTAAGACAGAAATCAAAGAGTGAAGAATGGATCAAAATTCCATCATCAAAACACATGTGGAAAAGCCTGAGAAATTCAAAGGCTCAGACTTCCGGAGATGGCAACAGAAGATGTTGTTTTATCTAACAACTCTTCATGTTTCCAATGTTCTCACTGATGATTCTCCCTCTCCTCCTACTGGTGTAACCACTGCAGAAGGAACAACACCACCCACTGCAGCCCAATTGGCAGAACATCAAAGGGCTGTGGAAACTTGGAACACAAATGAATATAATTGCAGAAATTATATTCTAAATGCCCTGGATGATTCCCTCTATGATATCTACTCTACCATCACTACTGCAAGAGAGATATGGGAATCACTGGAAAAGAAATACAAAACAGAAGTGGCATGTTCCAAGAAATTCGTGATTGGAAAGTTCATGAATTTCAAGATGGTGGATACCAAATCTGTCCTCAAACAGGTAGAGGAAATTCAAGTCATTGCACATGATCTTGAAGTTGAAGGTATGGGTATAAACTCTAACTTTCTTGTTGGTTCAATCATTGAAAAACTTCCTCCTTCTTGGAAGAATTTCAAACTATATCTTAAACACTTAACTGATGACATGAGTTTTGAGCAACTTGTGTTGAGAATTCGTGTGGAAGAAGATAACAGATTGAATGAGAAGGCAGATGCAAATTCCTTTGGAACCAAGTGCAAACTTTGTTGGAGAAGCAAGTAGTTCAAGGACAAAGCACAACAACAAGAAAGGGAAGCAAGGCTCCAAAAACTCTTCCAAAGATGGCAAAAACCATGGCCCAAACAAAAAGAATTTCAAGAAGAATTCTGGTCCATGTTATGTTTGTGGCAAAACTGGACACAAGGCCAAAGATTGCAGATTCAGGAGGGGTCAAGGAGGAAATAATGGAGGAAACAATGGAGGGAACAATGGAGGGAACAATGGAAACAATGGTGGCAATTCTGGTGGAGGAAATTCTGTTCAAGCAAACATGGTTGAATCACCAAATCAATTTGTTGCTGTGATTCAAACCAACATGGTTAGCAATTGTGTGGATTGGTGGATTGATACCGGAGCCTCAAGGCACATTTGCAACTCTCGAACCATGTTTTCTACATACCAGAAAGTCTCGGATTCTGAACCAATGTTTATGGGGAATGGCTCTACTGCAAAAGTTGAAGGAAAGGGAAAAGTGAAACTACAACTGACTTCTGAAAAAGAACTTGTTTTATGTGACGTCTTGCATGTTCCTGAAATTACTAAGAATTTGATTTCTGGTCCTATTCTTAGTAACAAAGGTTTCAAACTTGTATTTGAATCTGATAAGTTTGTTCTCACCAAGGGTGGGATGTATGTTGAAAAGGGATACCTTAGTGAGGGTCTCTTCAAAGTCAGTGTCTTACCTTTGTACTATGGTGTTGAAACACCAAAAAATGATGTAACCAATATTAATGCTAATGCAATAATGGGCACTACTAGCCCCTCTTCTATGTATATGCATGATCCTTCAATTTTGTGGCATTCTCGTTTGGGACATGTCAATTTTCGTTCTATTCAAAGAATGGCAAAACTTGGCATGTTACCAAAATGTTCATTAGATAAAAACATAAAATGTGAGGTTTGTGTAGAATCAAAATTTTCACAACATCCTCATAAATCAGTTGAAAAATCTAATGAAATACTTGGCTTAATCCACTCTGATTTATGTGATTTTAGAGCAACACCTACAAGAGGAGGAAAGAATTATTATATATCCTTTATTGATGATTGCAGTAAGTATTGTTATATTTATTTGTTAAATACCAAAGATGAAGCCTTGAATTATTTTAAGAATTACAAGGCTGAAGTTGAAAATCAACTTGACAAAAAGATCAAAATTCTAAGGTCTGATCGAGGAGGAGAATATGAATCCAAAGACTTTGCTGAATTTTGTTCTTTAAATGGTATTATACATCAAACAACTGCTCCATATACTCCTCAGCAAAATGGAGTGGCAGAAAGAAAGAATAGAACATTGAAAAACATGATTAATTCAATGTTAATTACTTCTGGAACACCACACAATCTGTGGGGAGAAGCATGTCTTGCAGCAAATACAATACTTAATAGAATTCCTCATAAAAAGAGTGATAAATCACCCTATCATCTGTGGAAAGGGAGGTTACCCTCTTATAAAAGGATGAAAGTGTGGGGTTGCCTTGCTAAGGTACAAGTACCTCTTCCTAAGAGGACTAAACTTGGACCAAAAACCATAGATTGCATCTATCTTGGCCCTGCCATGAATAGTGCAACATACAGGTTTCTTGTGTATAAATCACATGTTGATGAGATCCATAACCAAACCATCATGGAATCAACAGAGGCTGAATTCTTTGAAAATATTTTTCCTTTTAAGGATAAAGGGAAAGAGGTTACCTGCTCTAGGAAAAGACCTCTAGATGATGGACTGAATGATACAATTCCAGACAAAAGTTTACAATCAAATGAAGAGAATTCTTCAAAGGTTCAAGAAGAGAACTTAGAACCTAGAAGAAGCAAACGGGGCAAAATAGCTAAAGATTTTGGACCTGATTACATGACCTATGTAGTGAATAAAGAACCACAAACATATAAGGAAGCTATGGACTCCTCTGAAGCTCCTTACTGGAAAGAGGCAATCAAAAGTGAGATTGACTCCATTGTGCAAAATAACACTTGGAAATTGGTAGATTTGCCACCTGGGCAAAAAACAATTGGACACAAATGGATATTCAAGAAGAAGTTTAGACCTGATGGTACCATTGAGAAGTACAAAGCTCGTTTAGTAGCTAAAGGGTATCGTCAAAAAGAGGGTCAAGACTTCTTTGACACCTATTCACCTGTTACAAGAATTACATCAATTCGCACATTAGTAGCAATTGCAGCCATTCATAATTTGGAAATACACCAAATGGATGTGAAAACTGCCTTCTTGTATGGTGAAATAGATGAAGAGATATATATGAATCAACCTGAAGGGTTTGTGGTTAAAGGTCAAGAAAACAAAGTCTGTAAGTTAGTTAGATCACTTTATGGACTAAAACAGGCTCCAAAGCAATGGCATGAGAAGTTTGACAACACATTACTCTCTAATGGATTTAGAATAAATGAATGTGATAAATGTGTTTATGTCAAACAATACAAGAATGCTTATGTCATCATATGCTTGTATGTGGATGATATGCTTATAATGGGTACTAATTTGGATGTGATCAATCAAACCAAGAAAATGCTACACTCCTCCTTTTCCATGAAAGACTTGGGAGTAGTAGATGTGATCCTTGGTGTAAGAGTTCAAAGAAGACCAGATGGTTATACTCTTACTCAATCCCATTATATTGAAAGTGTACTCAAGAAGTTTGGACACTATGATGACAAGCCGGTTGTCACCCCATTTGATGCTTCTAGTCATCTAAAGAAGAATAAAGGTGATACTATAGCTCAGTTAGAATATACTCAAGTTCTCGGTAGCTTAATGTATATTATGAATTGTACTAGACCGGACTTGGCTTATAGTGTAAGTAGATTGAGTCGTTACTCCCACAATCCTGGGAAAGATCATTGGTATGCATTAGTGAGAGTCCTTAGATATTTAAAGCATACAATGAACTATGGACTGCATTACACGAAATATCCTCCTGTTCTTGAAGGGTATTGTGATGCAAATTGGATTTCCAATACTTCTGAGGCAAAATCCACAAGTGGATATGTGTTCACTCTTGGTGGAGCTGCTATCTCTTGGAAATAATCTAAGCAAACTGTGAATACTCGTTCTACAATGGAAGCAGAGTTTGTTGCTTTAGACAAAGCTGCTGAAGAAGCTGAATGGCTCAAAAGCTTCCTAGAAGGTATTCCTCTGTGGCCTCAACCTGTTACTGCCATTGGCATACATTGTGATAGTATGGCTGCTCTTACTAGAGCACAAAGTCATATATACAATGGCAAGTCGAGACACATTAGGCGCAGACATATTACAATAAGAGACTTGCTGAAGAATGGAATCATTTCCATTAGTTACATAAAGTCAAAGGAAAATATAGCTGATCCCTTGACAAAAGGCCTTAGCAGAGAGCAAGTTCTCTTCACATCGAGGGGAATGGGCTTAAAGCCAACACAATGAGTCACCACCTAGCAGAAACCTAACCTAGCAACATTGGAGATCCCATGGTCTAGGTTCAATAGGACAACTAGTTGGGGAAGACTCAAAGAAGTACTAACACAAAGGTATGCTCACTCCTATGATATTTATTTCGTGTTTTTCCGTTGATGATATAGGGATGAATTCTTTATTCTTAATAATGGTGATAGCGTTCATAGTGGAATAAGTACGGATTGTTCCAGATTAGCATTACCTATGTGAGATGGATGTGAGGTCGCATCTTTGGGAGATGATATGGCTAAGCTCTCTAAAAGTCTCATGAAGAAAGGATTGTTCACAACCGAAATGAACACCACAGTAAGAAATGATCTATGCTTAGCTATGATATGTGTGATACTTCTTGTTTTTGATTCTACTATAAAAAGTGGTTAGTTCAAGAATCTAGTTCACTACCCACAAAGTAGATCCAAGTAGTACTCACTATGAAAGGTTCAAGTTTTACAACACCTATTCAGATGCATGCCATATCTTACTTCCCTTATTTGAATATAAAAGTTCACTTATTTTCTATTCAAATGTGGGGTATTCTTGGAGTTTGAATAGAAAATGTGGGGTATTGTTGGAACTTTGTTAAATGGAAAACACTCTCTTTGGGACTTGTCCCACATTGGAAGAAAGAGGAAACTTATACTCCCTTAAAAAGCCTCCTACTACTTGTTTACTAATTAGATCAAAGGCTTGGACTAGAGGGATTGGGTTGGATTTGGTGATTGGGCTAGTCAAATTGGTCTTGAAAGCTTATATTAATATATATATATTTAATGGTCAAAGATTGGCCTTGGGCCTTGGGGCTCTTGGGCTCTCATTGACTAGTTACAATATTTTATATATATATTAATCCGATTTTGACTTTTATTATATATTAAAAATCTGTTAAATTCGTTTTAACTGTTTTGACAGTTAATTTCGGTTAGCAGTTTTGGAGGGAAAAAAACCTGTCAATCTATATGTATAAATAGATCACCAAAGACCAGATTTCGGGTTCATAATTATTGCATACAGATTCCTCTTATAATTTTGTACTCCAAATACAATGAAGGGAACATAGAGAATTTCGTTAGAATCAAGAGAAGTTCTTGGTTGATTGTTGTATCCTCTAGACAGATCCCTACCAGGGAAATTTCTGTCTTAGGACACTGCAATTTCCAGGCCTCAATCTACATAATTTCGTTTTTGTGTTTCTGTTGTAAGCATAAACCATCAAGTATGTTTTCTGCAAACTGATTCTTGTATATTTCATATATATATTTCAATTTCGTTTGTTTTATTTCTGTTAATCTTGTTGATTGTATACTTCTGTCATAACAATCTAAGACAGAAATCAAAGAGTGAAGAATGGATCAAAATTCCATCATCAAAACACATGTGGAAAAGCCTGAGAAATTCAAAGGCTCAGACTTCCGGAGATGGCAACAGAAGATGTTGTTTTATCTAACAACTCTTCATGTTTCCAATGTTCTCACTGATGATTCTCCCTCTCCTCCTACTGGTGTAACCACTGCAGAAGGAACAACACCACCCACTGCAGCCCAATTGGCAGAACATCAAAGGGCTGTGGAAACTTGGAACACAAATGAATATAATTGCAGAAATTATATTCTAAATGCCCTGGATGATTCCCTCTATGATATCTACTCTACCATCACTACTGCAAGAGAGATATGGGAATCACTGGAAAAGAAATACAAAACAGAAGTGGCATGTTCCAAGAAATTCGTGATTGGAAAGTTCATGAATTTCAAGATGGTGGATACCAAATCTGTCCTCAAACAGGTAGAGGAAATTCAAGTCATTGCACATGATCTTGAAGTTGAAGGTATGGGTATAAACTCTAACTTTCTTGTTGGTTCAATCATTGAAAAACTTCCTCCTTCTTGGAAGAATTTCAAACTATATCTTAAACACTTAACTGATGACATGAGTTTTGAGCAACTTGTGTTGAGAATTCGTGTGGAAGAAGATAACAGATTGAATGAGAAGGCAGATGCAAATTCCTTTGGAACCAAGTGCAAACTTTGTTGGAGAAGCAAGTAGTTCAAGGACAAAGCACAACAACAAGAAAGGGAAGCAAGGCTCCAAAAACTCTTCCAAAGATGGCAAAAACCATGGCCCAAACAAAAAGAATTTCAAGAAGAATTCTGGTCCATGTTATGTTTGTGGCAAAACTGGACACAAGGCCAAAGATTGCAGATTCAGGAGGGGTCAAGGAGGAAATAATGGAGGAAACAATGGAGGGAACAATGGAGGGAACAATGGAAACAATGGTGGCAATTCTGGTGGAGGAAATTCTGTTCAAGCAAACATGGTTGAATCACCAAATCAATTTGTTGCTGTGATTCAAACCAACATGGTTAGCAATTGTGTGGATTGGTGGATTGATACCGGAGCCTCAAGGCACATTTGCAACTCTCGAACCATGTTTTCTACATACCAGAAAGTCTCAGATTCTGAACCAATGTTTATGGGGAATGGCTCTACTGCAAAAGTTGAAGGAAAGGGAAAAGTGAAACTACAACTGACTTCTGAAAAAGAACTTGTTTTATGTGACGTCTTGCATGTTCCTGAAATTACTAAGAATTTGATTTCTGGTCCTATTCTTAGTAACAAAGGTTTCAAACTTGTATTTGAATCTGATAAGTTTGTTCTCACCAAGGGTGGGATGTATGTTGAAAAGGGATACCTTAGTGAGGGTCTCTTCAAAGTCAGTGTCTTACCTTTGTACTATGGTGTTGAAACACCAAAAAATGATGTAACCAATATTAATGCTAATGCAATAATGGGCACTACTAGCCCCTCTTCTATGTATATGCATGATCCTTCAATTTTGTGGCATTCTCGTTTGGGACATGTCAATTTTCGTTCTATTCAAAGAATGGCAAAACTTGGCATGTTACCAAAATGTTCATTAGATAAAAACATAAAATGTGAGGTTTGTGTAGAATCAAAATTTTCACAACATCCTCATAAATCAGTTGAAAAATCTAATGAAATACTTGGCTTAATCCACTCTGATTTATGTGATTTTAGAGCAACACCTACAAGAGGAGGAAAGAATTATTATATATCCTTTATTGATGATTGCAGTAAGTATTGTTATATTTATTTGTTAAATACCAAAGATGAAGCCTTGAATTATTTTAAGAATTACAAGGCTGAAGTTGAAAATCAACTTGACAAAAAGATCAAAATTCTAAGGTCTGATCGAGGAGGAGAATATGAATCCAAAGACTTTGCTGAATTTTGTTCTTTAAATGGTATTATACATCAAACAACTGCTCCATATACTCCTCAGCAAAATGGAGTGGCAGAAAGAAAGAATAGAACATTGAAAAACATGATTAATTCAATGTTAATTACTTCTGGAACACCACACAATCTGTGGGGAGAAGCATGTCTTGCAGCAAATACAATACTTAATAGAATTCCTCATAAAAAGAGTGATAAATCACCCTATCATCTGTGGAAAGGGAGGTTACCCTCTTATAAAAGGATGAAAGTGTGGGGTTGCCTTGCTAAGGTACAAGTACCTCTTCCTAAGAGGACTAAACTTGGACCAAAAACCATAGATTGCATCTATCTTGGCCCTGCCATGAATAGTGCAGCATACAGGTTTCTTGTGTATAAATCACATGTTGATGAGATCCATAACCAAACCATCATGGAATCAACAGAGGCTGAATTCTTTGAAAATATTTTTCCTTTTAAGGATAAAGGGAAAGAGGTTACCTGCTCTAGGAAAAGACCTCTAGATGATGGACTGAATGATACAATTCCAGACAAAAGTTTACAATCAAATGAAGAGAATTCTTCAAAGGTTCAAGAAGAGAACTTAGAACCTAGAAGAAGCAAACGGGGCAAAATAGCTAAAGATTTTGGACCTGATTACATGACCTATGTAGTGAATAAAGAACCACAAACATATAAGGAAGCTATGGACTCCTCTGAAGCTCCTTACTGGAAAGAGGCAATCAAAAGTGAGATTGACTCCATTGTGCAAAATAACACTTGGAAATTGGTAGATTTGCCACCTGGGCAAAAAACAATTGGACACAAATGGATATTCAAGAAGAAGTTTAGACCTGATGGTACCATTGAGAAGTACAAAGCTCGTTTAGTAGCTAAAGGGTATCGTCAAAAAGAGGGTCAAGACTTCTTTGACACCTATTCACCTGTTACAAGAATTACATCAATTCGCACATTAGTAGCAATTGCAGCCATTCATAATTTGGAAATACACCAAATGGATGTGAAAACTGCCTTCTTGTATGGTGAAATAGATGAAGAGATATATATGAATCAACCTGAAGGGTTTGTGGTTAAAGGTCAAGAAAACAAAGTCTGTAAGTTAGTTAGATCACTTTATGGACTAAAACAGGCTCCAAAGCAATGGCATGAGAAGTTTGACAACACATTACTCTCTAATGGATTTAGAATAAATGAATGTGATAAATGTGTTTATGTCAAACAATACAAGAATGCTTATGTCATCATATGCTTGTATGTGGATGATATGCTTATAATGGGTACTAATTTGGATGTGATCAATCAAACCAAGAAAATGCTACACTCCTCCTTTTCCATGAAAGACTTGGGAGTAGTAGATGTGATCCTTGGTGTAAGAGTTCAAAGAAGACCAGATGGTTATACTCTTACTCAATCCCATTATATTGAAAGTGTACTCAAGAAGTTTGGACACTATGATGACAAGCCGGTTGTCACCCCATTTGATGCTTCTAGTCATCTAAAGAAGAATAAAGGTGATACTATAGCTCAGTTAGAATATACTCAAGTTCTCGGTAGCTTAATGTATATTATGAATTGTACTAGACCGGACTTGGCTTATAGTGTAAGTAGATTGAGTCGTTACTCCCACAATCCTGGGAAAGATCATTGGTATGCATTAGTGAGAGTCCTTAGATATTTAAAGCATACAATGAACTATGGACTGCATTACACGAAATATCCTCCTGTTCTTGAAGGGTATTGTGATGCAAATTGGATTTCCAATACTTCTGAGGCAAAATCCACAAGTGGATATGTGTTCACTCTTGGTGGAGCTGCTATCTCTTGGAAATAATCTAAGCAAACTGTGAATACTCGTTCTACAATGGAAGCAGAGTTTGTTGCTTTAGACAAAGCTGCTGAAGAAGCTGAATGGCTCAAAAGCTTCCTAGAAGGTATTCCTCTGTGGCCTCAACCTGTTACTGCCATTGGCATACATTGTGATAGTATGGCTGCTCTTACTAGAGCACAAAGTCATATATACAATGGCAAGTCGAGACACATTAGGCGCAGACATATTACAATAAGAGACTTGCTGAAGAATGGAATCATTTCCATTAGTTACATAAAGTCAAAGGAAAATATAGCTGATCCCTTGACAAAAGGCCTTAGCAGAGAGCAAGTTCTCTTCACATCGAGGGGAATGGGCTTAAAGCCAACACAATGAGTCACCACCTAGCAGAAACCTAACCTAGCAACATTGGAGATCCCATGGTCTAGGTTCAATAGGACAACTAGTTGGGGAAGACTCAAAGAAGCACTAACACAAAGGTATGCTCACTCCTATGATATTTATTTCGTGTTTTTCCGTTGATGATATAGGGATGAATTCTTTATTCTTAATAATGGTGATAGCGTTCATAGTGGAATAAGTACGGATTGTTCCAGATTAGCATTACCTATGTGAGATGGATGTGAGGTCGCATCTTTGGGAGATGATATGGCTAAGCTCTCTAAAAGTCTCATGAAGAAAGGATTGTTCACAACCGAAATGAACACCACAGTAAGAAATGATCTATGCTTAGCTATGATATGTGTGATACTTCTTGTTTTTGATTCTACTATAAAAAGTGGTTAGTTCAAGAATCTAGTTCACTACCCACAAAGTAGATCCAAGTAGTACTCACTATGAAAGGTTCAAGTTTTACAACACCTATTCAGATGCATGTCATATCTTACTTCCCTTATTTGAATATAAAAGTTCACTTATTTTCTATTCAAATGTGGGGTATTCTTGGAGTTTGAATAGAAAATGTGGGGTATTGTTGGAACTTTGTTAAATGGAAAACACTCTCTTTGGGACTTGTCCCACATTGGAAGAAAGAGGAAACTTATACTCCCTTAAAAAGCCTCCTACTACTTGTTTACTAATTAGATCAAAGGCTTGGACTAGAGGGATTGGGTTGGATTTGGTGATTGGGCTAGTCAAATTGGTCTTGAAAGCTTATATTAATATATATATATATATATATATATAATGGTCAAAGATTGTCCTTGGGCCTTGGGGCTCTTGGGGTCTCATTGACTAGTTACAATATTTTATATATATATATATATATATATATATATATATATATATATATATATATATATATATATTAATCCGATTTTGACTTTTATTATATATTAAAAATCTGTTAAATTCGTTTTAACTGTTTTGACAGTTAATTTCGGTTAGCAGTTTTGGAGGGAAAAAAACCTGTCAATCTATATGTATAAATAGATCACCAAAGACCAGATTTCGGGTTCATAATTATTGCATACAGATTCCTCTTATAATTTTGTACTCCAAATACAATGAAGGGAACATAGAGAATTTCGTCAGAATCAAGAGAAGTTCTTGGTTGATTGTTGTATCCTCTAGACAGATCCCTACCAGGGAAATTTCTGTCTTAGGACACTGCAATTTGCAGGCCTCAATCTACATAATTTCATTTTTGTGTTTCTGTTGTAAGCATAAACCATCAAGTATGTTTTCTGCAAACAGATTCTTGTATATTTCATATATATATATATATATATATATATATATATATATATATATATATTTCAATTTCGTTTGTTTTATTTCTGTTAATCTTGTTGATTGTATACTTCTGTCATAACAAGAGATTCCACAAAGGTGGCATGTATCATTTTGGCCACAATGATAGCTGAACTCCAGAAGTCCTATGAGGACTTTTACCCTTTTGAGATGCACATGGACCTGATGGACCGCAACCATCAGAGTGCTCGTCAAGAGAGGTATGAAATCATCTCTTCCATGATAACAACCCGAATGAAGCATGGTGAATCCATCATGGGCCACATGCAGAAAATGCAAAGGTTTGTGGACCGTTTGCTGAAGTTGAATGTGAAGTTCCTTGAGGAGTTGGCTATTGACATCATAATGCACTCCTTACCTACTTGTTATGATCAATTCTGAATGACATATCATATGAAAAAGGAGGATGTCACACTTAGTAAGCTTCAAGGACTTTTGAAGACCGCTGAAAGTGGTCTCAAAGGTAAATCGGTTGTTACTACTCCTACTCCTAACATCGCCCCTGTCTTGGCAATCGGGAAAACTAGAAGGAAAAAGAGGAAGACCCCTTCGAAGGGTAACAAGGGAAAGTCTCTTAATGGCTCCTCTTCGAGTGGAACCAAAGGTGGTTCTGTCACTCCTTCTTCCAACCTAAAGGAATCTGAATGCTTTTATTGTCATGATAAGGGGCACTGGAAACGAAACTGTCCCAAGTACCTGCAAGATGTTAAGGATAGGAAGGGCAAACCTACCCATGCAGGTATTTACACTATATTGTCTAATAACTCACCACATACTACTTCTTGGGTTCTTGATACAGGTTGCGATATTCATATATATTATGATTTGCAGGGCCTAAGAAGAAGTGAGGATGTGGAGCACGGAAAGATAAACTTGATCATGGGGAATAGGAAAGCTTCACCTGTCACCAAGATTGGAGTTTATTCTTTGTTGCTAAGTAGTGGGTTAATGTTAGATTTTAGTAAGTGTTGTTACTCGTTTGAAATGGCATGAAATAATATTTATTTTCACGGTTTGTACAAACAAGGATTTACTTTTCCATTTGATAATGAATGTGGTGGTATTAATGTGTTGCATATTTATTCTTCCACTAGTTTGGATAAGGCATCCTTGTGGCATTGTCGTCTTGGACATGTCAACAAGAAGTGAATAGGTCAACTCCAAAAGGATGGAGTCTTGGAGTCATTTAACTTAAATTCGGATGATAGTTGCGAGTCTTGTTTGCTTGGAAAAATGACAAAGTCACCCTTCACTGGTACTTGTGCTAGGGGTGAAGGTTTGTTGAACCTCATACACACAGACGTGTGTGGACCCTTCAGAACCGCCACTAGGGATGCTATCCGCTTCTATGTGACTTTTACTGATGATTACAGTAGATATAGTTATGTCTACTTAATCAAGAATAAGTTAGAAACCTTTGAAAAGTTCAAAGAGTTTAAGCAGGAAGTGGAGAATCAGCTAGACAGGAACATTAAGATGCTCCGATCCCATCGAATAGGACAATATCTTAGTATAGAGTTCCTTGACTATCTTAAGTAATGTGAAATCCTTTTGCAATTGACACCTCCCAGAACACCACAGCTTAATGGTGTGGCTAAGAGGCGCAATCGAACATTATTGGACATGGTTCGTTCCATGATGAGTCGAGCTTCGTTACCAATCTCATTCTGGGGGTATGCTTAGAGATTGCCGCCCATATCCTTAATCTAGTCCCTACCAAGAAGTTTTCCAAAACACCTCACGAGATGTGGACTGGGAAAGTTCCCAATTTAGACCACATCAAGATTTGGGGTTGTGAGGCTTTCATGAGACGTGAGACTCAAGACAAGCTCGAACCTCGTAGTGAGCGGTGTATTTTCATCGGCTACCCACATAAATCTTTTGGTTACCTCTTCTACAGACCCAGTAAGAATGTGGTCTTTATGGCAAGGAGAGGGGTCTTTCGAGAGACAGAATTTATAAGCCAATGAAACAATGGGAGGCAAAATGACCTTGAAGAGCTTCAAGAGTCAAGTGGTGAAGGAACCTCAAATCCTAGCAATCAACCTAAGGAGGAAACTCCTGTTGAACCAACTGACGAGTCTGTACCTCTGAAGCGTTCCACTAGAGTTAGGAATCCACCTGAGCATTACTATGGTTTCCATATTACTGTGGAAGGTGATACATTTATCAGTGATAGTACACTGGTAAATTTGGATGAACCTAACAGCTATAAGGAAGCCATGGCAGGCCCTGAGTCTGCTAAATGGAACGAGGCTATGGATAGCGAGATTCAATCCATGTATGACAATCAAGTTTGGAACTTGGTTGACAATTTATCGAGTCGTAAGACGGTCGGGTGCAAATGGATCTTAAAGAAGAAGACCGACATGCATGGGAAAGTGCACACTTATAAGGAGCAATTGGTTGCGAAGGGATTCACTCAAACTCAGGGAGTTGATTATGATGAAACCTTCTCACCAGTAGCAAAGATTAAGTCTATTAGGTTTATGCTAGCCTTTGCTGCATTTCATGATTATGAAATATGGCAAATGGATGTCAAAACCGCTTTCCTTAATGGAAAGTTGGCTGAGGATGTTTACATGAGTCGGCCAGAAGGTTTTGTCAGTGTAGAGTACCCTGATAGAGTGTGCAAGCTTGAGAAATCCATTTATGGATTGAAACAAGCATCTCGCAGCTGGAATCTTTGTTTTGATGAGAAAGTCAAAGAGTTTGGCTTTTCGAGAAGCGAAGATGAGTCATGTGTATATGTCAGAGCTAGTGGGAGTGTAGTTAGCTTTTTGGTACTGTATGTGGATGACATACTACTCATGGGAAATGACATCCCAACTTTGTAGGAGGTTAAGTACTGGCTTGGGGAGTGTTTCGCTATGAAGGACCTTGGAGAAGTTGCCTATCTCCTAGTGATAAGGATATTGAGGGAAAGGAGTAAAAGACTAATTGGACTTAGTCAAAGCACCTATATGGACAAAGTGTTGAAAAGGTTCAACATGTAGAATTCCAAGAAAGGTGACTTACCAATCCAACATAATGCCAAACTGAGCAAGGCTTAGAGTGCCCGAGTACAGAGGCTGAGATAGCTGAGATGAGTCGATTACCATATGCTTCTGCTGTTGGCTCGATCATGTATGCTATGATATGTACCTGCCCTGATGTGGCCTTTGCTTTGAGCATGGTCAACAGATATCAGGGGAAATCTGGCAAAGCTCACTGGACTACGGTGAAGAACATTCTCAAGTACCTGCGGAGGACTAAGGACTGGGTCCTTACCCTTGGTGGGAGTGATGACTTGAGAGTAGTAGGGTATAGTGATGCTAGATTTCAGACTGATAGGGATCATTTCCGCTCTCAGTCGGGCTGGGTCTTTGCCATGAATGGAGGAGAAATTACTTGGAAAAGTTCCAAACAGGAGACAGTAACTAATTCGACATGTGAATCAGAGTATATAGCAGCGAGTGAAGCGGCGAAGGAGGCGATATGGCTGAGGAACTTCATCGGAGACCTTGGAGTTGTACCAGCCTTAAAGGAGCCTATGGAGATTTTCTGTGATAGTAATAGTATGGTTGCCTTAGCCAAAGAACGATGTGATCATGGCAGATCCAGACACATTGACAGAAAATATCACTTCGAAAGACATAAGATATAAGAAGGACTCCTCGTGGCAAAGAGGATATCGTCAGAAGAGAACCCAACAGATCCTCTCACGAAGGGACTGACTAGGGTTAGGCATTTGCAGCATGCGAGGCGCATCGAGCTGAAGGACGATATTAGTTTTATAGATTAGATAGTTCTGAAACTTGTAAAATGTAATTGACATTTGATGATTAAATAAAAGTTTTTGTTTATTTATAAGTAAGGTGTTGCTATCTTGTGTCAATTGTTTACTATTGTTTCAATTTTGCATGTTTTGACTTCCAGAATAATTACTTTGTTCAAATTCTCCACAGTCAGTCATATGTTGGAAGCAGGTATGAATCAAGATTGTCATGAATTGGGCTTGTAGATGTCTAAGGTGTTAGACATAGCAAAAGTTGCTACAGCATTCATGAGTGCTCATAAGTTCTTTGTATTTGATTAAACCCACGCTCACTTGTATCACTTCATGGAATTTATCTCGAGTGATCGTGAGACGGTAATATCATATAAGTTTTCAAACCTAGAGATATGAGTTGTTGCCTATGAGTTGGTTATGAATTGATTGTACGAAAATGCATCAGTAACTTGATGTTATAAAACATGCCTTTGTGTATGATTCAACAAGTAGTAGAACAAGCATATGAGTCGAAGTCTATCTGTTCCTTTTAGTCCTTGGAGGATTAAAAGTGATATTTGGGCCCCTCGATGATTTTGTTTTGACCTATGTGTCCGGCCCGATCAGAACCAAATTGATGTGTTCAGTTTAGTTCTATGTCAAACAAATCGGAAATCGGGAAACAAACTGCTGGAAAATAAGTACGACTTTGTTCCATGTATTTGTCTGGATGATACCTAAAACAGAGGATTATATGATCACTTATATAAAATGGCATTTAATAGTTCAACAGAGTTTTAAAAGCTACGATTGTTGGTCGGTTCCTGAAGTTATACTTGCAACTATAGTTATCAGACTTATCCAAGTGGCAGACTATTGGATAAGGTGTCTAAGGTGTTCGTTTTTCTAAAAAACCTCTTCTAGCCTCTTATTACTGCGCCGCACAACACACGCGCAACACTTGACCCTTCGCAGCTGTTTGTTTTTCGGAAGACTTTTGACTTAATAACTGATGTGTGTGTGCTGCGTGGCACCGCACTAAACCAACTGCTTCAAACCTCTTCACGTCTTACTTTAACTTACTGCAACAATCTGCAGACGTTAAAAAACAAACAGACTTTTTTTTTAAATGTTGCAGCCGTTTGTTCTACCTCTTCTGCTACAGAGGGTTGCAAAGGTGGTCTGCAGACTTCAGATATTTTCACTTCGAAAAAACAAACAACACCTAAGTCCGTAATTATATTTGGTATGTACTTGACCCGACCCGTCATGGTCCATTTGGGTTGCACTTCACCGAAACAATTTATATGGATAATCTTTTGAGAATAGTATGAAATCATATTATTTAATTAGTATTGATCAAGAATTAATTTGGAATTAATTTAGTGATCAAAAGAGACTAATTAAATATGGACTATTATATATATATATATATATATATATATATATATATATATATATATATATATATAATGGGCCAAGTTCATTTAGGATGGGCTAAGCTTACATGGATATTCCATGGACTTTTTAACCCATGGATCCTATGGAAATGAAAGGTCATGGGTATTAGGGTTTACATGAATGCAACCCTAATCCTCCATACTATATAAAGAGTCTTTGGCACATGAACTGACACTAGTGTGTGTGAGAACAAAGGGTGGCCAATTTCTAGTGTGCTTTCTATTCTCTCAAGTATTCCAAGGTGTTTTGGTGATTTGTGATTCCACTTGAGGCATCCACATTATTGGTGTTAGGCTCTCATAACTCCACGCAATCAACCTATCACACCCCAAAACCGGAACGGCGGAAACATTCTGGGGTGGATGATGTCATGTCAAGTATCACAACACATGCATTATAGTAATCAAAGTACAACAAAACGTTGCATTAATAGTAATAGTTTTACATGGTTACATTACAATACATCAAAGTAATACAAGTAATAGAATAAATACAGCGTGGTACTAAGCTATCTTCATCAACAGCTCCTGGGATGTACCTGTCTAATGCTAACCTGAGAATACAAGTTATTTGAAAAGCGAGTATCAGCATTTTTACAAATGCTGGTGAGTTCATAAGCATTTAGTGACGTTTTTATTCAAATAACTTTAACAAAAGTAGTAGTTTAAGAGGTTACAGTGTATTAGAGTTCTTTCCAGAAAATCCTATATTTTCTTTAATAAAAGCAGCCTTCTACCAAGACTGGACAGAGTTACGTGGTAAAAAGTAGTTTTCCCTTAATCGCTATCATTATCAAAATACGGAATTTGATTATTAAAGAAAGCCAGAGAAGTCAGGGAAATACATATGCCTCAGCAGTGAGGACTGCTGACTAAGGCAAAGGAATCATAGACTCCAGGAAAGTATCGAACGAACGACACGCCTGGTTCCGTCTAACAAATGGAGACACGGACCCCAGAAGGTACCAAATGAAAGGTACAGCTGGTAAGGTCTAAAACAGTGAATACAGACCGCAGACAGTATCAAATGAAAGATACATCTTGCAAGGTCAAAACAGTGAATACAGACCGCAGACAATATCAAATGAAAGATACATCTTGCAAGGTCAAAACAGAGAATACAGACCGCAGACAGTATCAAATGAAAGATACATCTTGCAAGGTCAAAACAGAGGATACAGACCGCAGACAATATCAAATGAAAGATACATCTTGCAAGGTCAAAACAGTGTGACTCTGAAAATGAGTTACCAACATACAGTGTAAATTGTCGGTGAATATTGTTACCTTAATTCCATGAGTTATAAGGTAAACCGGGATACTCGTAACCATACTAACCGACACTAGAGTACCAGACGCCCTACAAGCGTCTATATAATGTTACATTTTTCACCCCTTGGCTTGGTGGGCCGTGGACTGTAGCTAGCAGTCAGGGTGCGGGGGTGTCAATCCCGTATAGATCTATACACACAATGTCCACTCTCCCTACAGGAGACTCTGGTTACCAACTAGACGATGGAGAAGGCCGTGTCCCAAAGATGCATTCCAAATAGTGGGTAATGACTTCCAAACAGTGGGTAGTGGGTTTCTAATGTAAGTGCTGAACTAGAGGTGGACACTCATGACTGAACTGACTAGAGCAAACCTATATGTCTATGCTCATATACATAACATATAACTAATGAATCAAACGACCTTCGGATGGACATCCGATCCCACCAGACCACATCTCAACAAAGAAAAGGAAATAGGGCGGACGAACCTTCCTAAGTCCTTCAATCATTACTTATATGCATCTACACATGCACAGACATACATCTAACTAAGCTTGAGTGTGTATCAAGTGGAATCATATCGTGAAGTATAAGTGTACAGTGTGGAATAACCGACTTGTGAAGTATAAGCATACAGTGGAATATCCGAGTCGTGAAGTATAAGCGTATAGTGGAATATCCAAGTCGTGAAGTATAAGCGTACAGTGGAATATCCGAGTCGTGAAGTATAAGTGTACAGTGGAATATCCGAGTCGTGAAGTATAAGTGTACAGTGTGGGATAATCGAATCGTGAAGTATAAGTGTACCAAGTATAAGTGGCTACAAGTATAAGCGATATAGAGACAATAACCTGTATAAGCATATCACGAAGGAAATGCGTATTCAAGTAGGAGTTTTAAATAAATGAAAGTGAAGCAGCAGTAACTAACAAGTAAAAGTATATGTCGTGAAAAGGGAACTTTGATGAAAACCTTGGAAAAACCTTTATACTCAGGGAAAATCACAATTGGTATTCTTTGGTAAAATAAGTTAGAAAACCTTTAGAAATCTTTGGACCTTTATAAACCAGATTAAAATGAATTTAGATAAAACAATATAAGTAAGAGTTTTGAAACAATTGAATACCTTTTTGAAAACCATTATAGTATCCTACTCGGTAAAACAGTGTACAGTGGTAAAATTTTGAGCATGCGGGTTATCAATCACATGTGATTGATATGATAACTGGCATGTTTAACTTGTATTCCCCCCTATAAAATATGTAAAAACATTTAAAAGGTTCATTCAGGGGTATGAACTCACCTGGCGTAAGTAGGTCCGACGAAGGTGTCGTTTGTGCGTTCGGTGTCACGTAAGGACTCGAACACACACAATGACCTATTTAACATATGATAATATATGTTCACATACAATTAGTATATTTAATACTAATTAAACAAGTATACGCGCTCAAAGGAGCGGAAAACACTTTGGTTAAGTGTTTGGGGTGTCTCGGGTAGCGTCTAAAGGTGTGTATGGCTTAGGAATGGAGTTTACTCTCCGAGAGTAAACTCCCAACACCATGTTTACGGCCCAGGGACTACTCACCATGAGTTTACGGCCGTAAACTCATGGTGAGGGGTTCTAGTGGGTTTTAAGGCTTCTAACTTGTTCATGGAATTATTCTAGGTCCAAAACTATATAGTATGAGTGAGTTTAAGGTCTTTAAGGGCATTAAAATGGAGTTTACGGCCCAGGGACAACTCCTAAGGGAGTTTACGGCCGTAAACTCTTATTCTTTGAGTTCGTTGAAGTTTCAAGCCCCTAATACCTTGCTAGTAATTTATAATGATAGTCTAAGGCCATTTGGGGGGTAAAAACTAACATTTTGGCTTGGTTTGGGGAGTTTACGGCCTTGACACATGTCTGGGCCGTAAACTCCTTTTAATCCTCCAAATCCTTATGTTTAAATGATCTAAACCCAAGAGGATAAGCCCTAATTTATGTATGAAGTCCAAGGATGTTTTGGGGGTGTTTTTGGGGCTTTTTGCAAGGTTTAGAGGTGTTTACGGCCTTGGCATATTCCTGGGCCGTAAACTCCATTTTACACCCTAAATCCTTGTGATTTAATGTTTAAACACTCCTAGGCTAATCCCTTAATTTATTTCCAAGCCTTTAGGGACATTTTGGGGTCATTTTGGCCTCATTTAAGGTGTTTACGGCCTAAGGAGGAGCTTAGGCCGTAAACTCCTCTTCCATAGCTTCTAAGTCCGATTTTTGGGCTATAAACACAAATCATAATGTTTAGAATAAGCTAGGGTAAGCGGACTTATGATTTGGAAGCGTTTGGTTGCGGATTTGGGGCGAAAACGAGTCTAGAGAGAGAGTATAGAGAGAGAGAGGGTAAAAAGTCTCCAAATGGAGTTTACTCCCCTTTATATATGGGTGGGAGTTGGAGCTTAGTGGAATTCTACCCAATACTACCGTTAAACGGGGCTTTTGGTCGCGCCCGATTTAGTGGTTGTAATAATAAAAACTAACTTTTCCAATTAAATGAAAATATGTATTATGTGTTTTTATTTCCTTTTATCACGACTTAACGGCATATTAAATGTAAACAAATGGAATGTTTATTAAATTGACGACCTCTAATTAATGAAACTCTTATAAACTGGAATATTCCGTTAACGGTAATAGGGAAATGTAACGGAACAACTTGGGTTGTCACATCATCCCCCCGTTAGAGGGAATTTCGTCCCGAAATTCAGGTCTAGGCAAGGAAGTAGGTATGAATGGCCAAGTAGAGGTATGAGAGTACTTCCTATACGGTTTTCCTCTCATTCCCAAGTGATCCCTGGTCTGTGTTTGTCATTCCAACAGACCCTCACGTACGGGATGCGGATTCTGTCTCGTGTAGCTAGTGGGTTCCAACTGGTGTATCTACAAGGTTAGGGTTCTCAATGGATTCTATCAAGATGAGTGAGGCACGAAGAGTGTTGTCGGGAAATCACCTATCAAGTCTAAGAAGTGGATCGATCGGGTGTGAATCTTGTGGTATATCCGAAGGTAGTAGCGACCTGAAAAGGGTTGGACCAAGTCTCCATGGGGATTCTCATATGGTCCTAAGCTCTCGGAATGGTAGAGCTTTTCAGTACTTAGAACATAGTGTACTTCTATGGCAAGATCATCACTGGCGTGATCGCCATTCCGAAGTTCCTAACGTTCTCTCCCGTACTGGTAGTGTAGTCCTTCAGGTTGGTTCTTAGAAAGCTCGGGTGGTCTTTGGTTTCGCGTTTCCTATCAACTGGCTGATAGAGACTTTCTAGGTCATCGAATGGGTTGCGTATCTGCGGTTATCTGTCTGCTGTAAAGTGTCTATCTCAAGCTTGTGCAAAATGGACATGCACTAACGATTCTTGAGACACGGAAACCCTGAGGGTCGGGGAGATAGGGTTTCACCAGACGAGCGTTGGACTATCTCAGGAGGTGGTTATGCTATCTCTACGTGAGATGGTATTCGTGGAACACCTAATAGTCCAATTAATCTCTAAGACCTTGGTATATTCTAGTGCGGAAAGCGCATGCTCCTGGATAACCCCTCGACTAACACCAAGGTTGGTGTCAAGTCTATAATCTTTTCGGGATCTGGGTCATGAGGCTTAACGCAACTACTTTCACACTTTGATCAAGTATTCTTAGCTGCGGAGGTTATCTTGTGGTTCTCGGTATCCTAGTGTTCACTTCGGAGAATGAAGTCTATCGTCTACAGGGCGACGACGATTTCCTCCATACGAGAGGGTGGAGGGTGATAGGCACTACCTGTCTATAACAGGGTGGGCAAGGTGCCTGAGTAGTAAGAGCATCTACTGCAACTACTCCTCCGAAGGTTCTGAGTTTCCTCGGTCTAGGTCAATTCTAGTGAGTATAGGGTCTCATCACTCGGAACTTTACTAGCTTAACCCGCAGTGATTCTCTTGACTCCAGCTTCTATGTTATGGAATAGGGTGAAAGTTTTTTGCGAAGAGGTTCGTGGTAGAGCTCATGCTTGGCTTAACCACCAGTACTTGGTGTATGCAATCAGTATACAACTGAGGTCGGCAGGATGTTCAGCTGTGCGACTCCACCCCAAACCCACAACCCAACGAGGAACAAGGAGTAGGGAGGAAACACACACCTTAAATCTTTTTGATCTCAATTATATACCACCTTTACGCATATACCTGGTTATGGTGGTCATTCCTTATGAGTTCTAATCTCTATGTTTACGAACCTGATGTGCGAGGTGCGAAGGGTCTTTTTGGGGAAACTATGAAGTACGCTTCGGATGGTTATCATCTTCTGGAGTATCTACAGTGTCTTTCGCTTCGGTTTCCATCTGACTACGAGGGGTCAGTCAACGGCGCGGGGTACCCTCTCTTGGGTACTTCGGAAGGGTTGAGATAAGAGGGACGATTGACGGATCGCATTAGGTTTGATTTAATTGTGTTAGGTTTAGGTTCGGGAGAACCTTTATTTGCCGACATGGCTACGGGGAAAGTTCTTTTTACACAGCACTAAGAATGTACACATGGCTGCACGTAGTCGAACCATGATCAATAGAGTCGTCGAAGTTGGCACACTCCGACATGATATATAATGAAGATCGATAGAGTCATGTGCCGAACAGGCACACAAGTTCTAGGCGTCTCAGGTTTCGTCCTATGTATCACTACCGTGGATACTTGGACCGATAGAGTCGACGCGGAACTATAGAGGGTCCTAAGTGTTTCCAAATAGAGTACCTTTTCATGAGTGGATTCTCACAAGGCATTTCTATAATCGCCTCACATATACTAGTCATGTATATTTAAGGTGGGGAGGACTGTTGACTGAGCGACCCCGCCCTAAATCCACAACCAAACGAGGAACAGGAAATGAGGCGGCATTCGCTCACTCTAGGTCTGTCCATCTTAAATATACATGGTCGTAACGTATATGTTTAGCCATTATAGTTTTACCTGATGAATTTTTAAATTTTATAACAGTGCTGCGACTTTCGCCTTACTGGGAAGAATTTACATTTGAATTAGTCTTTTATTGTTTTTAGTTTAGTTACCTGAGATCGAGAGACGTACCAAAATCTAACGAGTTCCTTGATGCTTCTCTCTAAGCAGTAGAGTTAGGCTCCTCCTGTGTCTTTGTTGTTTCCTTTAGCTGGGCAATCCTTCTTGAAATGTCCCATTTCACCACATAGGAGACAAACGGGATTGGTCGCCGCATTAGTGATCGATGCAATACGCTCCACCGGAGTTCTGCATACACGAGCAGTATGCCCCTTCATGTTGCACCTTGCATATAAGAGTTCCCGGCAGGCACCACGATGATGGTAGCTGTACTTGCTGCAGTGGGGAAGGTCCCCTAGGTATGGTCTTCTTGAGGTCGGGAGGGAAGGATTGACAGGGGTATAGACTGCCTCAGCTCGTTGCCTTTCAGAAGGTCCTTGAGCCAAGGTACTTCCCTCCTCAATCTTGAGTTTTCTCTTTAGTGGGTTCGATGAAGGTTTTTGGGTGACTGGGTATGAAAGTGTTGGTTACTGCTGTCCATCGCCAGGATTGGAAATCCCGACAGGGCCCTTGCTAACATTGGCGGTGTTAGTGTTCAGGTGAGCCATGACAACTGCTACGGCTGCTGAGACTGCAGCTTGGAACGTAGCTTCATCGAATAAGAGAGCAGGTTTCTTGCTTGTGGATTGGTTACGCTTCTTCGGTGGCATGGTTTTCCTATACGGAAAGGAATACAAGGTAATGAGAGACGATGGTTAACCCTGGACGTTTTTGTCTTGAACGTATTAGGCATAAATTTTTCCCGTGCCTTGGGTACTGGTCGTCTGAGTGTCGACCTAAATCCCTATGATGTAGTCCTGGTAATCGAAGTGGGTGTGTGAGTATCGAAAAAAAGGCCATAAGATGCGAGTCGTTCCTACTACGTTACCTTTATACTGGGAAAGGTTTCACTCTCCGGCCTGGAGAGATTTGAGAACGGTTCGGAACGAAACTGCAAAAAGAGAGGCTCACAAGGGCAGATGGCTAAAATTCTCTCAATAGAGATGCGGGGATGCCCTAATCGTGTATCTGGCAACGGGAAACGACGATTTTACCTAACACATAGTGTGAGTAGTGTAACCACTAACTCACTAAATTGTATTATTTTATGGGTGTATTAGCGTGACGAACACGAGGTAAAGACAATTCCCGGGTTCCATGTACTGGCTCCCTCGGTCTGCCTCGTATCTTTGACTGGAATCGGCGTTGGTTTCCTTCGGGTAGTTTCCTAGGGTTCTCTTCTCGTATGGACATATTGAATCTCTACTTTGCCTTGCTTCCGAATTTCGACTATGGGTGTCATCACCTCATAAAGGGCGACTGGGAATCTCAGAAGTTTAGGCAAATTTTGCACCGATGTCCCTAGAAGAATATGGGCACTTGGAGCATTCAATAGTCTCGACCCGGTTCATTTATTTCCGAACAGGAAATCTCCTCAATGAACCTCTTCTGGGCCTGAATCAACTTCTCTGTCATGCACTGAAGTGGATAGGGTTGTCTATAGGGTTCGTACGAGAATGGAAATGTCTAAAGAATCCTAAGAGATTATTAACATTTCACTGGATGATCCATATCGAGTCCTGCTACGATTACACAGGGTATACATATCATATATAGCTTAGATCCGATAGGCCTTCGAATATGTGATACTACTCTAGAACCACATCCCAACGAGGAAAAGGAAATAGAGCGAAACTACACATTCTTAGCCTATGGGATCCTTATTATATATAACCTTGGGAGTATACTCTCTGTAGTTGTAGGTATATCAATAAGGATCTTTTTAGTTCTTCACACAAAGTTATATATGCATCCTAAAATACCCCTATGGTATTTTAATTCTTGTTTGATTCTTATCTTCTGAATATCATTCTGGGATTAGTGTGAATCTTTTAGTGTTCCAAAATACTCCTATAGTATTTTAACTTTATGTTTGGCTCTAGCAATCCTAGGTGGTAAGTTTCAGACCTGTTGTACACCACTATCACTCCCCAGCACATGTTCATCGCATCTCGGATAAATGTAGTTGATCAGGTTACATTTATCCCAGCTTACGATTACATAACTGCCCAGGTTTGACTGTAGTGCTCAACATCCGAAGACTTTTATTATTGTTCTTCTTGTGATACTTTTGTTCAAGTGCTTAGATTCTGGATGTTATTATACTTTGGTAAAATATGGTTATATTTTAAAGTATAATTCTTGGTCAGAGTGTTTTATTCCTTTGTGTTTATAGGTTGTATATCTTTTATGAATTGATATACTTAGCTCACTATAAACAATGCTCTGATACCAATCTATCACACCCCAAAACCGGAACGGCGGAAACGTTCTGGGGTGGATGGCGTCATGTCAAGTATCACAACACATGCATTATAGTAATCAAAGTACAACAAAACATTGCATTAATAGTAATAGTTTTACATGGTTACATTACAATACATCAAAGTAATACAAGTAATAGAATAAATACAACGTGGTACTAAGCTATCTTCATCAACAGCTCCTGGGATGTACCTGTCTAATGCTAACCTGAGAATACAAGTTATTTGAAAAGCGAGTATCAGCATTTTTACAAATGCTGGTGAGTTCATAAGCATTTAGTGACGTTTTTATTCAAATAACTTTAACAAAAGTAGTAGTTTAAGAGGTTACAGTGTATTAGAGTTCTTTCCAGAAAATCCTATATTTTCTTTAATAAAAGCAACCTTCTACCAAGACTGGACAGAGTTACGTGGTAAAAAGTAGTTTTCCCTTAATCGCTATCATTATCAAAATACGGAATTTGATTATTAAAGAAAGCCAGAGAAGTCAGGGAAATACATATGCCTCAGCAGTGAGGACTGCTGACTAAGGCAAAGGAATCATAGACTCCAGGAAAGTATCGAACGAACGACACGCCTGGTTCCATCTAACAAATGGAGACACAGACCCCAGAAGGTACCAAATGAAAGGTACAGCCGGTAAGGTCTAAAACAGTGAATACAGACCGCAGACAGTATCAAATGAAAGATACATCTTGCAAGGTCAAAACAGTGAATACAGACCGCAGACAATATCAAATGAAAGATACATCTTGCAAGGTCAAAACAGAGAATACAGACCGCAGACAGTATCAAATGAAAGATACATCTTACAAGGTCAAAACAGAGGATACAAACCGCAGACAATATCCGAGTCGTGAAGTATAAGTGTACAGTAGAATATCCGAGTCGTGAAGTATAAGTGTACAGTGTGGGATAATCGAATCGTGAAGTATAAGTGTACCAAGTATAAGTGGCTACAAGTATAAGCGATATAGAGACAATAACCGGTATAAGCGTATCACGAAGGAAATGCGTATTCAAGTAGGAGTTTTAAATAAATGAAAGCGAAGCAGCAGTAACTAACAAGTAAAAGTATATGTCATGAAAAGGGAACTTTGATGAAAACCTTGGAAAAACCTTTATACTCAGGGAAAATCACAATTGGTATTCTTTGTTAAAATAAGTTAGAAAACCTTTAGAAATCTTTGGACCTTTATAAACCAGATTAAAATGAATTTAGATAAAACAATATAAGTAAGAGTTTTGAAACAATTGAATACCTTTTTGAAAACCATTATAGTATCCTACTCGGTAAAACAGTGTACAGTGGTAAAATCTTGAGCATGCGGGTTATCAATCACATGTGATTGATATGATAACTGGCATGTTTAACTTGTATTCCCCCCTATAAAACATGTAAAAACATTTAAAAGGTTCATTCAGGGGTATGAACTCACCTGGCGTAAGTAGGTCCGACGAAGGTGCCGTTTGTGCGTTCGGTGTCACGTAAGGACTCGAACACACACAATGACCTATTTAACATATGATAATATATGTTCACATACAAATAGTATATTTAATACTAATTAAACAAGTATACGCGCTCAAAGGAGCGGAAAACACTTTGGTTAAGTGTTTGGGGTGTCTCGGGTAGCGTCTAAAGGTGTGTATGGCTTAGGAATGGAGTTTACTCTCCGAGAGTAAACTCCCAACACCATGTTTACGGCCCAGGGACTACTCACCATGAGTTTACGGCCGTAAACTCATGGTGAGGGGTTCTAGTGGGTTTTAAGGCTTCTAACTTGTTCATGGAATTATTCTAGGTCCAAAACTATATAGTATGAGTGAGTTTAAGGTCTTTAAGGGCATTAAAATGGAGTTTACGGCCCAGGGACAACTCCTAAGGGAGTTTACGGCCGTAAACTCTTATTCTTTGAGTTCGTTGAAGTTTCAAGCCCCTAATACCTTGCTAGTAATTTATAATGATAGTCTAAGGCCATTTGGGGGGTAAAAACTAACATTTTGGCTTGGTTTGGGGAGTTTACGGCCTTGACACATGTCTGGGCCGTAAACTCCTTTTAATCCTCCAAATCCTTATGTTTAAATGATCTAAACCCAAGAGGATAAGCCCCTAATTTATGTATGAAGTCCAAGGGTGTTTTGGGGGTGTTTTTGGGGCTTTTTGCAAGGTTTAGAGGTGTTTACGGCCTTGGCATATGCTTGGGCCGTAAACTCCATTTTACACCCTAAATCCTTGTAATTTAATGTTTAAACACTCCTAGGCTAATCCCTTAATTTATTTCCAAGCCTTTAGGGACATTTTGCGGTCATTTTGGCCTCATTTAAGGTGTTTACGGCCTAAGGAGGAGCTTAGGCCGTAAACTCCTCTTCCATAGCTTCTAAGTCCGATTTTTGGGCTATAAACACAAATCATAATGTTTAGAATAAGCTAGGGTAAGCGGACTTACGATTTGGAAGCATTTGGTTGCGGATTCGGGGCGAAAACGAGTCTAGAGAGAGAGTATAGAGAGAGAGGGTAAAAAGTCTCCAAATGGAGTTTACTCCCCTTTATATATGGGTGGGAGTTGGAGCTCAGTGGAATTCTACCCAATACTGCCGTTAAACGGGGCTTTTGGTCGCGCCCGATTTAGTGGTCGTAATAATAAAAACTAACTTTTCCAATTAAATGGAAATATGTATTATGTGTTTTTATTTCCTTTTATCACGACTTAACGGCATATTAAATGTAAACAAATGAAATGTTTATTAAATTGACGACCTCTAATTAACGGAACTCTTATAAACTGGAATATTCCGTTAACGGTAACGGGGAAATGTAACGGAACAACTTGGGTTGTCACACAACCATAAGGAAAAAGTATGTTATTCTACCAAGTTTTTATATTACTAGTACCCCATAACACGCTAGTTAGGTTGAGAACCTTGGAAAATCAAATTTGCATGTATAATAGAGAAAACATAGATCCAAGGTTTCTAGGGTTGCATGTACACCATATGAGTGTTAGAATGCTCAAAACCCTTCAGTAGGCAGATTCAATGCCAAAGGGAGAAGCATGGAAGATGTCATGGGAGAACTTCCTTAAATAGTTGAAAATGCGATATTGCTCATAAATCGATCTTTTGGAGATAAAATATTAATTCTAGAATCTGAAGAAATGAAAGATGAGTGTTAGCGAGTGTGTTGAAACTTTTACTAAGAAGATGAAGATAGTTCCTTATTTGGTTCCTATCGAACTTTCCAAAGTAAACAAGTTTGGTAATGGACTACTAGTGGATTTTGGTCCAACTGTTAAGCTAGCAACCACTCTGAAAGTAGCCATTTGGGTGGCCTCGAATATAGAGGCCCAGATAAAGTAGAAGGGTCTGGAGAGAGCCTAAACTGGAGAGAAAAGGAAGTTTGAAGGATCTTACAGGTCCGATAAGAAGAGTAAATTCTCAAATTATGACACCAACGACAAGAGGTCTTGGGGTAACAATGAAGTCATCTGGTATGAGAAGTGAAAGAATAAGCACTTTGGGAGATGTGATGGAGAAGTCACATGCTACAAGTATGGAAGGGTTGTCCAATATTCCAAAGATTGAGCATTCAATGACAAGATATGTTATATATGTGGAGATAATAGGCATATTTCAAAGGACTTCCAAAAAAAGAAAGAAGTTGTAAAGACAAACGTGTAGCCAAAAGCAAAAGCTCGAGCATTCCATATGATCCTTCGTGAAGCAGATGTCGCTGCAGGAGATCAAGAGTAGAAAGTTTCTTATCCGGAGTTCAAGATGTGAAATGGTCATCTCACATAGATAGTATTATATTATGTAAGCTGATGTAATAGACATGGAGTATGGTGTACTTTGGATAAGTATTGTAACCGTTTTCTAGAGTTATAGAATCCCTAATTATGTTATATTATCCAACGTGTTAAGTTGCTATGTGATTTTTCTTGTATGGTGACTTGGAAAACTGTGAGACAATTCTCGGGACAAGTATGAGTAGGTGTGAAAGGTAATAGAGACCTATACTACCTGAAGCATAAAACATGCACTTGGATCAGGAAGAGTCACAAGGTTACTAAGACACTAGTAGTTGAGTTTACTTTTCTAAATTATGTTGTTACCATCGTTTGACAACTAAGAAAAAGAATGTTATTCCGAACCCAGTGGTCATAACGAATCGAGTCCGATTAAGATATATTTTCAAAGTAAGTTACTCGGTTCAATGTTCGATATAGTATCTGACTTTAGTCAACAGATTGATGGAAAAGAAAATCAAAGCGATCGGTAGAAGTGTTTCAGCCGTCGTTAACGACCTATAGCTAAACGTTTTACCTACTATGATGTTATTATATCACATTAGAACATAAAGGAAGGTGAATTCAATGCTAGAGTTTAACTCATAGAGACCTGAGTCTAGCCATTGCAACATGCGATGGAAAGTCATTAGAATATGACCATTCGGTCTGTCACGGTAGCCAAAGTAAAGATATTATCATGGTTTGACTGTGTTTGAAAGGGAGTAGGAGTGTATGATGAAGGTCGAGTTTTTCACTCATAGATTAAGATTGAAGGTCCAACAGAGAATGAAGAGCGGGTAAAAGTTTAAGCACCACCAGCAGCTAAGAAGTCCAAGATCTTGATAAGGAAGGCATATGAGTTATGGTTATTGCTTAGGATGGAAAGGTGACTTGCTGGATCATCATCCAACATTTGTTTGCTAATGATTTTGGGAAGTAATCATCTTAAAGGGGAGATAATTGTAACGCCCGTAAGTTAGGGCTAGACGATGTAACATCCCCCTCCAGCACGTATCACAATATTGTCCGCTTGGGGCTCTCGACACAAAAACTTCCCAGGGGGTCATCCATCCTGGAATTGCTCTTGCACGGGCATGCTTAACTACAGATTTCTTATGTGATCTACTGCCCTCACGTCTTTAAAACGTGTTGTGACAAGGTAGGTATCCACACCCCTTATAAGGAAATGTTTCGTTCTCCTTCCAAGCCGATGTGAATCAGGTGCAACCCACCTTCACCCCCCCCCCCCCCCCATTAACCCAATTTTGAATTGCTCTCGCTCGGGCACGCTTAATTGCAGAGTTCTTATGGGATCTGTTGTCCTCACGACTTAAAAACACATTGTGACAATGAATGTATCCACACCCCTTATAAGGAAATGTATCATTCTCCTTCCAAGCCGGTGTGGGATCAGGTGCAACCCACTTTCTGTGAAAGATTTCACACTAATAAAAGAATATTTTGTATTAAATAAGCATAAAGAAAAAGTTTACTCTAGTTTCCTTGTCTGAGTTGGAGGCTTCTCGAACCCTTCATCAGGGTTTCCAAAACCATCCACCTCTAGGAAGGTTATGGATCCTCTCATTTATTCAACTATTGAATAATTACAGCTCAGTCCCAATATCTCTAATTAATTTTAATTAACCCAGAATTAAATCCAAATTAATTCTTAATTAAATTATACTATTTCCAATTAATATATTAATCATATAATATATTAATAAATCATTTATATCTCTTATAATCAATCCAAGTTATTTCCTTGTTATGAGGGCAACATAAAAGGACTTCATTTTTGTTTTTTAATATTATACCAATTTAGTTAAAACGTTAGACATTTAATCCAAAACACAACATATTATTAAAAAGCTCTCTTGTTCTATTTTCATTGCTTAGATGGTGTTGTTCCTCTACCAACAAACTAGCTAACTCTCATAATAAAGTTCATGAATTTAGAGCAAACATCTCCTTAGTTCTGGGAGAGCATGATTTGCAACAAGTTTATATCCTTCATCTGTTAGATGGATACTGTCCCAAAATAAGAATGTTGAGTCATTATGACATAGTGGGCTAAGTTTGTTACAAAGAAGAGCTGTCTCGAACAACCCTGTTCCACAACAAGACTTATCTACAACTCTGAAGCCTGAGAAAAAAAATCGTTAGATGAAGATGTTAATAGGCATCATCTTCCTTAAATTTATGTCATACAATATAAACCAAAACAATATATGACTATGTTGATTATGGACAATCTTTATATATGAAATATAATTAATGTTGTCTCCATCATTTAGGCAGGAGAAATTTTCACTTTAAGTGGGAATATAAGTCACATTGTTGTTGGTTAGTTGGTTATCCCTACGATCTGGAATAAATAAATAGTGAGTATATTTAACGTCAATATGTGATATAAATTTCATAAAAATTTGGAGAACAATAAATTTTCAAGAATCACTACAAATTATAGTTTCCATGTTGAAAAGTAATATTGAATATAATGCATACCATATTGGAGATGGTTTACGATGAGCTCTCTTGAAATATTAAAGTAATCAACATAGCAAAAAGTGGATTGTGGCAAACTGCTTTGAAGATATTCAAGCTGACTTTTTAGCATTTTGTTGAAGGTTTCTGCTTCTTTATTCAACATGTCACTACAAGTAATAAGTCCTCCCAAGAAAGTTCTTGCTAGTGGAAAACAACCAATATATGGTGTGCCGAAGACAACTATTTTCCTTGCTCCCAGTTTGTATAATTCCTTAAGTATATTTATTGCAGCATTCATATGTAAGTAAATTTAAACAGAAAACAACCAAGTCAAAAAATTTATAAGTAAAGTTAGTGTATGTATTGGTTTTAAAACAAAAAATATATATATATATACTTTTATTTAGTTGTATACAACTCTTTTGGGATTTTATAGAAGCCATGAAAACTTTTAATATATTTTCTTTCTTGAAATATGTTGATATGAAATTTTAAACACCAAAGGAAAAATTAGTAAAGATATTTGAGCATTTTCAATAACTAAAATATGATATAAAAAATGATGGGTGGAATAAAACCAACACATAGGATTACCTCAAAAAAGACTCTAGCATTGTTTGCTAATAGATAAGCGTAACCCGTCACATTATATTGTAATCGTCTAATTGGAACTGCAGTGTAACTTATTGCCCAATCGTTAGAGCTTGATGATACCAAATACACACCCTTTTTTATCATTTGGTTTGCTTCTTCTTCTCCCACAATCTTGTTAAACTTCCCAATGTATTCTTTGAACATCTCCAATTGAACCGATAATGGTATGACATTCTACTTGTCATATACACAAGAAAATAGAAAACAAATTACACATGAATGATATTTATTTCGGAATTAAATAAAAAGGCAAAAATCAAGAGGTTTAATATAAAATAAGGTATGAATACCACTATTTCGGATGTTAAGTTATCATAGCCAGAGCCACCAGAAGCAAAAGATACACCTGAAATAAGATCATTGTCTTGTATGGAAGTGTCTAAATATGCTGGAAGGTACTCCTTCACTCCTAAATTACCAGCTTCAAATTTGGTATCAAAAGATTGCAGCTTTTAGTATTAGAAATGATTTTTAACTACAACATGCAATATACAACACTTTGATCCCCTTAGATTCTCGCATTGTAACTCTTTACTTTTTAACTAATAGAAGCAGTGATTCTAATATATATATATATATATATATATATATATATATATATATATATATATATATATATATATATATATATATATGTGTGTGTGTGTGTGTGTGTGTGTGTGTGTGTGTGTGTGTGAGAGAGAGAGAGAGAGAGAGATTAGCTCTGCTAAGAATATTGGGGGATCCAAATCAAAGACAAGAATAATTGGGGTGAATTTTGTAATAATGAATTACCAATATAGTCACTAAGCGTTCTATTGTTAGTGAACCTTCCAGTTGATTTTCTTCCCAAAAAATCCTTTCCATATGGGGGAAAATCAGCCTTGATTAATGATTGTCTATGGTTATTGTTCCCTGTATCCATGAAGGAATCTCCCATTGCTAAGATTGTTGTTATCGAGTTATTTTGTGGTATGTTTACCATTGACTCGCTAAAATATAAGTAGAGTGAAGCATAGAAACAAAAGTTGACTACCTTACTAACTGAAGGTATCATTCTAAAAACAATAACCAAAATAAGACCTAGACTATTGGATAAAGATGGTATTAGAACAACTATTTTGATTAATCCATTACTGATTATTAGAACTAGAACATTCACCCTAATATAAAGAGACGAATGAGCCTATTTTCAAAGATCTAGTCTTTATGACTAATAATCCAGATTTTTCATCTACATAATTTTTGGGTCATGTCACTTCACGAATAAAATGTTAGTACTTATCACCACGTTCTATCATAAAATTTTAATATTGAGTTGTATTTTTTGTATTTAATTGCATATGTTGTGTTGTCTATTCTGCATTTCTTTTAATGAAGGCTATTATACATCTTCCTCTACAGGAATCGCTACTCAAACATCATATATATATATATATATATATATATATATATATATATATATATATATATATATATATATATATATATATATATATATATATATATATAGAGAGAGAGAGAGAGAGAGAGAGAGAGTGTGTGTGTGTGTGTGTGAGGGAGGGAGAGAAATCAATAAAAAAAACCATTATAATCAAGGCACCAATCTTGAGCGTCAAAATATAAAGCGATGGAATGCCAAAATATAGGTTGTAAAATATAAGTTGTAGATTTGTATATTGACGCTCATGCACCAGATTATACAAAACAAAATCACTTCGTTGTTTTTATTACCTTATAAATTGAAGGTATCATTCAACAAATAATACAAACTTACAAACTTGACTACATTATTAACTGAAGGTGACATTCGACAAATAATAACCAAAATAAGAGGTAGATTATTAGATAAAGATTCTATTAGAACAACTATTTGGATTAATTGATTAGTAATTGTTAGAAACAAGAAAATTCACCATAATATGTTGAGACGAATTGGTCTATTTTCAAAGATATAGTCTTTATGATTAATCATGTCGATTTGTCATCTTGACCTTTTTTGGGTCACGTCACTTCACGGAAAAAGGTGAGTGTTTATCATCACGTTCAATTAAAAACATTTAAACTTGAGTTGCATTGTCTATATTAAATTGCATCTGTATTGTTGTTTATTCTGTATATCTTTAAAGGAAGGCTATTTTACACCTCCCATTATAAGAGAGGTGGTGTGGGCAACGCCCACATGCGTTACTAGGTAAAAAACAAGAAAACGTCGTTACCACATGTTATGGTGGTAACGGGAAGTAACGGAAATATCTTTAACACGCAATAACGGGAGAGGGACGGTGTTCATTGGTGTTATCAAGTGTTATTAGGCACAACAACGGGAGTGGGCGTTGCCCACTACGAGTAGTCTAACAATCGTTACACAAACCTTATATATATATATATATATATATATATATATATATATATATATATATATATATATATATATATATATATATATGGGAAATTTCATGCGAAAATGCAAATAATTTGCAAAAACAAGAAAAACCTATGATAAATTGTTTCATATTAACAAAATATGATTTTTAACATTTTTATTATGAAAACATGAATTTAAAAATGATTAAGGACGTGAAAAAAATATAATTATCAAAACCAAGGTTCTAAATGACGTGAGGAATGGCGTGACGGCAAAGCCAAGTCTCAAGCTTAACGAACCATGATGTTTTTCAAGGCGTGATGTAAGACGGCGATTTTGTATTAATTTAAAATTATATTACCACATAAATATAAATTTATATTAAATATAACTAATTTTTAGAAATGTTAGATCAATAACTAATAACAAAAAGTTAACAAAAACCACAATACTTGTATCTCCGATTTGAAAAGACATAACAAAGAGTAAAAAACTGTGTGTCAAACGAAAAAACACGCACCATAACACGCCATAACGCGTCATGGCGCGCCATGTCACGTCTTGCCACGCGCCACGCCTAACAGCAACATTATGAAGTTTTTCGTAATGGCGAAACCACGCCTCACGCCATGGCGCGCCTTGGCGTGCCTTTTAGAACACTGATCAAAACCGTCTTTAAATCTATATTACCATAACACCATCCAATGTAAACTTACTATCTTTAATTTATTGCTAATAAATTTATTTTTTTATAGTACACGTGTTTAATTTTCATAAGATAAAATCTGTTTCCGTGTTTTTGCATGATATTTATATTTTCACATGAACCTACATATATATATATATATATATATATATATATATATATATATATATATATATATATATAGGCAAAGGATGAAATGAGAACACCTAAAAGATTGAGAACGCGAGAACAATTCTGGACCAATCAATATATAAGGGCATACTAGTAATTGTATATCTTAATTAAATTAAAATAAACTAAAATTCAATCAAATTCCCTTAAATTTAGGATCAGTTACCAAAAAAGAAATAAATATTCAATTTTTTATTTTTCTTATTAATGGAATATAAAAAGCATTTTTACCAAAATTTATTTTAAAACTGAAAAAAAATTCTTACAAAAATCAATTTTTTTTCTCCTATTTCACGTTTTTTTTTTTTGTGTGTGTTCAAAAAAATGAATAGAAATCGAACACCAAATTAGTACATTTGTATTCATAAATGATTTTTTTTTCAAAAAACCTGATACTACTCCAATCACAAATAAATACACATCAATTTACAAGCAATCCAATTTCTTTTTTTAATCAATTGAAAATAAAATGAGTGTAAAAGTTATCATTTCTTCATAAAAAGAATACCTCTAATCATAAATAAATATACTCATTAACACATGCTTACACTGTTATTCACAAATGAATACAATGCTATTAAGAAATAAGAACCCTGTTATTCAGAATTGAATAAATGAAAACCTCTAATCATAAATAAATACATTCATTCAGTGTTATTCACAAATGAACACACTACTATTCACACATGAATGCACTGCTATTCATTCACTGTTATTCACTCATTAATGCACTGCTATTCACAAATGAATACACTGCTATTCATTGATAAATACAATTTTTCATTCTTCCATTTCCTCTCACACTCCCTTGTTTTTCGCCTGTCTTCGAGGTGCAACAAAAACACCCCCACCAGAGGTGT
Source organism: Lactuca serriola (assembly GCF_051521515.1). Classification (NCBI taxonomy): domain Eukaryota; kingdom Viridiplantae; phylum Streptophyta; class Magnoliopsida; order Asterales; family Asteraceae; genus Lactuca; species Lactuca serriola. Next base: position 74,196,273 of record NC_136412.1, on the reverse strand, counting down.
TTGTTGGTGATTTCCGGCGAGCCAAGGCCAGCAGCCCCCTCTGTTTTCTCCCTCTCTTTTACGACACACGAAGAAACCCAAACACCCCCTGTTGTCGTTTTCTTTCTGCCTTCCTCTCCCTCTCATCGACAGTAACTGGAACAAGAAAACGAAGTGGTGAAGAGGTTGCCAGAATAGCCCCTGCCACTCCACTACTACGATGAACCACCAAATTGGTGGAGTTAACTTCAACTACAATACAAATTAGCCCTATTTTCTCTTCAATTTCTATTTTACTATTACGTAAACAAGAACATTCAACAAATTGGAACATGAAATTAGAAAAAGAAAGAAAAAACCTAGGATTACCAGTTTCGTTGATTTCGACATGACAGTCATCGGAGATTGTCTCAAGAAGGCAGGGAAACGAGACCTCATGAGGAAGGAGTCCAAGCCAGGTGACGTCGGTACGTATATCCTCGACTAGAATCGGTGTTGAAGCGAGAGTTGATAGAAAAGACTGTGAAAATGGATTGTGCGTTCATCTGGTCTCATCGGCGCCACTTCTGGTGAACGGTGATGGGTATGACGATGGTGGTTGTGACGTCAGGTGAAGATGCTGAATAAATCTTCATGGTAGTATGTATATGATGGAGGCAGATTTGTTATAAAACCCTAGAGAGAGAGAGAGAGACGACAGAGACGGAGGAATACGAGAGAGACGGAGGAATACGAGAAAGATGAGAGGAAATAGGTGAGAGGGTGAGAAATTATAGGAAATAGGTAAAGTTGCAATTCCTATTATGCCCTTTTGATCATTTCAAAGTTAAACTTTAATACCATTAGTTTTAGAATTTTTCATAAATAGTCCATTTAATAATAACCTTAGATCTAAGTATTTAAATGGTTCAGATCTGTTCTCGCGTTCTCAACCTTTTAGGTGTTCGCATTTGATCATACTCCTATATATATATATATATATATATATATATATATATATATATATATATATATAGAGAGAGAGAGAGAGAGAGAGAGTGAGGGAGAGAGAGAGAGAGAGAGAGAGAAAGTTCAATAGAGTACCATTATCAATCAAGAAACCAATGATCCTATTCTTATTTTTTATATTGGACGTGCATCCACCAGATTTTGATCGTAGATTTTTAAATTGGACGTGAATGCACTGGATTATATTAAAAAAATCAATTTGTTTGTTTGTTTTATTTTTTAGGTTATGATATAAAAAAAACGAGTATACAAATATTCATAATTTTTCGTCTTTTTTAAATAGAGATCTATTTTGATATATAAAAAAGATATGTCTTATGTTTTTGTTCATTTGTACAACAGTTCTATTCAGATTTTTTTATGAATCTGAACTGTATTAAATATTTATTAAAGATAATTCACATATAAATAGTTATTGTATTTGTTTTTTTAACAATTATTGATACCTTTTGTATGGTTATATTCTATGTAAATGACCGTCTTGTATAAAAATTGTTAAATATATCGATTTCTTAGTCCATATTTACATTTTGATAATGTATGTGAATTAAAAATATCTATGTGAATGGTCGTTAAAATAGATATATCAATTTTATACGTGAATTCGAACAAAAATTCACATTCACATGTAAATCTAACATAAAGGAATGTCAATTTACATAAATTCACTTGATTTTTTTTAAGATTTCAATCTTTTGATCATACAAAAATAAATTAACTGATAATCATAGGTGCATTTATTGAAATTCATATGTAAATGATAACGAAATGATGGAAAAATCGGTTACAGTTAAAGATTCACATGAAAATCTAAACAGAAAGTTTGAAAAAAAAAACCCATTTTTTATATATCGATATAAATGTTTATTCAAATAGTAACACAAATTATAAATTTTAATTTATTTATTTGTTTCGATAAAAAATAAACCCAAACAAATAAAAAAACAAAGAAAACAAAATATTTTTTTAATCCATTTTTATACATCAGTATCAATTTCTAATGAAATAGGAAGAAAAATCATGAATTTTGGAAAAACGAAATGGGTTATCGCGGTTCATAACAATTTTTCAGTTTCTTCAATATATATATATATATATATATATATATATATATATATATATATATATATAGTGTTCTAAAAGGCACGCCATGGCGTGAGGCGCGACGTCATCGTTACGAAAAGCTTCATAACGCTGCTGTTAGGCGTGGCGCGTGACAAGGCGTGATATGACGTGCCATTGCGCGTTATGGTGTGTTATGGCGCGTGTTTTTTCATTTGAGACACGTTTTTTTGCTCTTTTTTATACATTTTCTAATCGGACATACAAGTATTGTGTTTTTTATTAACTTTCTGTTATTAATTGTTGATATAACACTTCTAAAAACTTAGGTATATTTGATATAAATTTATATTTATGCGGTAATATATTTATAAATTAATACAAAATTGTCGCCTTACATCACGCCTTGAAAAACGTCATGGCTCGCCATAACTCGTTAAGCTTGAGGCTTGGCCTTGCCGCCACGCCACGTCTCACGCCTTTTAGAACCTTATATATATATATATATATATATATATATATATATATATATATATATATATATATATAACACCCGGAATCAAGAAGGTTAATTGTGGAATTATGCCAATTTCAAGTTGAACTCAGCGAGTTCGAGGAGCCAACTCGGCGAGTTGAAGATTAAGAATCGTGGGGATTTAATGGGTCTACTCAACGAGTTGAGGAGCCTCAACTCGGCGAGTAGAAGTTGTTTTGGTCGCAAGGTTTAATGAGATAAATTGGCAAGTTGGAGGAGCCAACTCGATGAGTTGGACACTATTTAGGAAACCCTAATTTTGGGGTTTTGCTCCTATTTAAACACTTTAAGTCCTAGGTGGTGGCCTCATTCCCAACCTCCGTAACCCCTTAACCCTAATCTCAAAACCCTTGAGCCTCCTTGAGTGTTGTGAGCTCATTGTGGGTGTGTTTTGGTGTGTTTGAAGCTCTTTGAAGGAAAAGAAGCTTGGTACAAGGTGGTGGTTCTGTTGGATTAATGTCTAAGTCCATAACTATATTTGGTATGTACTTGACCCGACCCGACATGATCCATTTGGGTTGCACTTCACCGACACAATTTATATGGATAATCTTTTGAGAATAGTATATTTATGATTAATATTAATATATTATAAGTTCTAATATATTAATATGGAATCATATTATTTAATTAGTATTGATCAAGAATTAATTTAGAATTAATTAAGTGATCAAAATGAACTAATTAACTATGGACTCTTATATATATATGGAATGGGCCAAGTTCATTTAGGTTGGGTTAAGCTTTCATGGATAGTCCATGGAGTGTTTAACCCATGGATCATATGAAATGAAATCTCATGGGTTTAACCCTAGTCTCCATACTATATAAAGATGTCCTTGGTTGGTGAAATTGGCACTAGTGTGGGTACACTAAGAAGGGCTAGCCGATTTCACTAGAGAGAACCAAGTATCCATATTCTCTAAAGTCTTCCAAGGTGTTTTGGTGATTTGTGATTCCACTTGAGGCTTCCACACTATTGGGGCTAAGCTCTTAAAGCTTGAAGACATCAAGCTACATAAAAGGTATGTCATCTAACTAGTACTTTGTAGTATAAGAGCTTCATAATATGCTAGTTAGGATTCAAGCCTTGGAAAGTTCTTATTTGCATGTATAATAGAGAAAACATAGATCCAAGGTTTATAGGGTTGCATGTACACCATAGGAATGTTAGAATGCTCAAAACCCAACAGTGGTATCAGAGCCTAGGCTTGTTTTCTTGTTATACTTGCAAAAGTAGCTGAAAAATCGAGTTTTGATGTTGTCTGTCCAGCAGACTCGCCGAGTCCATGAATGGACTCACCAAGTCCATGAATGGACTCGCCGAGTCCAAGGAAAAATGCATCCAACTCGCCGAGTTGGTTCGTGCACTCGACGAGTTGGACCCCCAGACAGCATAAATTCGACTTTTTTGGCTGGAATTGGACTAGGAACATTACCCTAAGATGTTTTTGGACTTATAAACTTGTTTTTGATGTGGTAATGTTCATGCTAATCCAATTTCAAAGATAATTGTCAATAGATTCATGTTTTGTATTAGTTTAAGGTTTAGACTAATTACATGAAAAAGTTTGATTTGAATTATCTTGTTTTTATGAGTTGCTTAGATTAATAGAAAGTTATGTGAAATTATTGTTTTCAATCCAAATTAATCTAAGAGTTGATTCTAAAATGTGTTTTTGTAACTTGTCCTCAAGTTATATGAAAAGTCACATTTAAGTTTTATAAAACTCATAAAAGTCGGCAAAGGTTACAAAATGAAGAGTCTAGTTCTAATTAAATGGTTTTATGACTCCATAACTTGTCCTCAAGTTATGGAGGACCAAGAGTCTCTTCATTAAATAATAAATAAAAAATGTGTAACCTTAATTAATTCCATAAGTTATAAAATAAAGATAAGTTAATTCTTTTATTAGTTTAAAGTCTTCCATAACTTGTCCTCAAGTTATGGAACTTGAAGAGTTTTTGGATTAAAACTACTTTAAACACATAAGTTATGGAATTAATTAGTTTTGAATAGTTTCAAAACTTGCCCTTAAGTTTTGGAATTTGTAAAGTTTTCTCTTATGAATACTTTAATTCCAAGTTAGCCCTTAGAATTTTAAAAGTTAAAATTCAACCCTTATACTTTATAATATTATAAGTTAATAATATATATGTATAAGAGTAAAGTCAGTCTTACCGTTAGTAGGCCTCATTCACAAAGCCGGTCTATAAGGGGGTATAAGGTTACTGCCTATAAAATGGCAGTTTAATGGGTGTCCACTCTCACCCACCGCTTCCTTGACCGGTGGAGGGTCGTTAGCCGAACGGGTTTGACAGGACTAGAATTCTCCCTTCATTAAAAGTGTTAATGATAAATACTAAGTAACTAAACTCTTAATAATAACCAATCTTAGTTACTCAGGAAAATGTGAATAAGGTGCTAATCCATGAAATTACACTTTGCACTTTGTTTACGTCGGTTAGTGGAGCGTGTGTGGTTAACCGGCACACTAACTCGTATTTAACAAGGTAGGCAAAGGGTAACTTAATGTTTATCATAGTATTGATGGAGCGTGTGTGGTTAACCGACACATCGATTGAGGGGTAAACACTTAAGGGTACCAAGTAATTTGCATGGTTACTTCACACCTTGTTTTGTGATCCTCGGCATCCCAGTCACAAAACCTAAATGGCACACTCGAGATTGAAACATGTCATTGAACAGTTCAATGAATCTCAACAGATCTAGGAGTTTCAAATCCAATTAAAAACCTAATTATTATTTCGTTTTTCATGGTGGAAATTGGTGAATCATCATTCACCTACCTTCAAATATTTTATAGCTTGGATTACGGCATCCCTCTTCTAAGTTATAAAATAGTTTGTTGGGTCCTAGCCTTAATATTTCATATTGGGTGTCATATTAAGGACTTTAGATCAACTATCTTGAATATCTCCCAAAACATGTCTGGTTTAGACATTTATGATCTTCCCAAATCTCTTGAAACAAGCTTTCCTAAATGAAGATGATCTCCCTTGGAAATCATACTTCTTTCACCTCCTCCAATTATTCTCCCTAACCCACAAGTTCTTGAAAGTTTAAGGTCACTCAAGCCCTATTGGCTAGTAAAGGTCTATGTGTGGTCACATCTTGGAGATGTAGTCACCTATTGACAAGCCGGGAGAGTTGGGTGTCAAAGTCTTGAGAAAGTTGGTGGTTCAATCACTTTCTAAGTCACATAGTGAGTTCCTTTGGGACACCTATGAAACAGACTATGACAAGAACCTTAATGATCTTAACTATTTGTTAAGATCAACTTCCTTAAAACTTGATGGACATTGACAATAGTGACACAGGAAATCCAGAAAAGCATTCTCTTCCCAATGGAAAGGGATCGGCCATAGTCAACTCGGTTGACCAAATAGTAAAGAGAAAAGCTAAGTCTGTGATAGTACCGTATACGATTACCAAAGGATTCATATGTTTATATTGCCAAAGAACGGGCATTGGTTGTGAAGCTGCCAAATTTACCTAAGGATGTTAAAGTCAATAAGTTTGACTCTACTTCAGGTAAAGTCCACTATCTAACTCTGCTAAGTTTCTATTCTGAGATTCTTGATACATGATGTGACTGGGTCACATGGTGATGTTTTAAGAATCAAAGAAAACTGAAGAAACTTAAAGAAAGAATATGTTGAATCTGATCGCATAGATGGATTTCTATCGCGTAGTTTGAAGATCAGATTCTTGAGCTACTTCTTAGGAGTTATGAGATATTGCTTAGGAATAGATAACAACAAGTTTTCATATGGATTGTAAGGATAAGTTTTTCCGCAAAGTTTTAAAATAAAAGAAAATTTTTGATTTTATTTATTTTAAAATATCCTTACAACGGCATTTGAGGAAAAAAATTGTTGCTTATATGATTCCATTAATAGCAAGAGTGGAAATATGAAATTGATTCTTTCATTTGTGGTAATGTCTAAATTTACCAAATAAGGATTCTCATCACCCAAGTTTCAATTGGACCGGAACTTGGAATCATGCAAGTTGTATAGCATGATGAATGAGAACTTTCAAGTATTGGAAAATTAAGACTAATTACTTGTTCACATGGATGTGTGAGTCAAGTGAAGGACTAAGGGATCGAGTACACATTCTTGTGCACTGGTCAAGTCCACCACAAAAGATTGATAAAACTATTTGTCATAGTTTACAAAAGCTCAGTAAATATGATTATACTTACAAGCTTAAGTGTAACTCTGAGACATTGGAAAAAGGTTCCAATGTATGACAGAGCGAATAAGAAGAATCAAATTAGCCAGAAGGATAAAAGTTTCTCAAATCTGAAAAGATGGGAGAGTACTTTAGTATCAGTTTTTGTGATCATCTTAATGATTAGGAAACCATAGCACAATTAGTTCTCTAAGGAAATCTTAGTGCATTCTTATGACTAAAAAGAGGGATCTTGAATTGAAATGGTTAAATCAAGAAGATGAGTCATACTTCGTTCCAATACAAGTCTTAGAGTCATACTCCAAGATTGTAACTTGAGTGACATGTCTTAAAGAAGGTTTAAAACACTTGTCAAATGTAAGAGTAAAAGTTTTCTACTCTTGTACATTTGAAATTGGTAAGTTGTGTTGTTTTGGATAAAACAAAGACCAACTTAGGCCAATTGTGTGAAGTGGTTGTCTTGATTAGAACCCATACTGTCTCTTGAATATCTGACAAGAAAGTCTTATATGTCAAGAGGACAATGGGAGTCTTAAAGGTCTTGAAAGTCTCAAGAACTAATCAAGAATAAAACCTGAAGTTCTTCACTAGCACACGAATTGAGGTTTATAACCTATCGTGTTGACATATTCTGTGCCCATTCCAGTTAAAGTTGGCTTTGCATATGAGTTCTTAGAGTTCTCAATTTTTTGCACAACAACTTGGAAGCAATGACAGGCCCTTGAGCTGCCAGGTGGCAAGAAATTAAGATTGAGTTCAGTCCATATGAGTTTGGATTTGTCATTATCCTTGTCTTGTGACTATGGTTTTGACAATTCACATGGATAAGAACACATAAACCATTAAATCTAAGTGTCATAAGGTTTCTCTCCGATTCATGAAAAATGAAGGTGAGGAAACTCTTTCACTAAGTAGATTTTAGCTAGATAGCAATTGTGATATTTGCATTCTCAAAGTTATTGGTGGAGCGTGTGTGGTTTACCGGCACACTAACCTGGACTTGTGAGAAGTGGCAAAAAGGTCTAACCATTATGATTACGGCATCCCTCTTCATAATTGTTTAGACACACAAGTGTTCTATCTAAGGGAAGGTGTATGATTTTGATAAAGTTTTATCAAAACAATCTAGTATCAGAAATCTGAACTTTGGTAAGAAAGTCAGCTGATTTTTGAGTACATGTTAAAGCTAGTGGGAGCATAAGTGTTATGCTAATAATCATCATGTTAGTGGGAGCATGATAATTATGATAAGTATTGCAAGTTAGCAATGTTAATTATAGAAAACAAAAGTTTTCAATTGGGAAAAGGTTGTTTTGCTATAATTAAAGGAGAGGAAATTATACTTCATCTCAAATCTATAAGCTTAGATCGTGAGGTTTTAATCATTTAGTCAAGGATATATATATATATATATATATATATATATATATATATATATATATATATATATATGAATTTCATGTTGGAATGGCTCAACATAAGGAAATTTTGTATATGAGTCCATTATTTGCGTTCTAAAATTCGATTATGATTACGGCATCCCTTTTCATAATCTGAATTATGAGAAATTGGCAAATAGAAATGGAAATATTATAGCAAAAGACTGGTTTAGTCTTTATGTGAGACATCATGAATCGTGTCCCATATGCTTCGGATATAGGATCGATTACATGTGCTATATTCATCATTTCTAAAATTTTCCAAATGCCTGGGGCATTAAGAAGGGAAAAGGTTTAGAACTGGATATGACTAAAAGGATTAAACAATTGTTGAGGACGATCTAAGGTTTACCAAAGATTGGTTTCTCAAGGACAGTTGGAAGTATAGTGATAATTCTGGAAGGACCATATTGACATAATCTGTAAGGAGGCAACTCTTGTTCAGAAGTGATAGTCAAAATGGAATCTGGAAATATTTCAAAGTTAGAATTTTCAGTCTGTTTAAGATTAGGAAACTTAATGCAAGAAGGATGTTTCTAAGGAGTTGATCTCCTTTGGAATGCTCTGTAATGGTTGTTGTCAAGTCTTTCTAACTTCGTGCATAATCATTACAAGAGGATCAATGCATATAAGTTTAGAATCTAACAGATTTCAGTAAATCACATGAATTTGGAATTCTTGCATTTGCAGTAAGGATCTGGGACTGTGAAAAGAGGATCATTGGAGTTATGTTCAATTGATCTATTTCACAAAGTAAAGATCATAGACAAACATAGTATGCATACTTGGTGTATGGCATGACTAGCGTTTAGAAAACATAGTGTACATGCTTGGAGCATGGGACAACTATTGTTTTTAAATTCAAGAATAAAGTTGATAGCTGAAAGAGTATACAATGAATAATGTGTAATCATATGGTGATAAATAAAAGGTGTTTTATTTATGTTCATATGTTTTGATACCATATTGGATTCAATTATTATTGTGTTTCACTTTGCATGTTTTGACTTCCCGAATAAACTAGGTTATTCTTCCGGAATGACTAAGTTATTCAAACCATCCACAGTCGGTCATATGTTGGAAGTAGATATGAATTAAGACTGTCATGGGTTGGCTTGTAGAGGTCTAAGGTGTTGGACAAAGGGCTACAACACTCATGAGTGCTCATAAGTTCTGAGTATTGGATTCAACCCGCGCTCAATGGAATCACTTCATGGATTTTATCACAAGTGATCATGACACGATAATATCTTATATTCTTCAAACCTAGAGATATGAGTTGTTACTATGACTTGGTTGTACATTGATTGCACGAAAACGCATTCGGTAACTCGGTGCTATAAAACGTGCCTTTGTGTATGATTCAACAAGTAGTAGAACAAGCCATATGAGTCGAAGTTTATCTATTCCTTTTACCTTCGGGATAAAAGCGATATCTGTGGGCCCCTCGATGATTTGATGATGAAAAATGGAAGTGCTCGGCCAGGCCAGGACTGATTTGATTTGTTCAATTAGTCAGTCGTCATAAATCGAAAATCGGGAAACAACAAATGGACAGAGAGAATGATTATAATCCATGTCTCAGTCCATATGATATCTAGAATGGAGGAATATATGATCCCTTATCTAATGGACAAGTTCGTTGACAAAGATCAGAGTTCGACAACAGCTTTAAGAGCTACGATTGCCAGTTAGGTTTTGAAGTCATACTCAATAATAGTTTTAGACTTATCCAAGTGGAAGACTGTTGGATTAATGTCTAAGTCCATAACTATATTTGGTATGTACTTGACCCGACCCGGCATGATCCGTTTGGGTTGCACTTCACCGACACAGTTTATATGGATAATCTTTTGAGAATAGTATATTTATGATTAATATTAATATATTATAAGTTCTAATATATTAATATGGAATCATATTATTTAATTAGTATTGATCAAGAATTAATTTAGAATTAATTAAGTGATCAAAATGAACTAATTAACTATGGACTCTTATATATATATATGGAATGGGCCAAGTTCATTTAGGTTGGGTTAAGCTTTCATGGATAGTCCATGGAGTGTTTAACCCATGGATCATATGAAATGAAATCTCATGGGTTTAACCCTAGTCTCCATACTATATAAAGATGTCCTTGGTTGGTGAAATTGGCACTAGTGTGGGTACACTAAGAAGAGCTAGCTGATTTCACTAGAGAGAACCAAGTATCCATATTCTCTAAAGTCTTCCAAGGTGTTTTGGTGATTTGTGATTCCACTTGAGGCTTCCACACTATTGGGGCTAAGCTCTTAAAGCTTGAAGACATCAAGCTACATAAAAGGTATGTCATCTAACTAGTACTTTGTAGTATAAGAGCTTCATAATATGCTAGTTAGGATTCAAGCCTTGGAAAGTTCTTATTTGCATGTATAATAAAGAAAACATAGATCCAAGGTTTATAGGGTTGCATACACACCATAGGAATGTTAGAATGCTCAAAACCCAACAGGTTCATGTAGGAGCTTTCATATCTTGGTTCTCTGTTCCATTTTCAGCACATTTCGGGTATAAAGCTCTAATCTTTATTAGTATTGGCTTAGATCTCTTCTTGGGTTATTTGTATGCTTTTAGCCATGGATGGGTGGTTGTTGGGGAAGTAGAAGTCCCAAGTGCTTACTCTTTTAGATCTATGATCTTCATGAGTTCTTTTGGCATAAAGGTGCCAACTTTATGATCTTAAGGGCTTCATGCATCTATTAAGCTCTTCTTTTAGTCTCTTATGAGCTTTTGAGCCTCTCCTAGCCATGCATGAGTGTAAAGTTGGAAGCTTTATGTGACCATGCAGCCTTAAAGGACCATATCTATATTTTGGGGCTTTGTCTTGGTGGTTAAGTGATTATTCATTAAGCCTTTAACCTTTTAAGCCTAGGATTTGGGTTTTGAGTCCACTTGGTTGGTCCCTAGGGGTAAAGTTGGAAACTTTACCCTTCTAGAGGCTATTTCTGTTAAGAACTGAGTGGGGAAGCTGTTAGTTTCGATTATGTCGGCTTAATGGGTTAAGATGTTTGGTTATTGATGAACTCGACGAGTTTTTGGGAGAACTCGACGAGTTTTTGGGTGAACTCGGCGAGTTGGATCGGTCCTTCTCGATTTTTGCAATCTGATGAAGGAAACTCGACGAGTTGAAGGGAAACTCGGCGAGTCGGGTCAACTTGGACCGTTGACTTTGACTTTTGATTTATGACTTTGAGCAAGTTTGTCCCAAGGGGTAAATGAGGTAATTTTAATTTTAATTAAGGGACGTATGGGCTTAGGATAAGGCCCATATGGGATTGGGACCAATTTGGAAATTTCGGCCATTAGTTGGCCTTTGTGGATCTTTTGGTTTTAGGCCTTTTTTTGGTTATTGAGGTTAGGCCTCAGTGTTGGTTCTTGTTTGGGTCAGGGGTAAAATGGTCATTTTACCCCAAGTATGGTTAATAGGCCTTGGAATGGAATCCAATTGCTTATTTGGTGTTATTTTGATCTGATAGTTCGGAGGCATCATCAGGGCAGCAGTTAGGGATTTCTTTCAGGCAGTTTATGCATTTGAGGTGAGTCTCCTCACTGTTGTATGTGTCAAAGGTACCAGTTCCGACTCATTTGGTTTATGTATTGTAGGAAGGCTCCCGACACACTATATGCAAGACCAAAGTCTAAACTCTGGCAAGTAATTAGTTAAGTAGTGATGTTTGTGTGCTAGATATCTTTGTGATGCTTGCATGGAAGACCAACGGGTGGCTCTTGGCACTTGTCTGTAAGACCCAGGGTTATGGCCCCCGGCCTGGCAAGAAAGACCACGAGGCAGCTCGTAGCATAATGGCAAGACTATGGTTGGCACATAACACTCTTATTGATTATGGTATATAAATGATATGTATGGCTCACGGTTATGTATGACATGTATGGATCGTTGGATTTATATATGGTATGTGATATTTAGGGAAATCACTAAGCTTTGTGCTTACGGTTTTTATCTTATGTTTCAGGTACTCCAATTTTCAAATGAGAGAGCTCGGGACGAGCGCAGCGCATACACCCGTGTTTTTCAGCAATTTGTGATCTTTGGGAATGACTCTGATAATTATGTATTTGAAATGCTTTTTCAATGTTTGGATAAGTTTACAATAGCATTTTGTATATAATAAAAATGAAATTTTTAACCTTGAATTTTCGGATATTACAAGTTGGTATCAGAGCCTTGGTTTGAGGGATTCGGGCATACTCTAGGGTGTGACTGAACTCAAACTAAGGGTTTGGTGAAATTTTTTATAAAATGAACATCTAATTAAAAGGAATTTCTAATCAAAGAAAGGGGTTTGATGCGTGAAATCGGCCAAGCTTAAGTAAGTGGTTCCCAGAATACCAATACATGTTCATTTTTGTATATGCTATGATTATGAGAATTGCATGCTAGTTAGGGCTAAGGATCTGCTCAGTATTATATGATAGGAGAAATGCTTTTGTATGCCTGATTGTATGAGCTTTAGTATTGCATGCTAGTTTGTATATCAGATAAGTAGATGGAATGGCTTGTTTAGAGTATGTTGGTTAGATTTTTCCGTTGCCTGAATGTTGCTTGCTTTATGCTTTGTGGGACTCTTAGTGAGGTGAATTGACTTTTAAGTTAATATGCTAAGTCACATGTGGCACAAGTTAAATAATCTTAGAGTGTTGGATTTCACCCTATTGCGCAGCTCTTGTTTGAGTCCAACTGTTCTATGGTTAAGTCTTTTACTCGAAGGATTATATTATCTCTGTTGCATGTGGCCATATTCATGAGGAAGCTAATTGACATTTGTGGGAGTCCTTCAGCAGCTAAAGGTTGGATGGGATTGGTAACCTAGGAGAGCCTAAGATATGCTTCAGTGGGGTAGTGATGCGGTTTAGTGAGTTTTGGTGCTTTGGCTTGAGGAAGTGACTGAGAGGATTCAGGAGGATTGCTGAGGAAAGTATGGATAGGTGTGGAAGGTATTATTGGGTCCGTACTATGAAAAGCACATAATCCATACTCAAATCGTTAAGAGTCTTGGAGAATCTAAGAAGCTGAGGGTAGGAGATTCTGGAGTATGTTTTGATCATTGGTTTGTAGTATTTTAGTTAGGAGATGAGATCTCAAGAAGGTGGTTTAGGATCGGGTTCTGGTTCAGGTTCTGGCTCATATTCGGGTGATGAGTCGATTAGCGAGCAGTTGCGGGAGTTCATTTCATCATAGATGTCTCGTTGTGTTTCGAAAATATTGGATGAGAGCTTGGGCGTGTTCCGTGCGAAGGTTATGGTTATCATTGGAGCTCGCACTCTGTCTTTCCGGGAGTTTCGTGCTTGTAGAGCTCATGCGTTCCATGGGGAGAGGGATGTCATTGTCAGTAGGAGGTGGTTAGTAGATGTGGCTAACATGTTCAAGATGATTTTATGCCCCGAGGAGGTGAAGGTCAGATATGTTTCCTGCCTATTGAAGGACAGGGCACAAGATTGGTGGGAGGAGGTCAATAGTGAGTTGGGTGATGATGTTGTTGATGCTATTGTTGGATTAGGTGTTTATGCCCATAACTATTTTTGGTATGTACTTGATTTGATTATGAGCATGGTCCTTTTGGGTTGCCTTCACTCATGCAACTTGATAGGATGACAAGAGGAGAAAGAGTAGAATTTATTATGTGAATAATAAATTGGTACTCAAAATGGTTTTGTTAATATATTACAAGATTAATATATTATTTGGAAATCATATTATTTAATTAGTATTGATCAGAAACTAATTTGGAATTAATTTAGTGGTCAAAAGAGATTGATTAAATAATTGGGGGACTGTTATGCAAATCATTGATAGTTGCATAATTGGGTTGATTGACTCCATAGAGTGGAGTGGACGAAATTTATGGGGAAGCCCATAAGATTTCGTCCATGGGCTCCTTATGCTCTAAGGAAGGAGTTCATGGGCTGCTTGTTGCCTAACTTAGGTATTAGGGTTTCCACCTGAAAACCCTAGCAGCCACAGCTATATATATATATATATATATATATATATATATATATATATATATATATATATATATATATATATAGGACCCCATACAAGGGGATTTTTAGGCCTAAGCATTTAAGAAAGAAACCCTAGCCGAAATCCTTCTCTCCTAAGTCATTCTCCTTGCATTCGGTGTTTGTGACTCCATTAGAAGTGCAACACTTGGGGCACTAGGCTTTCAGAAGTCAAGATCAAGAAGGATGAATCTTGTTATTGTTGGGTCTAAAATTATGGTTTATACTTTGCTTTTCTAGACAACTGTATTTTTCTATAGTGTAATATGTATTTGTGGATGTGTACGACCATACACCAAGCGAAATTGAGGGTGTCGGGGATCGAACCCGGGTCTCCTCCTAACTAAACCAGCGCCCCTTCCAACTCATCTAGGCTGCGAGATGATATCCTCCTTCCGTTTTTAATTCTTAAGGATTCGCTTTCTCGGTTCCTCTTTCGCATTTTTGACACTTTTAACCCCAAAATCAATTTCCTTTTAATTTTAAATTCCATTTTCAACCCAAAAAATTTATTTTTTAAATTTTTGACTTTTTACTTAATATTTTGACTTTGACTTTTAAAGTTTGACCTTTGACTTTATTCTTTGACTTTCTCGTTTAACCTTCAAATTTTCAAATTTAGCTTTTCAGTTTGACATTTAAGTTTGATTTTTTAAGTTTGACTTTTTAGATTTGACTTTTAAGGTTGACTTTTGAGTTTTTAGTCAAAGGGTATATTTTTAAAACAATGAGTTCTTCAAACACCAAAGTCAATGAAATTTCTTGTTCTCAAACATGCATTGATAATGTTAAAAATTTACTTGAGCATATCGAATTATTACACAAAGAGAACGAGGACGTAAACTACGAAGGATATCAACTTAGGAAAGATCAAAAACCCCTAAAAGAACAATTAGAGACCAAAACCAAGGACTTCCGAAAACTGCAAGAAGAATATAGCAATAAATGTGCAAACTATAGATTTGTGACAGAGCAACTTGCTAAGTTAACTGCTGAACTTGACACATTGAAAAATAAATTTGAAAATGCAGATTTTAATTTCAGAAAATTTGATGCGTCGAGTGAAGTAGTTGCATCAATGATGGAAAATAGTTTGAGATTTAAAAATAATCAGTCAATGGGTTTAGGTTATGATAAAGTGCCTCCTCCTTTTAATCACACCTATCAGTATAACCTTTTGACAAAAGAGAAAATGGACAGAGAGCCACATCTCAAATATAGATTTGTTTCAGGAGGTAGTATTAATGTTGAAAGTACTAATGTTTCTACTTCTTCTGCATATCAACCACTAAGTCATTGCAAGCAAGCAGCTGAAGAGAGTGTGTCTGATAATGAAATTGTATTAAAGACCGATGACATAAATTTTTTCGATACATTTGATGATATATTTGATAATTCTTACGTAAATGTGCCAGAAAGTCTTGAGCTAAACTATTATAATGCTTTTACTTCTTGTGCAGGTAAAGTAACGGAAGATGAGAACAAGGAGAAAACTATTGAACAAACCAATGTCTCCTTAAACTCTGAATTTGTTGCTTCGAACTCAGTTACTTCTGATCAACCTGCTGTTGAGAAATACAGGCCACCAAAACAAGCGAAACATAGTGCCTGTTGTAATTGTGCTTGTGGGAACAATAAGAGACAAGGCATGGACACGCCACCAGGGGCAGGAAGAAAAAACTCCTATGTGAAGAAGCTGACTTGCTTTCACTGTGGAACACCTGGACACATTGCCAGAAATTGTCCAAATCGCACATATGTTCCCTACTATGCACAAGGGTGGCAGAATGCGCCAAGAATGAGATTTTTCAAAAGAAACCCCTCAAGGACACGTTCAGACAATGGCGAATGGAATGCCACGAAGGGCAAGAGTTCAACTCCCAAGGGCAAGAAGGGAATGTCGACCAAGAAGTCCAATCCAAGAGATGCTCAAGTGAAACCAAGACTGGTTAGGTCAAAGTCATCTCGAAGATCGGCTTCAAGTTCAAAATCAAGTATCGAGCCACCCATCGGATCGAAAAAGAAATGGGTTAAACCCAACTACAAATAGGTACCAAATGTTCAATCTCCTAAATCTCCTAATGCTTCTAATATTTCTACATCTTCTTTTTGTGATAAGCAGGACATGGCATGGGATAGAGTACCTTGCATTGATGAAAAAGGTCAACCCAGTTTCAAAATGGAGTGGGTTCCAAAGACCAACTAATCCCGCTCTGTGTCGGAGCAGCTATGGAGGCATATTATCAGACTTCGGTTTGTTGGTAGTGGTTGTTCTAAGCACATAATAGGAGGCATCTCTTAACTGTACAACACTCAGAACATTGTTTGAGAGTATGTGTCCTTTGAGGGAAAGGAAGAAAGGAAGGGATCACACATGGGGTTTGTGCTTAATGACATGAAGAATTTTTGGATCTGTTCTGAGATTATGCGTGTTGTTCTCAGACCTTCTAGATGTAAATTCAATCGGTGACTTACGGTTTGAGTTTTCTTCTCGATACTCCTGAGTTTTTCTTAAGCTGATTCGCTTCAAAGATAAATTTTTGTTTTAGGATAGTTTAAATTTGTGCATTTACTTTCGTTTCTCTCCTATGCACAAATTTAGTGGGAGAAATGAAAACAAAACAAAAATTTTAAAATTTTAAAAAATCCAAAAACATTAGAAAATCCAAAAATCCAAAAATATGGTGTTAATGGAATGTTCTTGAGGATGATGTGTTGGGGAAGTGATATATTCAAGTGATAACGGGCAGCCTAAACATGTGTAAGGGACTGAATCTGAATTGTATAGGCTCTGTGTTCAATGCGCTGGTAGGCAAGAGAGATTAAAATGGACTTGACTAGGCATTAATGAACTTAAGGAATCTAGAGACTTGAAAAATCTTGACCTAGATAGATCCATTTAGCCGGACAATACGGCGCTCAGATAGGTTGAGCAAGGAGATATACATGATAATCCGCCGGTCACACTAAAGTAATCCGTATCTAGAACCGTGGTTTAACTCTTCCTCAATGTACGGACTCTGTCCTTAATTCCGATAGTGATGGGGCGACTGGGGAATTCCGATAAATTAGGTCTGTAGAAAATTATTTTCTTGCTTTCTTTCTGTTAGTCATATGTTGCCTCCTCTGTGTGATTGAAATACATCCGACCTAGACTGCAACATATGCAATTCTATTTCTCTGCATCTTCTATCTGTGCAATTCTTCTTGTCTGTTAGTCATATGTTGTCTCCTTTATGTGATTGAAATACATCCGACCTGGTACACAGCATATGCACCATTCTACTTCTCAATCCCTCTAAATCTAGTTAGTCATATGTTTCACCCTCTGCGAGATTGGAAGAGATCCGACCTGGGTGTATAGCATATGCATTCTAAATCTGACTTCTCTCATAATAATTGCCTGCTCACCTAAAGTAAGGAGTACTTTGGAAGTTCCTGATTATTAGGGTATGTCAGGAAGCAGGAAACATGTTCTAGTACATTTAAAATTGAACAATCACTAGGTTGTCTGTAGATCTCACTGCTCAATTTAGGTGGACAACAATATCTTTGGTCTTTGTCAGTTGAATGGGTCCTTTAGGAATATTATCTATGAACATAGGATCACATTGTCTTGTCACTTGTAGTATGTCCTAATTTTGTCACAATCTCTCGTGTTTAAGTGGAACACAATACCGGCGATTGACCAGATCTATTCATGAAGGGAGAGGTACTGATAAACGGATAAAGGATGTCTAAAAACTTTGATCCCAAATCACTCTTAAAGTTAGCTACTATTTTTGTTTTTGTTACATTTGTTCATAGTTTTCTTCTAATTTCAAAAAAATTAGGGGGAGAATTAAAAATTTTAAAAACCAAACAAAAATCAGAAAATTAAAAATCCAAAAATAGTGTTATTTATGTTTTATTTCATTTTCATAAAATATGAAAAATCCAAAAATATAGTGTACTAAGTTTTATTTTAGTTTCGTTTCTATTTTTAGCTTTGTTTGTCTTGAAAAGTGAATTCAGATGTAGATGAGACTCGTGGAGACTGTATCAAGAATTTCTGAGCCAAGACTTCATCCGTGAGTGTCGAAGAATTTTCATTCAAAGGAGAAAGAAATGAAGAGTATTCTTCCAACATTCAATCTTTCAACCCCAGAAGCAAGGTCAAGCTGTAACTGAAGATTATGTGATAGATTGCATTGAAGCCTCCTCAATCAATTTGCTGCTATCTTGTACCTGCTGAAGTGATCTAGAAGAGTAGATTTCTCTATTGTTCTCTGTGACACCCCGAAATTTCCATTCTGAACAAACCATTTGAAGCCAATAGAAGTAGAACAGTTACAGTGAAAACTCAGATTTCGAGTATAAGTTTGGCAGTTTTCAGGATTTTACACTTAAGAAGATATTAGGAGAGTGGATGCACTAGGGTTTTGTGCAACACTGTTATTCCAATACTCTAGGACATTAGAATTCGTTTCAGGAATAAAAATAATTTCTGCCAAAATATCTCAGGACTATAAATAGAATTCTGAACCAAATTGGTTCATTAGTTGAATTCCAATTTGAGAAAAGCCAAAATTCTCTCTCACGGATCTTCGGGTTTTTATCCCAAATTGTGAGTAACTCTTTCTAGTAGTGTTATAAAGCTTTAAATGTGTTCATAACATAGATTACATAGCTAAATCATTCAATTTAGGAGTTTACTCCCCAAGGTGTTCTTGGGCGGTAAACTCCCGAAACCAAGCCTAGATTGTCCCCCGTGATTTGTAACTACCTTGGACTTGTATAGGAGTGTGTTAGGGACATGAAATCAAGCAAGAACCACCCAAGTTTAGGAGTTCACGGCCCAAGAGTATCTTAGGCCGTAAACTCCAAAAAGAATGCTCAAAATGGTGCTTTTAAGGCACCTAAGGCTTAGACTTGATTTTAGACATGTACCCTAAAGTGTTTAAAGCCTAGAAAACATAAGGAATCACAAGTATTGAGGAGTTTATGGCCAAGACAAGTTCTTGGGCCGTAAACCCCTGTAAAGAGGTCAAATGACACCCTAACTCCTTCCTTATGCCTAGAACCCAACATAGATCATAACCTTGAAATGTTAGAGACTTGAAAACACCATAAACACCCTCCCAAGGGAGTTTATGGCCGTAAACTCTAAGGGAATATGGTCCCAGGGCCGTAAACTCCTTAAAGGAGTTAATAGGAAGCCCAAACACTTGATTTAACCTTGGAACAATTTACCACTTGATTTGTAACAACTTTAAGCCTCAATTAATGACCCAATGTAGAGTTTACGGCCAGGAGTTTACTCCCCTGGGCCGTAAACTCCAAAGAATATGGTCATTAGACCTTAAACTCCCATTTGAGGTATTACACTCCTTTGTTGCAACCCATTAGCCTCCTAGCACTTGACCAAAAGTGTTTTCCTCACGTTAAAATGTTTATACTTGTATAATTAGTGTTTTAATCACTACTTATTTATATACATATGTTTTCATATGTAATTAGGATCATTGTGTGTGTCTAAAGTCTTCACTTGACACCAAGCACTTGTCCGATCCTTCCTTACGATAACAGACCGTTCAATTCCAGTCACTTACTGCAGGTGAGTTCATACCCCTTAATCAATGTTTTAAACTGTCTTTAAATGTTTCATGGGGGGGATACAAGTAGAATTATGCTAATTATTATATCAATCATATGTGATTAATAAGCAGCATTCAAATGATTGGCTACTCATTAGCCGTTTTACCAAACTGTTTCCTTCAAATGTTTTTCATAAACACTTTATGTGTTTAAAAACTCCTTATTACACTGTACATTTTACTCTGTATATTACATTTCAAACTTATTTACAATTGTGTTTCAAACAAATGTTCTTTATACTAAACTGTTTTATCAAACCCATGCCTTCAAAACCATTTTATAGATTGACATCAAGTCGGTCTTTTCTTAGAAAATATTTATGTTCAAAGGTTGTACAAATCTTATTTTATGCTTTTAAATTATAAATTGCATGCCTCTATATGTATAGTTAGATAAGAAATGTTTAAAAGACTTAGGAAGGCTATCCACCCTATTTCCTTTTCGCGCTTGAGATGTGGTCTGGTGGGATATCGGGTACTCGTCTGAAGGTCATTTAAATATTAGTTATATAACATATGTACATATATAGTCATAAAAGGTCCTTCCAGTTCATCCCATTCCCTTGGGTAGCAAGGGTATACATCCATGTCCATACGTACAAGTTAGATTACTAGTAAACTACCATATGGGTAGTTTAGGAAGATACTAGAACTATTACTAGAACGCAATATCATACAATGAGTCAGTTCATTCATGAGTCAATACTTTCTAGATCATTACTGTACATTACTATACTTGCTAGATAGAGAGAGCATACATTACAGCTAGAACATTACAGTACATTACTATACATGCTAGATAGAGAGAGAACACACATTACAGCTAGCACACGTAGAACATTACAGTACACTACTATACTATTACATGATCACACTTACATAAGTACAATTACATGATCACACTTACATAAGTACAATTACATGATCACACTTACATAAGTACGCTTACATATACATAGAACAGACGTCACTAGGTGCTATAGCACGGAACCAGTTCAGGATCTAACTATACTGATGAATCACAACGCAATTGTGATAGTTATATCGAGTATACATGATCATAGTAATGTGGATGCTCACGGCTTGCATACATGCAGTGGTCGTGGGTAGGTCCCAAAATCCCTTTGATAGGGGAGCGTATAGTCTGGGATCTAGACATCACATTATACCTTATCCCTCAAATAAGGCAGTTGAGTACCGATGTAGTTATTTATATCAAATACTATAGTACTTGGAAGTATTACCCTAGATTTAATGTAATAGGTACGGTTGTAGTTCGACACTACACCATGGTACTATTTCTTTTCCCATTACATTCACTTCGTGAATTTTCACACGACGCACGGTAATGTAGAAACTATCTTTTTGATTAATGGTAGTCAGCTTTGGGAAAATACACACTCTTACAAGAGACACACATAGACACTAGATGCCTTGGTAGAAGGCTACATAGAGATCAGTTAAGTCTTGGTAGAAGACTCCCTGTTATAATAGTAGGAATCATAGGGATTTCTAGGGTTTTTCAAACGTTTATAGTTGTTTTACAAACATTTTCATACTTACAGTTCATCTACATTTTCAATACTTACAGTTCATATACAAATTCTTACATACAAATACTTACATACAAATTGAGACACTAAAATACTTATGATCTCACCAGCTTCAAAGTTGATACTCGCTTTCAAAATTACTTGTATCCTCAGGTCATCTTAGACAGGTACCGACGCAAGGATTAGGGAAGATGGAGCTCGTTGAAGACTCATCTTTCATTTTGATTTATGCTTTAGTGTTTATCAAAATTTGACAGAACACAATTGTATAATAATTATATTATTAATGCAATGGATGATGTTGTTGCTTGTTTACTACTTTTCATTGTTGTGATACTGTACATGACGTCCTCCGCCCCAGAACGTTTCCGCCGTTCTTGGTTTTGGGGTGTGACATTCTCTCTGAAGATTCTCAAGCTGAAAACGCTATCTTTCAAGAATCTTTTCAAGAAGCCTCCTCACCCAATGTGTGTTTAGAGTCAAATTTTGAAGAAAATCCCAACAGCTCAAGATGAATTCATTCATAGAAGATTCATATGTTCATCTTGATGCTATGAAGAAAATCAAAGATTAATGCTAAAGCCAAGCTCCCGATGAAGATTAACAAGAAAAGCCAACTACCTTTTAGGGGGAGTTTGTTGGTCAGTTAGAAAAGAAAGCTATAAACCAAAGGAGAGATTGTTGGGTCTAAAATTATGGTTTATACTTTGCTTTTCTAGACAACTGTATTTTTCTATAGTGTAATATATGTTTGTGGCTGTGTACGGACGGACTCGTGTGTACAGCCGTACATGGGTGTACGACTGTACACGTGTGTACAGCTGGTGGTCCTATATATAGGGTGAGGAGTGCATGAGAGATAAAAAGGCTAAGTGAGCATATTGTAGAGATAGAATGTAAGAGAGGAGCTTAAGTGTGTGTTTGTGTGTGAATCTTGTGTAAGGGAATTTCATTCTAATCATATCTTACAAGATTCATATTATTCTTGTTCTCCTTCTTTTCTATTTTGATCTGACATCATCCGTTTAATTGGGATTCCGCACCATCAAATGGATCTGATTGATACACAAATAGATTTGGGACTTACAGTTATTGATACATAAAAAGAGAGGTAAAGATTCTAACCCTAATCATATGTAATTTTCGATATATGTATGCTAGTCATATGTTATTGCTTTGGTATTCATAGTTGTATGTTAAAATTAGAAAAACCTAGATCCAAAGCAATTAGGGTTGCATGTACACCATAGGAATGATGTTATGTTCAAAACCCAACAGCTATGTCATGGGATGACTTCTCGATCAGGTTCCGAGCTAAGTTTGCACCAGCGATTAAGGGTCAGCAGTTGGCGTGAGAGTTTATGGATCTCTATCAGACTACTGAGACTATGGCAGAGATCACTGCCAAGTTCCGGGAGAGGGCTTTATTGGTACCGGAGTATACAGCAGATGAGGAAATGAAGAAAGTGAGGTATCATGATATGCTGCGGGATGATATCAGTGATTTCGTGAGTATTTCAGGGTGCGAGACCCTGAATGATATGATTTCTAGAGCCTGATAGAGAGAGATTGATTTGGAGCACATTGGGAAGAGGGGGTCAGATCAGTTGCATATATTGGAGGGTCCCGGGAAGAGGCCCAATACTTCTGACCAGCTTTTGACAGGCCAGCAGGGTCGGGTTCAGTGCAGCACATGCAGGAAACTGCATGATGGATTTTGTCGTTCCAAGGGTTTGGGCTACTACAAGTGTGGCAGGGTTGGCCACGTCAGCATGGATTGTCCTCATGGGGCAATCTCGTTATGTTTTCACTGCGATCAGGTGCGCCACAAAAGGCCGATTGTCCGATGTTAAGGGGAGGAGCAGTGAGTGCGCCTGCTCTGGATACTTTGAGGATCACTGATGGATGAGAGTGTAGGGCAAGAGCCCCAGCGGAAAGGATTCAGGCTTTGTAGTGTCAGACAGAGGAGGTCAGGACTTCAGCAGGCGATGTTGCGGGTATGGACCTTTTTCTTTCCTTTCAATTTTATCTACATTTTGTTGTGGGATTCTTGCACTAGTTTGGAATAGTGTATCGGGTTGGGTAAGTGTATCTCTGGTTTATTTTCTGCTTATGTTTGGGTTATATCTTCAAGAAATGTTATATGTCATTTGCATTCCATGAATCGTTAGTGGATTAGTAAAGGTCGTTTATTGTATAGAGGGTTTCAAGTGTTCGGGTGTTATGTTGGTTTTTGGTCGGGCTCGGTCAGGGGCATTATGTGGAAGGATTATGGTCCGGGTTCAGCAGGGCTATTCTGCAGCTGTCATACCCCCGGACCACACAGCGGAAACGTCCGGAGGCGGATGACTTCATTGTGTAGTATCATAACAATTGAATATAAATGAAACAGAGCAATACAACATCATACATTGAGATAAGAAACTTACATTATTTACATATTGTATTTGTCCTTCGAATTACACAAAAGAGACATAAGTAGAAAATTTCCAAACTACAGCTAAATAGTCCTGCATCCGCGTCCCTTGTTACCTGCTTACTAGATCTCTGAGAATACAAGTCGTTTTCAAAAGCGTCAACTAAAAAGTTGGTGAGTTCATAAGCATTTTTGTATAAAATCGTTTACACTTGTTTAGAATTGTTCTTATTGTACTTTCAGAAAATCTGATATTTTCTATGAAATCGTTTGAAGCCTTGCTTTGAAAATCATGGATATATGTGTGCATGTCGTTACTTTTGTTCATCCTTATAAGGAGTGATTTTGAAAAGTAGTGAAATTTATAAAGGCGAGCTGTGTTCGAGAGTAGTTCTTTTGAATAGTAATAGCCAACCGTTTCCAAAAAATCCCCTTATTTTCAAAAAGAGAATATGGTTGAAAATCTTGTTCTTCTTATCGAGTAAAATTGGGTGTACATTCTAGTTTATCGTTATTGAAATCGTAGAAAATCGTTTTCTCCAGAAAATCCTATATTTTCTGCTATAAAATATTCGTAAGTTCTAGTTCCAACTATGTATATGTGTGGGTTAGTTTATCGTTTTCAAAATCGTTTACAAACGTTTTCCATAGTGTCCTACGCTTTTTAATTTGTAAAAATAGCGGTATTACGACTCTATACTTGTTAGGAAAAAGAATCAACATGGCAATTGTGGACATTCTACGCGAAGAAAAAGGACAGTCAACGCAACAAATGCGGACCATCACCTATCACGTGTAGGACAGTCAACACAACGTGCCAAAATTTATTTATGAGGTTTTCCTTACATAAATTTCTAGTTAAAATAACATATTCTAGAGAGTCGTTATAACCATACTAATCTGACGGAGTGCCTGTTTTGGCGTTTCTCAGGCGCCCTCGGTTTGGAAAAGACATTTGTCACCCTAGACTGGCCTGTCTAGCTGTAGCGAACAACGAAGGTGCGGGGTGTCAACCCCGTATAGATCTATACACAAATTCCCGCTCTCCCTCCAGGAGACTCTGGCTATAACTCCTTACAGGACTTTAGACGTACACTAATATTTTTATATTTAGGTACTTTTGAGATTTGTCTGACTAGAATATTAACAACCTTTTGCGAAATCGTTAGAGATCCATTATTTGTTAGATAAATAATGAAATTCGTACTTATTGAATAGAAATATCGTTCTCGTTCCATATCGTTGATTGTGTTCGTTAACTAGGTGCTCGTGTTCGTTCCTTTTCGTTTATTGAAAAATAAGTCATTTTAGTCGAGAGAAAAAGTGTCAAGTTATAATTTGTATAAATTTATAACTGCCGGTTATGACACGCATTTTCTGTTTTATGGCATATAGAACATTATTTATGTTCTTGGAGGTTTTTACGACAACAGTTTATGACATGCAAATATTTCTGTCATAAAGGCTCTAATCGTACATTTTCTTGACACAAATATTTATATTAAATATTCATAAATATCACAAGTTGTTTGTTAATCTGGTAAAAAGCTATGAGTATGACACAATTTTCCAAAATAACCCCTGTATTTATGTTTGGCCAAAAATGATCCAAAATATTATTATGTCCATACTTTAGTCATTTTCAGAGTATTTTGCCCAACAACTTGTGTAAGCAAATATTAAAATAAATCCTTATAGTTTTTTATATAAAAATTTCATGGTTTATACTTGGTAACATGCTAGTTCTTGATTTCAAACTTGATTTGTGAGATTTAATCCAAACTCTTGAGACTTAACCAAAATCTCGAGTTTTTGGACTATTTACAAGAGTTTTCATACTTAAACACATGTAAGATGGCATGCATATACAATAAGCAATTAAATCATGATTTACACAAGAATTTGACTTGTATTCTCCCCCAAAAACAATTAAAACTTGGAAAAATGTGGGGTATGAAGCTCACCTTGAGTTGGTTGAGGAGTTGTTTGGAGTTATGGGGTGAAGATCTCAAGCTTAAACTTTTGGCTGAGATGAGGATCTCCTCTGGGAAGAATGTTGTCCTAAGGTTGATTATCACATATTATTATGAGTAAAATAATATAGATTCATCTTGAAGATTATATAAAATCTTAGATGAGTGGAGAACTTACTTTAGAAAAACTCCAGGGAAGATTTAAGAATTTTGCTTCCAGCAAGATTCTTAACTTTGCTCTTGGGAGGAGTATTTTTGAGAAAATGAGAGTGTTCTTAAGATTTTGTTGAATGTGAATGAGGGAAGTGGGACTTGGAGAGGAAGGGAGGTCACGTATCTAAAGGGAAGGATAAGGGTGACTTGACATTTGCATGGAAAGCTGGTGGGTAAAGCTTATTTTCTTATGGATAATGTGTGTTTATCTGGGATTTGCATGGGAAATGAGGAATTAGCATCACATCATAAAGTCAAACCCCTTTATCCTCTAAAAATTTCTTTAAAATCTCGGGTATTATTTTATATAAATATGTTTAAAATAATTGATTTTGGCATAGAATAGGGGTTTAAGGGGTCTAAGATATGAAAAATATGAGTTTGGTGCGATTTTCGACGTCAAAATGCCTTAAAATGATGAAATGGTCCGGAAATGGCACAAATCCGAAGTCAAAATGCGAGGTCCGGAGTCAGGATGCAATTTCCGGAGTATGGGGCAAATTTCCGAAGCAAACAGTACTTCCGGAAGGCTCTTCTCGGATTCCGAAGTCAGGAAGCGGATCAGTGGTCCGGACCGACCAAGTGTTTCCGAACCGAATCGGGGCGAGGCTAGATCTTCCGGAGCCAAGAAGTTGCTGAGATGTGAAATTGTCCGGATCCGGATGTTCTAAGGCTGCGAGGTGATTCGGTACTACGGCCTTCTGGAGCTTCTCACTTCCGAAGTCACATCAGAGGTTCCGAAGGGGGTAGGGGGAAGGTTCCGAAGATGCCTCCTCTTGGCTCCTTAGAATGCATTCCGTATTAGAGGTTTAGGACCAAGAGGGTTCTGGACGAGAGGTTCGGGACCAAGAGGATTCCAGAAGAGAGGTTCGGGACCAAGAGGGTTCCGAACCTAGAGGGTTCCGGACTAAGAGGGTCCTTTTGGGTTTTCTCCTCCGGTCTTGGGTTGTTTTCGACTGAGGAAGGTACGTAGAGACATTTAGGAGAGATTTCACATATTTGGAGAGATTTCACATATGGGAGAGATTTAGGAGAGATTTCACATACTTGGAGAGAATTGGGAGAGATTTCACATACTTGGAGAGATTTGGGAGAGATTTCACATACTTGGAGAGATTTGGGAGAGATTTCACATACTTGGAGAAATTTCACATACTTAGAGAGATTTCACATGTGGGAAAATTTCACATACTTGGAGAGATTTCACATACTTGGAGAGATTTGGGAGAGATTTCACATACTTGGAGAGATTTGGGAGAGATTTCACATACTTTGAGAGATTTGGGAGAGATTTCACATACTTGGAGAGAATTCGGAGAGATTTCACATACTTGGTGAGAATTGCACTCTAACTTTCCATGGTCCATTAGGAACCACAAAGTACACTTTTAATGTGTTAGCACAAGTCTCATAATAGTTATTGCTTACATGAGGACGAAATTTCCTAGCCAAAATGCTAGTTGTGACATCATCCCCCCGTTAGAGGGAATTTCGTCCCGAAATTCTTTCGATGGATGGGTCCTGAATATGGGAATAGGTGAGTGTACTTTTGACTTACCTGGTCATCGCGTTCCCAAGTGAATTCCGGCTCACGTCTAGCGTTCTCTCGAACCTTCACAATCAGGATGCAGCCTTGTTTTGTGTACTTAACTTTCCTGTTCATTGCCTTGATAGGCTGATCAATGATTAGGAGGTTCTAGTTCGCTTTAATCTTGTCTATTGGAACTGGGAGGGTTTTGTCCGATAGACACCTCCTAGATTCGACACATGGAATATAGGGTGTACGTCACTAAACTCGGAGGGTAGTTGGAGTGCGTAGGTTGTCGGACCGATTCGTGCAAGGATTTCGAATGATCTGATGCATCGTGGATTTAGTTTACCTTTCCCTTCAGCTTGAGTCATTTTTCCCGATGGGAGTTCTTAAATAATACCCTAATTCCCTACTTGGGATTTCAAGGTTTTAAGATGTTATTAGCATAGCTCTTTTCTCGGCGTTACTATGGTTGGGGTCATGTTTGGGTTTGGACTATCCTTTCCGTGGTTTCTCGAATAATCTCGTTTTTAGTGAGTGTGTTATTGGGCGTTTTCCGTATAGTTGGCTGAGTATCTCCCACCTCAGCTCAACAGAGGATGATCTACACCTCTGGCCACATAGGACCCTGAGGGGTGCAACTCTTGTGCTCGAGTGGTAGTTGTTGTTATATGAATACCTGATTAGAAGCAAGTGGGTATCTTGAGCTTTGTCAATGTCCATTTCACATGCTTCTCTTCAGGATGTGGTTTCTTGTTTACCTTGACCTCTTCGGGTGGGATTTCTAGAGTTTTGGTGGTCTGAAACTTGTGAGTGCTGAGCACATTAAAATGTCCGAAACTCGGTCATTTGGTTAATCGGTGGCTATGAGTTATCAGGCCTATCTTGGCGAGGACTTTTGAATGGTTTCTTAGAGATCGGGATCCTGGTGTCCTAGAAGTAGAGTTTTATGGGCCTTAGGAGTTGGTACTATGGTTACCAAGGTTGAGTTTGTGTGATGTAGTTGACCTTATGAGTCTTGGATCATCTTGGGAGTTTTCTTCCTATAGTTTTCTGAGCTAATGGTAGGTCGACCTCTGCAAGTTCCTTGTTGTTGGTTGAACATGACACCGATTCGGGGTATGGGGTATCGATCCTTTAGGATGGGTTTGTTTGGCTTTTTCGTAGTCGGTGGTGCCTATAGTATTTTCATATTTCTTCCTCATGGGTTAGATAGGTGCTTCCTATGGTCAAGGACTGGTTCTAATGTTTCCTTTATCTATTACGCCGATCTTGTGATCAGACACTATCTGTTCTTGTGACCGTACTAAGTGGTATCGGGTGTTTGCTTATTGGGGTGGTGCCAGGAGTCGGGGTGATTCTATTTCTGCTTAGCACTTGGTTGAGGTTTCAAAAGGGATCCTTAGGAATCTCTGGAGAAAGGTAGGAAGCCTTTCGGATTCCCTTGATGCCTTTTTTTTCTTGATCCTTCCATCTTTATTGGGGATAGGGAAGGGTGTGGTATTTCTTACACCAGGACTTAGGGGTCTGGTTGCTAGGGATTTCGTCGTCACCGGCTAAAAGCATTTTGTTATTCGGTTGAGTAGAACAAAAGTCTATTTGCAGAGCTCGAGGTTTGCAAGGTGAGGATCAATTCTGTCCGTGCCAATTGATGACATTGGACTCCTTGTTGTTACATTGATTTGAGGAGTATTGGTTGCCAGTAACGACAGGGTGTTCTATGTTCATGCTCTTATTATTGCAAGTTTTGTTTTCGTTGTTACCATTGGTTCTATCTTATTTCTGCTTGCTAGGTGTTCTAATGTTCGTGTTCTTACCGTTGCTAGTTTCTTTTTCGTTGTTACCATTGGGTCTATCTCGGTTTTTCCTGCTAGGTGTTCTAATGTTCGTGTTCTTATCGTTGCTAGTTTCATTTTCGTTGTAACCATTGGTTCTATGTCGTTTCTATCTGCTAGGTGTTCTGGCGACATGAGGGTGTTGTTATTGTTGGATTAGTGTCTAAGGTTGTAACTATATTTGGTAAGTACTTGACCCGGTTGTGCATGGTCCTTTTGGGTTGCCTTCAACATAGCAACTTGACAGGATGATTTGTAAAGAGAGAAGAGATATTATTGTTAATATATTAGAGGAATAATTATCTTATTTGATTGATATAAGTCATAAATTAATTGAGAATTAATTTGGTGACTTAAAGAGATTAATTGAATAAAGGGGCATAAACTGTCAAATGTGTGATAATTGTGTTTTGGGCTATGTATCCTTATGGATATAAGGGTGGACAGATTTTAGGGTTGGAAGACCTTAAAATCGTCCAAGCCTAATATCTAAGAGGATCTTTGGATTACTTAGGGCCTAAGTTATTCAATTAGAGTTAAGGGTGAAACCCTAATAGCTCATAGTATAAATGGATCCCTTGGGTGAGAGAAATCGGATATTCATGAAAGGCAAGCAACCCTAGAGCCGATTTCTCACCTCCTCTCTCTCTCTCAAGATCATCCTCTTGCTAGTTGGTGTTTGTAATCCATTAGAGGAGTGACAATTATGACTCTAAGCTCCAAGAACAAGAAGTCTCAAGCAAGCAACATAAGGTATTCTTCTAGATATGATTTCATATGATTTGATTCACTTGTTTATACTAGATCTAGAGTTATAAGCCTTGGATACAATGCATGTTCAATTAGAGAAACCTAGATCCAAGCATTAGGTTTTGCATGTGCACATAGGAAAGTTCTTATGGCTCAAACCCATCAGTAGTATCAGAGCTTTGATTGATTTCTATTGAATTGATGCATTGGTTGATTGCTTGTTGCTTGAAAAAAAATTCGATTTTGTGATTCTGTCTGATGAACTCGACGAGTTCCATTGTGGACTCGGCAGGTACCTCCAACTCGGCGAGTTCGAGCGTCAGTTGGAGGTAGTTTTGGGATTTCTTGTTGTTTTACTTGAGAATACTTGCCTTAACTGTTTTGGGTCATTAAAATCCGAATTTTATCAGATATTTGAGTATATTCTTGACCAAACAAAAGATAATTACCAATTAGTTGAATAATAATTTCCTTATATGATAATAATTGATTATTTGAATTGAATTGGTGAATTGTCTTGCAAGTAATATTGAATAAGATCAAATTGAGATAATCTAATTAGTTGATTTATATTATTTGCTATTTGATCCTTATGTTTTGAAAAGTTTAAAACTTGTCCTCAAGTTTTGAAATTTAAGTTTTGTGATTAAAAGTTTAATTTGAATAATTTAAATTTCAAACCCTAGAATTTTACAAGTTTAAAATTCAACACTATACTAATATATTATTAAAAGCTTAATATATATGTATGTATGATTTAAAAATGCTAGTCTTACCGTTAGTAGGCCTCATTCATGAAGCCAGTCTATAAGATGGGTATAATGTTGTTGCCTATAAAATGGCGCTTAATGGGTGTACACTCACACCCACCGCTTGCTTGACTGGTGGAGAGTCGTTAGCCGAGCGGGTAGGATAGGGCCAACCTCTTCTCATTAATAAGTATAATGAATCTATATAAAGTAACTAAACGTGTTTCATAAAATTCCCAATCTTAGTTACTTTAGGAAAAGTGAATTGATGCAATCCCATGAAATTACACTTTGCACCCTTGTTAAGATGTTAGTGGAGCGTGTGTGGTTAACCGGCACAGTAATTGGTTCTAAGCAAAGGTGGCAAAGGGTGATTCATTGTTTGTCATAGTTTGATGGAGCGTGTGTGGTTTACCGGCACATCGAATAGATGATTGTAAAAATGAAGGCACCATGTAGATTTGCATGGCTATTCACACCCGCTTTGTGATCCTCAGCATCCCAGTCACAAACTAGAGGGGCATATCGAGATTTAAACATGCCATTGAAAAGTTCAATGAATCTCAAAGAAATCTAGGAATTCTCAATACATTTAAAACTTAAGCTTATGTTTTTCATGGTGAAGAATTAGTGAATCTTCATTCACTTACCTCCAAATTATTTGCATGTTGAATTACGGCATCCTTTTTTTAATGTGTAAATAATGTTGTTGGGTCCTAGCCCTAATTTTCTATTTTGGGTGTTAATTAGGGATTTAACTCTAATCAAACTTTGTTCCTTTCTATTTGTAGATGTCTAACGCGAACAACGCTGCTGCTAGCTCGTTCACGCTAATGAGCCTTTGTTAAAAAGTGACTTTTGATGGATCGAACTTTAGCGAATGGATAAGATACATTCGCACGATCGCGCGTTACGAGGACAAAGAGTATGTTCTCGATGAGAAACTTGAGAAGATCAATCCAGAAATTGCTACTCCCGAAGAAATGGTTGTCTTTGAGACCCATGAGCGTGATGCAACGAAAGTCCATTGCATCATGCTAGCCACGATGAACTCCGAATTCCAAAAGTCCTATGAGGACATGTATCCTTATGAGATGCATCTAGACTTGATGGAGAGATATCACCAAAGCGCGTGGAAAGAGAGCTATGAGATCATAATGAATACGATCACTGTTAAAATGGGAAGTGGAGAGTCTCTAACCGTGCACTTGAAAAAGACGCAAATGTATGTTGATCGTCTTCGCAAGTTGAATGTCAACTTTGGGGAGGATTTGGCTATCGACATTGTTCTTCACTCCTTGCCCTCATGCTACAACCAATTTAGGATGACCTACCATATGAACAAGGAAGAAGTCACCCTAAGCAAACTCCAAGGGATCCTAAGGACTGCTGAGAACAACCTTAAGGACAAGTCTGTTGTACTATCTCCCAATCCACCTGCTGCTCCTGTTTTGGCTATTGGGCAGGGAAGGGGCAAGAAGAGGAAGGCTTCTTTAAAGAACCACCGCAAGGGAAAGTCCCAATATGGTTCCTCTCCTAGTAGGACCAAGGTTGATCCTGCTAAGCCCAACCCAAACCCAAAGGAGGCAGAGTGCCATCATTGCCACAAAATAGGACATTGGAAGAGAAGCTGCCCGGAATATCTGCAAGCCATCAAGTATGGGAAGATCAAGCCATCTTTCGCAGGTATTTACACAATTAAATCTAATGATTCATCTCATGCTATTTCTCGGGTTCTTGATACAGGATGTGGTTATCACATATGTTCTGATTTGCAGGGACTAGGAAGAAATAGGGATGTGGAGCGTGGAAGAATAAATTAAATCATGGGGAACAGAAGATCGTCGCCTGTTACCAAGATTGGAGTGTACTCTTTAGTGCTTAGTAATGGATTAAATTTAGATTTAAATAATTGTTGCTGCTCGCCAGATATGGCAAGAAACATCATTTCTTCTCATGGTTTATTTAGACAAGGATTTAGCTATTCGTTTAATAATGAGAATGGTTCGATTTATGCTTATCTAAATGGTGTTTTATATTTTGAAGCTATGCCTTGTAATGGAATTTATGAAACTGTTATGGTTGTAGATAACCTAGGAAATGATGTGTTGTGTATGGATTCTTCCAATAGTATGGATAAAGCATCCTTGTGGCATTGTCGTCTTGGACATGTCAACAAGAAGCGCATAGCCCAACTCCAAAAGGATGGAGTGTTGGAGTCATTCGACCATAGGGAAGAGGACACATGCGAATCTTGTTTACTTGGAAAGATGACCAAGTGTGTGGGCCCTTTAGATCCACCACAAAAGATGGGAACCGCTTCTACGTGACTTTCACCGATGATTATAGTAGATATGGGTATATTTACTTAATCAAGCACAAGTCGGAAACGTTTGAAAAGTTCAAAGAGTTCAAACATGAAGTGGAGAATCAATTGGGCAGGAAAATCAAGATGCTTCGATCCGATCGAGGAGGAGAGTACCTAAGTCTTGAATTCCACGACTATCTCAAGGAATGCGGAATAGTTTCGCAATTGACGCCACCTAGGACACCGCAGTTGAATGGTGTGGCAGAAAGGCGTAATCGAACCCTGTTAGACATGGTTCGTTCTATGATGAGTCGTGCTTCACTAACTATCTCATTCTGGGGGTATGCCTTAGAGACTGCCGCCCATATTCTTAACCGAGTCCCTACAAATAAGGTTGCTAAAACACCTCACGAGATGTGGACAGGGAAAGCTCCCTCGTTGGCACATATCAAGGTTTGGGGCTGTGAAGTTTTCGTAAGACAAGAAACTCACGACAAGCTCGAACCTCGTATTGAGCGGTGTATTTTCATCAGCTACCCGCAGAAATCCTTTGGATATCTCTTCTATAGACCGAGTGACAATGTTGTCTTCATTGCAACGAGAGGGGTTTTCTGAGAACGAGAACTCATAAGCCAAGGGGACAGTGGGAGGCAAATCGATCTTGAAGAAATTCAAGAGTCAAGCGATGAAGGAACCTCTAACGTTGGTGCTCAACCCGAAGAGGAAACTCCGGTTGAACCAATTGACGAGTCCTTACCTCTTAGACGTTCCGAAAGAGTTAGAGTTCAACCCCAGTTTTATGGCTTTCATATTACTACCGAAGGGGACGCGTATATTAGTGATGGTACACTAATAAATCTAGATGAATCTAATAGCTATAAGGAAGCCATGGCAGGCCCAGAGTCTTCAAAATGGAAAGAGGCAATGGACAGCGAGATTCATTCCATGTATGACAACCAACATTTGGAATTTGGTTGACAATGTGCCCGGACGTAAGACGGTTGGGTGCAAACAGATCTTCAAGAAGAAGACCGACGTGGATGGGAATGTACACACATATAAAGCACGACTGGTTGCGAAGGGCTTTACTCAAACTCCCGGAGTTGACTATGATGAGACCTTCTCGCCAGTTGCTAAGGTAAAGTCTATTAGGGTGATGCTAGCCATTGCTGCATTTCATGATTATGAGATATGGCAGATGGATGTCAAGACTGCTTTCCTTAATGAGAAGTTGGCTAAGGATGTTTACATGGCTCAGCCAGAAGGTTTGTCGATCCAAAGCATCCCAATAGAGTGTGCAAGCTTGAGAAGTCCATTTATGGACTTAAGCAAGCGTCTCGCAGATGGAATCTTTGCTTCGATGAGAAAGTCAAAGAGTTTGGATTTGTACGAAGTGAAGATGAATCATGTGCATATGTCAAGACCAGTGGGAGTATAGTTAGCTTCCTCGTTTTGTATGTCGATGACATACTGCTCATAGGAAACGACATTCCGACTCTGCGGGAGGTTAAGTCCTAGCTCGGGAAGTGCTTCGCAATGAAGGACCTCGAAGAGGCTTCCTATATTTTGGGAATAAGGATAGTGAGAGACTAATAGGACTTAGTCAAAAATACTTACTTGGATAAGGTACTAAAACGTTTTAGTATGGAAAACTCAAAAAAGGGAGAACTACCGATATAGAGTAATGCCAAATTGAGTAAGACTCAAAGTCCGAGTACAGAAGCCGAGATACCTGAGATGAGTCGAGTACCCTACGCTTCCGCAGTTGGCTCAATCATGTATGCTATGACTTGTACTCACCCTGATGTGGCCTTTGCTTTAAGCATGGTCAGTAGACATCAAGGGAACCCGGGCAAAGCTCATTGGATTGCGGTCAACAAATATACTTAAGTACCTTCGGAGGACCAAGAAATGGTTCTTAGTCCTCGGAGGGAGTGATGACTTAAAGGTGCGAGGGTATAGTGACGCCAGCTTCCAGACCGACAGGGACAACTACCGTTCGCAGTCGGGCTGGGTCTTTACCCTTAATGGAGGAGCGGTGACTTGGAAAAGTTCCAAACAAGAAATTGTAGCTGATTCAACGTGCGAATCAGAGTACATTGCAATGAGCGAAGCATCAAAGGAGGCGATGTGGTTGAAGAACTTCATTGGTGACCTTGGAGTTGTGCCTGCCATAAAGGAGCCTATGGAAATTTTCTATGATAATGAAGGAGCGGTTGCCTTGACCAAGGAACCAAGGGATCATGGTAGATCTCGGCATATCAACAGAAAATATCACTTTATTAGACATCGAGTAGAAGAAGGAAACCTCATAGTAAAGAGGGTATCGTCAGAGGATAACCCAGCAAATCCGCTTACGAAGGGACTGAGTACGGTTAAGCATTTGCAGCACGCTAGGAGCATTGGGCTAAAAGACGATATTAGTTTAGATTAGATAGTTTGGAAACATGTAATAGATAAATGTAATTGACATTTGATGATTAAATAAAGGATTATTATTTATAAGTAAAGCTATTGTCTTATGTTAATTTTTTAACTATTGTTTCACTTTGCATGTTTTGACTTCCTGAATAATTGAGTTATTAAGAGTAATCGAATTATTCGAATGGTCCATAATCGTTCATATGTTGGAAGTAGGTATGAATGAAGATTGTCGTGAATTGGTGTGTAAATTGTCTAAAAGGTATTAGACATAGAAAAGGTTTGGTGCAACGTTCGTGAGTGCTTATGAACAAGTTTTGAGCATTGGAATAAACCCGTGCTTGCTGGAATCACTTTATGGAATGTGACGCAAGTGATCGCAAGACGATAATATCATATGGTCTTAAAACCAAGATATATGGTTTATTGTTTATTAATTGGTTGTGCATTGACAATGTGAAACCGTATCAGTAAATTGATTTCATAAAACGCATTGTTGTGTATAGTTGATTAGTGAATAGTAAATGCATATAAGTCGAAGTTTATCTGTTACTTTTATCCTAAGAGGGTAAAAGCGATATCAGGGCCCCTCGATGATTTGATTTGACTTATGTGTCGGGCCCGGTCAGGATTGAATTGATGTGTTCAATTAAGTTCTATGTCAAATGAATCTGAGATCGAGAAACCAACTGTTGTACAATAAGTTCCATAAGATTATCCACACAATATCTAAACAGAGGACTGTACGATCCCTTATCTAAAGCACAGGATACTGATAAGATTAGAGTTTGACAGCGTCTTTGAGAGCTATGATTGCTAATCGAATTGTGTTTGCATATATAGTTACAAGACTTATCCAAGTAGGAGACTGTTGGATTAGTGTCTAAGGCTGTAATTATATTTGATAAGTACTTGACCCGGTTGTGCATGGTCCTTTTGGGTTGCCTTCACCATAGCAACTTGACGGGATGATTTGTAAAGAGATAAGAGATATTATTGTTAATATATTATGAGAGTAATATATTAAAGGAATAATTATATTATTTGATTGATATAAGTCATAAATTAATTGAGAATTAATTTGGTGACTTAAAGAGATTAGTTGAATAAAGGGGCATAAACTGTCAAATGTGTGATAGTTGTGTTTTGGGCTATGTATCCTTATGGATATAAGGGTGGACAAATTTTAGGGTTGGAAGACCTTAAAATCGTCCAAGCCTAATATCTAAGAGGATCTTTGGATTACTTAGGGCCTAAGTTATTCAATTAGAGTTAAGGGTGAAACCCTAATAGCTCATAGTATAAATGGATCCCTTGGGTGAGAGAAATCGGATATTCATGAAAGGCAAGCAACCCTAGAGCCGATTTCTCACCTCCTCTCTCTCTCTCTCTCAAGATCATCCTCTTGCTAGTTGGTGTTTGTAAGCCATTAGAGGAGTGAAAATTGTGACTCTAAGCTCCAAGAACAAGAAGTCTCAAGCAAGCAACATAAGGTATTCTTCTAGATATGATTTCATATGATTTGATTCATTTGTTTATACTAGATCTAGAGTTATAAGCCTTGGATACAATGCATGTTCAATTAGAGAAACCTAGATCCAAGCATTAGGGTTTGCATGTGCACATAGGAAAGTTCTTATGGCTCAAACCCATCAAAATTTTCTGGATCTGGATGTTCCGAGGTTGCGAGGTGATTTGGTACTAGGGCCTTCCGGAGTCACTTCAGAGGTTCCGAGGGGGGGTGGAAGGTTCCAAAGATGCTTCCTCTTGGCTCCTTAGAAGGCATTCCAGATTAGAGGTTTAGGACCAAGAGGGTTCTGGACGAGAGGTTTAGGGCCAAGAGGGTTCCGGACGAGAGGTTCAGGACTAAGAGGATTCCGCACGAGAGGTTCAGGACCAAGAGGGTTCCAGACCAAGAGGGTTCCGGACCAAAAGTGTTCCGGACCAAGAGGGTCCTTTTGGGTTTTCTCCTCCGGTTTTGGGCTGTTTTCAACTGAGGAAGGTACGTAGAGAGATTTGGGAGAGATTTCACATACTTGGAGAGATTTGGGAGAGATTTCACATACTTGGAGAAATTTCACATATAGGAGAGATTTCACATACTTGGAAAGAATTGGGAGAGATTTCACATACTTGGAGAGATTTGGGATAGATTTCACATACTTGGAGAGATTTGGGAGAGATTTCACATACTTGGAGAGATTTGGGAGAGATTTCACATACTTGGAGAGATTGCACAGATGGGAGAGATTTCACATACTTGGAGAGAATTGGCAGAGATTTCACATACTTGGAGAGATTTGGGAGAGATTTCACATACTTGGAGAGATTTAGGAGAGATTTCACATACTTGGAGAGATTTGGGAGAGATTTCACATATTTGGAGAGAATTAGGAGAGATTTCACATACTAGGTGAGAATTTTACTCTAACTTTCTATGGTCCATTAGGAACCATAAAGTACACTTTTAATGTGTTAGCACAAGTCTCATAATAGTTATTGCTTACATAAGGACGGAATTTCCTAGCCAAAATGTTAGTTGTGACATCAGCATCGCCAGGATTTAGTGGATTTAACGTTGGTGCGCGAATTGGCTTATGGGATGTACCGAAGGAAGTGGTCTATTGCGGAGGTTTGGATCTGAGCATCTATCCCTTGGACTTCAGGATTTGAGTGTAGTATCATGTTATAGTATTAAGGGTTATTAGTACTGTTGGGATTCAGGAAGTATTCAGTTGGTCTTCAGGGGCTATGCGGTATTTGGATAGTGATGGAACACTAGATTTGGTAAGCGCCAGTTGTCGGCAAATCGATCATTCAAGGGTAAGAAGGATTGGGAATCCTTCAATTCTTATGTGTTGCGAGGGCTTAGTTGAATCAAAGTGGGGGAGAACCGTTCAGGTATTCAGGAAGGAAGCGGGTGTGAAACTAGGACAAGTTTTGCATCCCCATCGGGGGGAAATGGCGGCTCAAGTGGCTTCCTGGATTGAGGATTTTGTGAGTTGAGAGTTCTAGAAACTTCCCATCATTGGATCCGCGTCTTCTTGGTGTTTGATGGCAGGCTTTGGGGGGACCCAAGTTGGGGTTCCAGGTATGACTCCTGTTGCAGGGATAAATCTTCTACTCGAAGGATTATCTGAGCCTTCTGTCGAGTATAGCTGTTATGTAGCGGTATATGGTCAGTGGCATTGTTCCCTTGGAAACAGCAATGTGATCAGGGATTGGAAGCATTTTTTGGAATGAAACTCTATGAGGTTGGCATGGTAACAGTTCGGTGTGAGAGGTCTGACAGGGAGTCGGACCATTGAGACTTTAGGTTTCAGAATTCAGGCGAGGTAGGATTGGTTTTATTCAAGAGATTGCGGATTCGTTCTTCATCGCGCTGGA
The DNA here is from genome assembly GCF_051521515.1 of Lactuca serriola. Taxonomy (NCBI): domain Eukaryota; kingdom Viridiplantae; phylum Streptophyta; class Magnoliopsida; order Asterales; family Asteraceae; genus Lactuca; species Lactuca serriola. The sequence goes on along the minus strand of NC_136412.1, from coordinate 74,157,193 downwards.
AGAACAATTCTAAAGATGGTTTCAATATATTTGGATAGGCCGTTGTATGATCAGAGTTAGAAGTGTTATGTTTGGTCGGTTATCTACCGAGAGCTTGGTATGAAGTTGTCTCCGCGTGAGCGGTCTGTCAGGGAGTCAGACCATCATAGATTTCAGGTCTCAGAAACGTAGAAGTGGGTTGCAGGGGATGAAGGTTTGAATGTTGTTTCCGGGTTGGAAGTTTCGGTTTGGTTTTGGTTTCCTTGGGAAGATTGTTCTATGCGCGGAATATTCGATTGTGTACTGCAGGTTGTTCGTTTTGATATGAGTATTAGTAATGAGCGATTTCCATGATGAAATCTGATTTAAGTGGAAGAGAGTTGTAACACTCGGAATCTAAAAGGTTAATTGTGGAATTATGCCAATTTCAAGTTGAACTCGGCGAGTTCGAGGAGCCAACTCGGCAAGTTGAAGATGAAGAATCATGGGGATTTAATGGGTCTACTCGACGAGTTGAGGAGCCTCAACTCGGCGAGTAGAAATTTTTTTGGTCGCGAGGTTTAATGAGCCAACTCGGCGAGTTGGAAGCTGTTTAGGAAACCCTAATTTTGGGGTTTTTTCACCCTATTTGAACACCTTAAGTCCCAGGTGTTGGCCTCATTCCCAACCTCCATATCCCCTAACCCTAATCTCAAAACCCTATAGCCTCCTTGAGTGTTGTGAGCTCATTGTGGGTGTGTTTTGATGTGTTTAAAGCTCTTTGAAGGAAGAGAAGCTTGGTGTAAGGTGGTGTTCAAGTAGGAGCTTTCTGATCTTGGTTCTCTGCTCCATTTGCAGCACATTTCGGGTATAAAGCTCTAATCTTGCTTAGTATTCGCTTAGATCTCTTCTTGGGTTATTTGTATGCTTTTAGCCATGGATGGGTGGTTGTTGGGGAAGTAGAAGTCCCAAGTCCTTACTCTTTCGGATCTATGATCTTCATGAGTTCTTTTGGCATAAAGGTGCCAACTTTATGATCTTAAGAGCTTCATGCATCTATTAAGCTCTTCTTTTAGTCTCTTATGAGCTTTTGAGCCTCTCCTAGCCATGCATGAGTGTAAAGTTGGAAGCTTTATGTGACCATGCAGCCTTAAAGGACCAGATCTGTATTTTGGGGCTTTGCCTTGGTATTTAAGTGATTATTGATTAAGCCCTTAACCTTTTAAGCCTAGGATTTGGGTTTTGAGTCCACTTGGTTGGTCAGTTGGAAACTTTACCCTTCTAGACGCTATTTCAGTTAAGATCTGAGTGGGGAAGCTGTTAGTTTCGATTATGTCGGCTTAATGGGTTAAGATGTTTGGTTCCTGATGAACTCGGCGAGTTTTTGGGTGAACTCGGCGAGTTGGATCGGTCCTTCTCAATTTTTGCAGTCTGATGAAGGAAACTCGATGAGCTGAAGGCAACTCGGCAAGTTGGGTCAACTTGGACCGTTGACTTTGACTTTTGATTTATGAATTTGAGCAAGTTTGTCCCACGGTGTAATTGAGCTAATCTGAATTGTAATTAAGGGAAGTATGGTATGGGCTTAGGATAAGGCACATATTGGATTGGGCCCAATTTGGAAAATTGGGCCATTAGTGGGCCATTGTGGATCTTTTAGTTTTGGGCCTTTTTTTGTTATTAACGTTGGGCCTCAGTGTTGGTTCTTGTTTGGGTCAGGGGTAAAATGGTCATTTTACCCTAAGTGTGGTTAGTAGGCCTTGGAATGGAATCTAATTGTTTATTTGGTGTTATTTTGATCTGATAGTTCAGAGGTGTCGTCAGGGCAGCAGCTAGGGATTTCTTTCAATGAGTTTCTGCATTCGAGGTGAGTCTCATCACTGTTGTATGGGTCGAAGGCACCAATGCCGACCCATTTGTTTTATGTAGTGTAAGAAGACCCGGGGGTTAGCCCTTGGCATTATGTATGAAAGAATAGGAGTCGGGCTCCTAGCACACTATATGCAAGACCAGAGTCTGAACTCTGGCAAGTAATTAGTTAAGAAGTGTAGTTTGTATGCTAGTTGTCTTTGTGATGCTTGCATGGAAGACCAGCAGGTGGCTCTTGGCACTTGTCTGTAAGACCCAAGGTTGTGGCCCCCGACCTGTCAAGAAAGACCATGAGGCGGCTCGTGGCATAATGGCAAAACTATGGTTGGCACATAGCACTCTTATTGATTATGATATATGAATTATATGTATGGCTCACGGTTATGTATGGCATGCATGGATCGTTGGATATGTATGGTATGTGGTATTTGGGGAACTCACTAAGCTTTGTGTTTACGGTTTTTAGCTTATGTTTCAGGTACTCCAGTTTTCAAATGAGAGAGCCCGGGACGATCGCAATGCATACACCCGTGTTTTTCAGCAATTTGTGAACTTTGGGAAAGACTCTGATAATTATGTATTTGAAATGTTTTTTCAATGTTTGGGTAAGTTTACAATAGCGTTTTAGTTATAATAAAAATGAAATTTTTAACCTTGAATTTTGGAGATGTTACAATATATATATATATATATATATATATATATATATATATATATATTAGGAAAAGTTCAATAGAGAACCATAATTGTGGGTTTTTCAAGGAACCAAATCTTTTTTTCAATTTCTAGAGCTTATTCTTTATCGAAAAAAAATCTAAAAATATCTAAATTCATATATTAACATTGTGAATGTGAAAAATATTGTTCGGATTCACCGTGTGAATCCGTATTCACGTTGTGAATTTTCGAAGATTCACATTGTGAATTTGACATAAAAAAATAAAATAAAATAAAATAAATCGAATTTTATATCATTGGAAAAAAGATAAAAGTTATGAATTTCTGTATTTTTAGTTTTTTTTTTTTTTTTTTTGATAAAAAATAAGTTCTAAAAGTTGAAAAAAAGATTAGTTCATTGGTTAATTATGGTTCTCTATTGAACTCCACCCTATATATATATATATATATATATATATATATATATATATATATATATATATATATATATATATAACGACCCAATTTTCACGTTCAAAAATTTCGTTTTTAAAACATTACTTTAGAAAACCTTAATAATTGAAAACATTGTTTGATCAAACCATATCATAACATAAACCATGTCTAAAAGCCAAATCATACAACTAATCGAAATATCAGAGTATCAATCCCAACGTAAACTCATAAGTGCGGAATCAAAGAGTGTGTGTGTGTGACATGCTGCTACCGCGCCGGCTCCTTTCCCCTAGCTGAAGAGGTACCTGAAACCAAAACTGAAAAACGTAAGCACAAAGCTTAGTGAGTTCCCCCATCATACCACACACCATACAACACATATCATACATACTGCCAGGCTATTCTGGGGTGCCGACTACCTGTGCGGCCATTCTGGGGTGCCGTCATACCCGTGTCAAGCCATTCTGGGGTGCTGACTACCCGTCGGTCCTAACAACCGATCCTCGGGGACTATTTCACCCCCTACTACTACTACTATCACATATCATAACTTAACATATTATCAGACATATCTGGGGTGTCTGAGCTACCCTTCGGTCCTGACAACCGAACTATACTACTATCACATATAGCATATCATGCTAGCATATAACATATTAGGTAGTAGCAAACCTAGATGATATCACAGAGACAATCATCAATCATACGTCTCCTACTGGTAGGCCGGCATTGTGGCCTTAGACCCACCGCTACTGGAAGGTAACTCACCTCAAAGTAGCTGCTGATCTGTTCGGGAACTGACTGTCTACTGCTACTGTTGCTGCTCCGGAAATCATCCGGCTGTAATTCCCACAACATACTCAATCAAACACTGCTAACTGTCATTTGGGTAAAATGACCATTTTACCCCTGATCGTGCCCTAGGTCAAAGTTAGGTTCAGCTTTCAGTTGACCCGACTCGCCGAGTTGGCTCTCCAACTCGCCGAGTCCCTACCCAAACGATTGTCCTGAATCCCGTTTCTACTCGTCGAGTTAGGCGATGACTCGACGAGTTCTCCTTCTAAACTGATATTCAAGTCCTTCATCCTACTCGCCGAGTTGTATGAACAACTCGTCGAGTTCATATTCATCCGATGAACACTTATGCTAAGACTCGCCGAGTTGTATGAACAGCTAGCCGAGTTCATTCTTGATCTAAGGAGATTGCCTTGAACTCGCCGAGTCAGGGCATTGACTCGCCGAGTTCCTCCATAGATGAGTTCAGCTTCCGACTCACTGAGTCACACCCCGTGACTCACTGCTCACTCGACACTACGAAAAGGGGACAAACTCGGAGACTCGCGAACCGACTCGTCGAGTCAGATGAACGACTCGCCGAGTCGTTGCCATGCAACAATTAACTACACGGATTTGCTCGATTCCAGTCCATGCCATTCACAGATCTGGGTTCCTAGAGCATGAATCACACGTAAAGTTTCCAACTTTACGTGTAGATATTCACCAATAAGGGTTTTAGGGTTCAAAATGCACCCAAAAGGGTAGATCTAGGGTCTTCATACAATGAGGGTCCATAAAGGCAACAGATCTGAGCTCCTGGAGCTCAATCATGCCTAGATCTAAGGGCCAATCAGCTTATTACGAAATAATTTGCACATACAAGCTTGGGGGATTGGCTCAAGAATGACTTAAATGAAGTAATAAGCATAGAAACAGGGGGAAAACGGGTTATACCTCAAAAGAACTACTGAGAGAGCACAAAGATGCTTGGATTCCTTCCCTTCCTCTTGATCTACTTCCCTTTTGCCTCAAAACCTTCAAGAACACACAACAATTGCTTCAAACTCTTCAATGAATAGCTTAGAACGAGGGTTGGAAGCTCTGGGGGGGAATGGGGGCTGGCTTGGGGCGGATATGTTGTTTAAATAGGGTGCAAACCCCTTAAACTTAGGGTTTCATCCAACAGCGGTGACTCGTCGAGTCCGGAATATGGACTCGCCGAGTCACCAACTTAAACGTGTCCCGGGGTCCCGTCTCTACTCGACGAGTCGGACCTATGACTCGTCGAGTCCAAGGCTAAAAATGGAAAATACCCAAATAAGATTTACGTACCAGGAACCAGGTGCTACAATATATATATATATATATATATATATATATATATATATATATATATATATATATATATATATATATATATATATATATATATATATATATATATAGGAGTAGGATCAAATGAGAACACCTAAAAGGTTGAGAACGCGAGAACAAATCTAAGCCTTCTAAATTTTAAAATCAAAGGTTAATATTAACGGGCCATTTATATAAATTTTGAAAGTCATAGGATTAAAATGTAACTTCCTAATTACCTAAAAGGGTACTATAGTCATTAGGTTTTATCTTATTTTTATCAACTCCTAAAATCTCTCTCTCTCTCTCTCCTCTCTCTCTCTCTCTCTCTCTCTCTCTCGTTTCCTTTAAACCCGATGGAAGTCACTTCTTTGTAAACTGTCAAAGAAAAGGGAAAACCACTTCTTTTCCATTAAACCCTAATCGATCAAGGAAAGGGAAATGACCGAAAAAAAACGAACAAAGACGGCGAGAAGGAAGCACGAAGGCTCGCAGGCGGCACGAGTTTTCGTCGATCGATTCGCGAGAAGAGATCGTCTACGGGGGTCGACAAGGCCGAAGGGAAAGAAGATAGGAAGAAGCAGCGATGAAGACAATATCTTCATAGGTCGTTGGTCAATAGGAAGAAAAGGGAGAGCGAGGGGTGAGGCCAGAAGATGTCCGATAAGCAGTGACAGGGTCGCAGGTGGGGTTTTGGTGGGTATTGCTCGACCGTAGAAAGTGTGAGGTGCGATTGGGGAAACGATCAGCGATAACAGCTTTGGTGAGGGTGGTTTGGCAGCGAGGGTCGACAGGAAGTAAGGGAAAGGGTCTCCGGTAATCTCCTTGCACCCTCTTCTTTGTTATTTGGCAGCTAACACGAAGGATGATGAAACAGGCAAAAAAATTGATCAAAAGGGTGTTTGTTTTATTTTTTTTTTACAGGAAAAATAAGAAGGAAAATGGGAGGGTGTTGCCTCTATTATTCACCGGAAGAAAACTCCATCTCCGGTGGTGTCTTTGACAGTTCATGAAGAAGGAAAAGAAGGAAAAGAAATGGTTTTCCCTTTTAACAGGAAATGACATATTAAGGTTAGTTGATTATACTTTTTTCTTGGTGGATTTTGATTTCGAAATCGCAGGAGCAATTTGAAGAGTAAAAACAAAACACATTCTTGACAGGGTGGCTGGGAAAGTTTGTGAATTGCCAATTTTCTCAAAACATCATTGATTTGTTTGCAGGTCTTCACTGTGGCAGATACTCTAGAGTTCATCATTGATTGTTTTTGTATCCTCAAGTGATCCATTCTACAGGTTGCGTGGGAAAGTTTGTGTTATGCCAATGTTACATTACACATACAAAAGGAAGGGTAAAAAATGAAAAGAGTAATTACCAATGAGCAAGAGGGGCATCATTGGATTTGTGTTACTTCCAGCTTTGTATAAGGATTATCTTTGGTTGTGGAGGGTGTATTTGACATCGGGTTCATTGGCTTTGTATCTGGGACGATTGGGTTGTTTGATGAAATGCGTAAGAGAGGTATTCATTTGTGTATAGCAGGGTATTCATTTGTTAATAACAATGTATTCATTTGTAAATAGCAGTGTAATCATGTTTGAATAAGTGTATTTATTTATGATTAGATGTATTCTTTTATTCATTTGTGAATACCAGGTATTCATTTGTTAATAACAATGTATTCATTTGTGTGAATAAGTGTATTTATTTATGATTAAAGGTATTCTTTTATGAAGAAATGATAATTTTTACACCTCTTTTATTGTCGGTTGATTAAAAGAAATGTGGATTACTTGTAAATTGATATGTATTCATTTGTGATTGTAGTAGTATTGGTTTTTTTGAAAAAAAAATCGTTTATGAATACAAATGTATTGATTTGGGTTGGATTTCTATTAATTTTTTTGAAAAAAAAAAAAAACATGAAATACGAGAAAAAAATATTTTTTAAGAAAAAAAATTAAATGTTTTTAGTTAATTTTTTTTTATAAAAATGTTATTTATATTTATTAATAAGAAAAGTAAAAAATAATATTCCCTTCTTTTTTGGTAACTGATCCTAAATTTAAGGGAATTTGGTTGATTTTATTTTATTTTAATTTAATTAAAATATACAATTACTAATATGACCTTATATATTGATTGGTCCAGAACCGTTCTCGCATTCTCAACCTTTTAGGTGTTCTCATTTGATCATCTCTCTCTCTCTCTCTCTCTCTCTCTCTCTCTCTCTCTCTCTCTCTCTCTCTCTCTCTCTCTCTCTATATATATATATATATATATATATATATATATATATATATATATATATATATATATATATATATATATATATATATATATATATAAGTTCATTTGGAGACCATGCTGCAGTAGGTATCGTACCTCTTAAATTTTAAAAATATCTAAAATGTTTTATATAATAATAAAGATAAAGTATTTGATTATATTAAACTCTCAAAATAATTGTTAAACAAACTTTAATTTTCTTCCTCTCGGTATCAGGTGGTGTCCTCCCTCCTTGAGATTGAGGGTTCAAGTCTCATTGGAAACATAGGTGGATTTAGGGGCTGTTTGGCTTAGCTTTTGAGAGGCCAAAAGTCCTTTTAGGAAAAGATCAAAGATAAAAAAATATTTGGCAAAAGACTTTCAAAAACTACTTTTGGATTTTGAATTGAAGGAAAATCAACATTTTGAAAAAGTCAGAAAAACCCGACTTTTTACAACTTTTCCAAAAAGAACTTTTGACCTCTAAAAAACTAAGTCAAACACCCACTTAAGAGTAATATAGTAGGAGTAGGTTAGATTTGCTGTTCAAAAAAAAATTTCTTCCTATGTTTTATGATAACTAATGCTTCATATAATTCTTTCTTTAATAAGCTATATTAACAATTCTAAAATTATATAATGTTGAAGAAAATGAAAATTATATAATGTTGAAGAAAATGATTTCACAAGATTCTGATACAAATTTCAATATTTCTGGTATTGTAAATATATATATCCTTAAAAAATTTTATATTAAATTTTTTTCTTTTAAAAACTCATATCTACTCTAATAAATGAAAATGACTTTGTCACTTGTGATATTCTCATTCAATTTGCCACATATAATTTTATGGTAATTTTAAATTAATTTTTATTCCACTTATCATTTTATGGTTTTTCTATTTTATTAAATGTCAAATATTATTTAAATCTAATTAATAAATACATATCAATTTCATTAATAGACTTTCATTTTCATTTCAAAATTACTAAATTAAAATTTCATTGATTTCTTTTATTTATTTATCTAAATTATTTGTTTAATTTTTATAATTCAATTTTCACTTTTCTTATAAATTCAAACTTTTCAAATATTTTGAATTTTATATTAATTTTTTTAAATAAACCCATGTGGCTGGTGGGCGGGCATTTATAACTTATACGGTCATTAGTAGTAAAAAATTTTGACTTTCAATCAAAAACTAAAACAATAATTTGCGCACAAAAAAAGCATACATGGAATCATGTATTAAACCCAAACGTATTGTTAACAAAAATAAGGATTACATCATTCATTCATTCTAAAACCAAAATTTCACTCAGCCTTTTCCCCTCACAAACAAATGAGTAAAATTCATGACAGACAATATTATCCCTAAAACATTTTAATCTACTCAAAAGCATCATCATCATCATCTGGAAGAGGCTGGCTTGCAGCTTGAAGAAGCTCTGCCTCATGCCTACAAAAATCACCAAAAAAAATTATTATTCTCATTCATGGTTTGCTGAAATAAATGAATTTACAGACCACAAACTGAAAACAAAAGCAACAAATACTTTTTACAAGGGTATATTGGTAATTAGAAAAAAAGAAAAGGATTATTAAATCTTACTGTTGTTGAGCAGCCATATCAATTTGCACTTCTGGGGGAGCAAGAGCAGGAGACTCCACAAAATGCAAATTTGGATCACTGACATCAAATACAAAAAATAGCAATGCACTTTAATTTATTTTGAAAAGCTACTTAAATATATATACAAGTAACATCAATTTGTAATAAGAAGCAATAAAAAAAATAGGATGCTATAATTTAAAGATTAAAAAAAATACCCAGCAAGTTTTCTGGCAAGATAGAGGAAAGGCTTCTCGAAATTGTAATTACTCTTTGCAGAAATTTCATAATATTGCAAATTCTTCTTTCTGTGAAAAGTCACTTGTTTTGCCTTCACTTGACGATTCTTCACATCAACTTTGTTTCCACATAATACTATTGGAATGTTCTCACAAACCCTAAAAATAAAACAAATTCAAAATCATATATGACACATATAAATAGATACCAAAAACCTAATCATTAGATAAAGAGAAAACAAACCTGCAAAGATCCCGATGCCATGTTGGAACGTTTTTGTATGTCAATCTCGCTGTCACATCAAACATGATGATTGCACATTGACCATGGATGCTACAGATGAAAAAACAATATTGTTTGAATTTGGTTAGAGCTCATTTATTGTGTGTGTTTGACAAACAATTCCAAAACCAAAAACCAAATCATAATTACACTACAGTTAACTTTAGAATAAACTTCTGATAAAGATGCTTACTAATATCCATCTCGAAGGCCTCCAAACTTTTCCTGACCGGCTGTGTCCCAGCAGTAAAACCGGATTTTCCCGCAGTTGGTGAAGAAATCCAGTGGATGTACTTCAACACCAATGGTTGCTAATCACAATCCATCAATAATAATCATTATAAACGCCTAAAAAACTCAGATTGGAGGAAAGGAAATGCAACAAAAACTAATTGTTAGTTCTTACGTTCGTATTTCTTCTCAAATTCTCCAGTCAAATGTCTCTTTACAAATGTGGTTTTACCTACACAAGCGAAATATTCAACGATCAGTTGATTAAAATCGCAAACGTTCTAAACAAGTAGATCGTATCGATTCGTAGAAGAACTAGGTTAAAACAGATTGTAATGATGAAATTTGAATCGACAGAAACGAAAACGAAAGTGATTTGAGTGTACCGGTTCCACCATCGCCAACAATTACAAGCTTGAAGCTAGGGTAATCAACAGTTTGCTGATTCGGCAAAGCCTGAAACGAATAAAAACGCTCGAAATTTAGAACATAGTAATAAACACGGTATTTTCGTTTTAACAGACGCAAACCAGAATATTAAAATAAAACTCCGAACCAATCATCGGTTCGAGTTGTAGATCGAAAAAACGGAAACCAACAAAATTGGAAGAAAATCCGGAGAAATCAAACATGAATACAAGTTATTTCAAAAAAATAAAAAATCAAACACAGAAAATTAAAAACATGAATCCAATGCTTTACATCAAGAATAACACAGGCACAAATATAAATTGAGACAGTAAAACATACCATTTTGAACGCTGTCTGCAGAAGTGATGAACGATTGAACGCAGAATTGTGCGTAGTTTGGTGGGGTTTATATCTTTCACAATTTTTCCACACTCAAGTTAGCTTTAACCTAACGCGTTTCCATCCACCGTCAGATCAGTTTTGTTTGGGACTGGCCGTTGATGTATAGACACGTGACATTCATGTGATCTGGGGATGGTTTTTGAATTTTGAATGCTCACGCGGTACTTTGTACTCCTTTTTCAAATTTTTGTTAATATTGGAAAACGGGTAAATTTACAATTTGCACTCCTTATTTTCATCTTTTAATTCAAAAACACATAACTGACAAACATGGGATATATCTATTAAAATCCTAATATTTTTAAAGATTTAACAAAAAAAAATTTAAAACTTTATTTTTTAAACTATAAAGTTCTAACTATCGGTAGTTTTTTATACATTTATCATGTTTTTCTGGTTAGCCAGTAATTACAATTTTATTGTCAAAAATAATAAAGTTTATGACTTTTTTATCAAATCGTAAATTTGGATTTTACTATCAAAAAAATAAAATTTAAGATTTTTTTGTCAAATCGTTGAAAATATTCAAACTTTAGTTTATATATCCCTTTTTTGTTAGAAATTTAATGGTATGATGATCTTTAATCATAAGAGTTATTAGAATCTGTTTTAGTTAGTTGGATCCTATTAAAATCTTTAACGTTTGCTTTTTGTTAAAAAAAATTTTTAATCTTAACAAACCGACATTGGAAAAAATTGAGATAATCAAGAAAGAAAGAAATCATTGTTATGTTGGCTTTTTGAGATAACTATATTCAATGAATCTATAACTATATTTGATGAATCTATAACTATATTCATGGGAAAAGGAGGGAAAAAACCCACGGAAAAAGGATACTAAAATACGTTTTGAGATAACTATATTCAATGAATCTATAACTAGTTGATTAATAGTCCTTTATCATCATCATTTAAAATACGTTTGAGATAATAACGACTTACTTGGCTTGTGCCTATCATCATCATCCTTGAGGGTGGTGATTTCATCGTTACTATTGCCATTTATAAAAGCAAAAAGTCAATGGCGGAGGACTTGAGTAAAGCGGCGGAACTTCATGGGAACATGAACGTTCGTCAATATCCGTGGTGAGGATGAGGATGGAGTCGGCCGTAGAGGGAGAAAGGTGAATCGGCAGTGGCGAGATGTCGATGTTGAGAAATAAAGATGTGTGTTGGTGGTTTGTAGGGTTTTAAGTTGTATATCCCTAATTTAAAGCCTATTAAATAAATAAATATTATTATTTACCATAATTAACTATAGCTAAGATTACTAACATACACTTTTATGATTTATTAATGATTATATTTTTGCTTAATTCTAATTGGTGCTTATATACATACAAGAGTTGTTAGAAACATTTGAACACATACACACACACACACACACATATATATATATATATATATATATATATATATATATATATGTATATATATATATATATATATGTGTGTGTGTGTGTTCGAAGTTGCCAAATATTCTTATACTAGTTTTTGTTACATTTGAGTTCAAGGGCATCTAAAGGTTGCTTCATTAAAAACAATTTCACTGTTTTTTCCCGATCGTTATGAACGTCTTTTTGATGGAAATAGTGTCACTGGCAATTTTAAGTGTTACTCAACCAAAATATCATCATGAGTTGGATCATCTTCTTTTCATGTTCCACCACGTTAGATTATAGACACCCACTAGCTTGCAATAGATGATGATGATGATGATGACACTTCCCAGTTATACAAGTGAGCCTTTTCTTGAGCCGCCACCTTTTTCTTATTCACCTTCAACTCTTAGAGCTCCTAGTGCTTCACCCTCCAGCAACCCCAACAAAAGGGCTAAACCCTCAACTCCCAAAGCTCATATTGCTCCACCTGATGACATTTCGGTGCCTCACATAAGGCTTCTATTACTGCTGACGATTTGACATATGAAATGCAAAAAGCTATACAACGTTTCGCTAAAGGGTATACAATTCCTCAATGTTTAAAGAAGTTAGAGTTACTTGAGTTAAGCCATATAGATCCTCTACGCTTTGTTGCATATCACATTTTTGGAGGGACCATGAATGTGAGATAGATGTGGATGGATTTACCCAATGATCACGATATATTATAAGGATGGATCAAGATGACTATTATATGTTTAGGAGTTCTAAAGGACATAAAATTTGTCTATGGTTTTGCTTGTGTAGAAATCATTGTTGAAGGTTTTTTTAATTGTGTTAGAACTATTTGTTAGGTTTTATTGCTTGTGTTGGAACTATGTTTTTTTACTACTTGAAATATGGTTAAGTTTTGTTTTTTTGCTACTTGAAATATGGTTAAGTTTTGTTTATTTCATACTTGAATGAAATATTGTTAAGTGTTGTTTTTTGCTACTTGAAATATGGTTAAGTATTGATTTTTGTTGATTAATAGGTTCATAAAGGATCACAATCAAAAGATATTTCTCGTAATTCTAATGCACTTGTATGTTCGTTATTTTTGGAAGAAGGGTGTGAAATGAGTGCGAGACGATGATTTGAAAATGACGGGACATGAAAACGCGTTACATTTATTAGAACATAATCCTCTACAAGTTGTTGAAGTACTACGCATGTCTCGTGAATATTTTGTCTAACTACGTTCTTATTTTAGAGTAAATTACTCATTAAAGGATAACAAACATGGATCGGTTGAGGAAAATATGGTTGTGTGTTTTATGATAATCGGTCATAATCAATATTATGTTATCATCCAGCGGAGATTTCAACACTCAAAGCAAACAATTCATAAAAAAAATTATTAAGTGTTGGACAAAATGATGTTTTTCGCAAAAGACATTAGTACCAACTTATTTTAATCCAAATTCAAACATTCTGGGACATAATAAGCGGCTACAATAAGTTTTCAAAGAAGCGATTAGTGCACTTGATAGCACTTTGATACATGTTGTAGTCCCCGCTAAGAAACAAGATTTATATAGAAGTAGGGGAAAGGGCTATCGTTATCAAAATGTATTGGCAAATTGTGACTTCAACATGATTTTTATGTTTATTGTGGCCATTTGGGAAGGGTGGCACATGATTCTAGGATATTATCAGAAGGATTAGTCGTCGACATGCATCATTATTGTTTCCACCACCAAGTAAGTTTTTGTTTTTTTAAATATTTTTATCTTAATTTGAAAATTGATTAATGTTTTGCATTTTTGCAGGGAAATATTATCTTTGTGATGACGCGTATGCACACACTCGAGGATTTATGACCCCATATCGTAATGTGAGGTATATATAGGCTTGGAGATTTTCATCAAAGACGTATATTAACCAATGAAGAAAAATTTAACCATGCACATGCAAAACTTCGGAACATCATTAAGCATGCTTTTGGTGTTTTGAAAGCGTGATTCCCTATATTGAAGAGGATGACACCATTCCAGTTTGCTACACAAAGAAACATTACCATGGCATGTTTTGCTCTTCATAATTTTATGACAAAACTACAAATTTGGTCATTGTGGTTTGTAAAAAACTTTGGATAGGGTCCAAAAAGGTTTCGACTTGCATGGAAGGTCCAAAATCAAAACTTTTTCGTGCTTTTGGTCCCAAAATTAGAAGATTCTTGTGGTTTTGGTCCTTGGAACACCCAAAATGATGGTTTTGCCCTTTTTAATTTATTTTTTGTATTTATTTATTTTAATACTTTTTTATTTTAAAAAATAAAAAACAACATCCCATCTCATCTCTCTCTCACACACAAACACATATATATGACTTTTTTCTCCCAACACAATACTCAAATCTTCTTCTCAATATCATCTTCTTTACAAACACTGTCATTTATAAATCGTCCTCCTCAACCACCCAATCAACATTTCATAATCACCCATAGATCAAGCTACCTTCGACTACATCCTTCACAAGGTATAAGGCCATAAATAGAAACTCAATCTCCATGATTTCTCCCTCAACAACCCCAACGAAACCATCATCAACCCTCTGTATAAGTTCCTACAATGGTGGAATAAACCCAAATCTTGGAACGAATTATCACCTGCACTTTCATGCTTCATTCATGAGTTCTTAATTCCACTAACTTACGTGTACCAGATTAAAGAGATCTATTTTGAATTCGCTTTTCAGATTCATGTTTATTGCATCCACCGACGACAGTAGTCAGCAGTGTTATGTACTGTTAAATCATTGCCAGCTCCGCCTAGGGCCACCGTATCATCTTCGACTGGCTTCATTTCCAATAATCTGCTTCAGTACACCTTTCCATCAACCTATCGTCGGCATCCCCTTTGCTCAACCTCCTGATGATCGATCCAAACAGAGATCAATTTTAGGAAATCAATCTATTTAGCAATTGAGGAGTAGTGATGTGGAAGTGGTGTTATCCCTTTCTTACTCCCATCGTCTTTGTCTTTTGTTATCTTTATCACACACACAATTTGTGTGTGAGTTCCCTCCTATTGTTCAATCACATAGTAAACCCAAGATGGGTGCTTATGTTTTTTTATCAACTATTGCTCTTCTAGTTTCTTGATGACAATGGTGAATGGGTGGGACTCGTCGGAGGTGTCGAAGGTGGGTTAGAAGAATGAGGAGACAAAAGAGATAGAATAGGGGGAAGGGAGGGTACGGTGGATGTGGTGGGTGGGATATATAATCCTTTTTATTTTATTATTATTTTAAAATTAAAATAGTGTTAAAGTAAATATAGAAAATATAAAATGGAAATTAGAAGGGCATAACAATATTTTTAGTTTTTTTAGGACCAAATTCACAGAAAATTCTTGATTTTGGACCTTCCATGCAAGTTGGAAACTTTCTGGACCCTATCCAAAGTTTTTTACAAACCACAAGGACCAAATTTATAGTTTTGTCTAATTTTATACAGAAAGAAGGACTAAGTGATGAGTATTCCACATGATACGATGAACCCAATGTCTCGTTTCGAAATAATAATGTGCATGTTGATGATGACGAAGACGAGGCTCCAACACATGAAACTGCAGCAGACCGTAAATATATGACTCGATTATGAGATGAAATTGTTGAACAGTTGTTGCAAAATATGAAATGAATTATTTTAAGTGAAATTGTTATTGTAAAACTATATTTGTTTATTGTAAGACTAATTTAGTTGCATGAATTTTATTTCAATCTTGCACGATTAGAACTACTAGAAATTTGGTGTTGAAAACCCATTTTAAGTTTGTAAAATGAGTTTATTTCAGCAACCTGCGTATATTAAAAAAACAAACAGACTTCTTACTGCAGAATGCAGGCGTTTGGTCCACCTCTGCTGCAAAGGCTTGCAGATGTGGTCCGCAGACTACAAACATTTTGGCTTCAGAAAAACAAACATCACCTCAAGATTATCAGCGTCCAGGTCGCTCCATATCACAAACACTCCTCCTTCATCATCTCACATTCGTTATTGTTACTTCTCCTTCAGCCTCTCACCGTCGCTCACTTGCTCTCACAAACTCTCTTTCTGAAATCGAAGCACAGTCACACTCATGGTCTTGCCTTTGGTCACACAACAGTATAGTACCATAGCAACCATAGCTTCTTATGAGTTTGTGGTTGCTAACACCATGAACATGGTATATTCTTATTCCTTTTTGATTTTCATAGTGAATTTATCAAAAGTGTGATTCTTGGTTAATGATTACTTGATAATCATGTATTTGTTTCTAATTTAGGTTTTTTTTTCGTGTCTTGGTTTTAATTCTCAACTGTAGCTCATTTACTCTTTTGCAACTCTATAATATAAGCGCAGTTTCATGTTTACAATTAGTTTCCCAAATTACGGGTGATTAAAAGATATTGCGTTAACTAGGAAATTTCTGTCAAACAACTGTCACTAAGAATTAGCATAGGCAAATGATAACAATAGAGTTTTTCGTATTTCGGGAAAATATTATCAGATATACTATGATTTATAAGTAGAAAAAGGTTATTACGGTCAAGCATGAGTGACCAAAAAGTTATACCACTATTTAATGGTTAGTGTGTTTGGAAAGTACATAGAAACGTGATTCCAATGATATGAACTTTGTAAACATCTGACTCCGATTGGAGGATTTATGATTTTATAAAAAGTAAAAAATCAACCGCGTGATTAATGTAATTAACGTCAAAATAGTATAAAGAAATCGGTTGAGTTTTGACTAAAGTCATAAAAAGGAAAACCGTAATACTCAGAGGGATAAGAACTTTGAGATTAAAAGGGTAAAAAATGGAGTCTGTATAAACAAGATACGATTTTTAGAAAAATATAAAATACAGGTTAAAAATAAAAGTAAAAATTTGACAACGCAACCTTAAGGAATGTTGTAGTGCTCAAGGATAGCTACACAAATATATAAAGAGGATAAAAAAACAAATTTCATATTAGGAAGATATGATTTTTTATAGAAAATTTATGAGAGTGCGCGATATGGACATCATGCCCAACACGCATATCTGACACCAAGATTCGTCGAGATTCAAGAGACGTTGACCATCAAAAGTGTGACACGTGGCAATTTTTGGTTGGATCCACGAATCATGTGCATGGCGTGCACAAGATGCGTCACACGCAAATGCAATATAAATAGGAGTGCCCACTTCCTAGATTCTTCACACCCAAACACCTCTAAACACTTTCACCTTCTTGATCTATCTCGTTCTTCTGATGGTGTGAAGCTTCGGATGCGATAGCTAGAGTCTTCACGATCACGCTACTAGGGTGAGTTCACGACCCCACTTTTATGGTTTTAAAAGATTTTACCCCCGGGGGGGGGGGGATACATGCTTATTAAACTTCTTTGTCAAAATATATTTAATAAATATATTAGTAGTTTATACATATAACATGAAACGATATGATAAATTTCTGATAGAAACTCTGCCTAGTTTTAAGCAATGATATTATGCCTAATCATTATGCTACCCAATATACTAGGAAATGATTATACCTAGTCGTTTTGCTAGCCATTTTACCTTGGATAACATAGTACATAGAAGAATGTTGGCCAAGTTTTAGTATAGGCATTGTACTTAGTTGTTATTATGCCCTAATATCTCGTTATATAATCATAATTATTGTGTGTGTGTGTATATGCACAATAATAATTACGGAATAATCAGTCATTATAATTATCTGATGAGTTATAAAAACTCTTTGATCAATTAGATCTTCGAAACAGGTAAGTAAAGAACGTAAAAAACAGGGAAATAAAACACAAGAATGGATCACAATGAGTCGAATGATTAGATTACTCAATCCTCAGCAGAGCTCGACTAAGAACTTCCGCTGTAGAGGACTTCTAGGGTTACAAAACAAGGAATATACTTGAAAATACTTCTCTAATCGTTTCTAATCCTCTTATTCTAGAATGCATGCAAGCATCTATTTATAATAAACCCTACAAAACTCAAGGATGGACAGGCCCATACCAGAGATAAACATTGAACTAGCTAACGATCCCAATAGACGCAACACTAAGCTGGACCTAACAATCTCCCCCTTTGCGTCAATTTTGGAGCGAGACTTCATTTCTTCTTGCTTGGACCAACAGCGGGAACTTTCTTGGTTGTATCAAACAGACGTGAGATAAGCGCAAGGATAGTCTGTCTGAAGCGAATGTACCATTGAATCATATCGTCAAAGTACTTTTTATCATCCGCTGTGTTTTGCTTGCACCGATGGATAATCCCTAAGACATGCTCCAGACATGCAGTGGTATAGAGATGTTTGTCTGCCAAAGCGAAAAGACATTTCTGGCCTTCGTCTCTGGTAAACATAACAGAGTTTCTCTTTGGGTCTATCTTTCCCATCTACATCATGTTTAGGTCACTTGCCGAGCCAACAGGAGATATGGTAGGCTTTTTCTTGAATACGCTCGCAATCTCCTGATCCATCTTTGCGACTTCCATTATATAGCAGACAACATCCTCTTGAAGTGGTCAATGATCGGACCATATTCAGCTTCGTTTGTAAGAAGGATGTTGTGCAAGATGATCCAGTCGTGTGGATTCAAGTTGGGAAGATCAGCAAGCGAGAGTGCATGTTCGGTCTTAGCAGATCCCCTTAGCACCTTAAACTGAACGTTGGTGAAGTTTCCTTCCCTGTACGGCTTCAGAACCCAAACATTGATAATCTTCTGAGCGCTCCATGTTTGGTACTGTGGTTGGGCGGCCCTCAGATAGAAATCAACTAAGTCCCTATCAATTTTTGGATGAGGATGAGGGAACTCAGCAATGTTGTCAAAGGCATGGAATACAAACGCCTTTCGGGTTAGAGGCATGTCGAACTGAGAATCGACAGTGTTAGAACGATCCAAAGAGATCACCGGTTCTAGCCACAAGATGTTGGGTGTTTCGATGGCTTCTTTCAGTAGCTTCTCAAGATTCCAAGGAGGAAAAAGAGTTTTCCTGCTCTCGAGAAGGTCGTGAGCTTCTTTTTGTCTTCTTTCGGCTTCTTCAGCCTCTCTAGCTACACGAGCACTGATGTCTGCATCTTTATCTCGACCCTATCTCTTCAAAAGGTCGACAATTGTCTCCTTATCATCATCGTCGCTCTCCTCAGCAATTTTCTTGCCCTTGTCTTTTACACCGGAACCTGAGGCTTGGCCTACTGGAGGAGGTTTGGTTGTGTGAGTTGCTGTTGAAGTAGGAGGCGGTTGAGACACTTTCTCTTTTTCTCCCCCTTGTTTCGGAATGGACACAAAATCAAGAAGCCCTTCAATTTTGCTCAGTAGGGAGAGGGCAGGAGAGAGCTTTTCCGCAAGGTCACGCCTCACAGAGTAGTTGAGGATCGGGTCATGTGCTTCCAGGATGTTGGATATGGATGTGTGGACATCCGAAACACACGAAGAAATAATCTCTCTTTCAGATCGAAGAGACTCAATCTCCTGTTGAGAGTTGGAGAGTTGAATACTCTTGACCTTAAGAGCGGTAGTCTTCCTTGCAAGAGCATCCATGAGGGAGTTCTCAGCAACTAAGTCTTCTTGAAGCTTGGAGAGGCGCTCCTCAATGGTTGTTTTGAAGGCTGAGTTGTCGTCTGATAGAGTTTGACGAAGAGAAGCGAATGACTTCAGCTCTGATGCAACGGATGTAGCCAGCTGGTTGACAATTGGTTCCAGCGTTGTTTTGGTGGCTGCAGCAGATTCCTGTAAAGATTGTAACAAGGAAGAAGCATCAGTAAATAGTTTATCGACTTTTTCGGTCGCTGCCTCACAAGCTTTGGTTGAGGCATCAATGGCTGCAGTGGCGGAATCAAGAGAAACTTGATGAGCTTTGGAAAAAGCATCAACAATTTTCTGAATGGCAGCTTCAGAGATGGAGGACTGGGATGTAGAAGATGAGGCGATGAGCGAATCGATTTTGTCGTGAAGCTCCTTGAGATGCTTTTTGGTAACGGGAGCATCGTCATCATCATCACTCTGAACTTGAAACGGACTATAGTAGACCGAATCAAAGGTCATGTCCTCTCCGCCGAGGAATGGTTCTTCACTCTCTGCTGTATGAGAAGGAGATGATGGCGGTGGTGAAGCTTGAGGTTTGGTAGTAAAGGTAGGTTCGGGTTGGGTGGTGTGTTCGGTTGTTGGTGTAGGTTCGGGTGCTGAGGTGGATTTGGGTGCGTCAGTGTGAACCCCCGTATCAGATACGTTGGTTCTTACTTCGGCAGTGGTGGTGGTTGCTTCGGTAAAGATGGGTGGTGGGACTGGGATGGAGGTGGATGGTATTTGAGTGGTGGAGGTTATGGGGGGAATAGAAATAGGAATAGTAACTGGTGGAGAAGAAATTGGAGAAGTGGAAATATGAATCTCTGGTGTAGGCGAGCGTGGTGGAGTGTTACCACGTTGAGATCCGTCAGAATCAGAACCCTCATCCTCATATTCGCTTGAGGACGAAGCGATGATCAGCTTTCGCTTAGGTTGGGTTTTTTCGCTTCTTCATTGGAGGGGATTGGACAGCCTTGGTGGTTTTTCTCTACTTGGGAGATGGGCCTTTCACTCCGTTTGCAACTTGCTTGCCCTTATCAGTCTTCTTTCCCCTTGGGGCAGGCTTGTCAGCATCATGACTTGACTTGAGCATCTCAGGAGTAAGCTCTCTCGGACCAGAGCGTCAGAACTCCTTGTAGGTTTTTATAATCCGGCTGTCAGCAGGAACATCGCCGTACATCGATTCAGGGATTGAACCATTGAAGGGAAACTTGGAGGCGTCGGAGACAATGATCTTCGTGGTATGGAAAGTACCAATCGAAGACATTGGAGAGCCAACAACAATGGGGATGTTGTGCTTGTCCATCACCCATTTAGTAATCAGAGTCCAGAAACGGGCGTATGAAATCTTAGAATGCTGAGAAGTTGAAAAGAGACTCTGAATAAGTTGTTGCCAAAGGACCGACTTGTAGTCCATATTGATTCCGTTGTAGACCCCGTACAGAATCGAGAGAAAAAGGCGACTTGCCCCGTCCGATCCAGCACTGCGTTCAGACAACCCCTTGAATAGTACCGTAAATAACCCATTCCACAGAAGGAGGCAGGCACGATTTCTTGAATTTCGTGACCGTTGTGAGCACCTCAGTGTACCCCATGTTGTAGAACATGTTGAAAAGATGACCCATTGGAATGGTTTCAGGGTTAACCCTCGATGAATCAGGTTCAAACCCTAACAATGAGCAGAATCTCTGCTTGGAAATTGACGCCTTTTGATTGAACACGTCGAAGAAAATCCGATCAACGACCTTGTCGTAGTGAGCAGTGGCAAATATCTGGGACAAGAACTCCATGGGTACTGCTTCAGCTCTGGTGAGAGCAGGAGTAATCGACGAGTACTTTAGGCATTCGATTATCGGGAACATGAAAGCGTCGTATGCATGAGGAGTAAGATCAATGATCAAACTCTGCTGGGGACGAATCGGCAAGATGTGTGAAGTAGCGTGAACTGATGAAGAATCTACCATTGTTGTGAAGAAGATGGGAGAGAAGATGAACAGTAGAGTGTTTGAGGGTTTTCTTGCTCTCTGGAAATATGGGTGCAGTAAAGAGGTAAACAAATGTTTACGTTACCTTTTATACTGTGGGTAGAGGAGAGAGAAGAATCTTTCCCAAATCTTCGAGTGAAATACGAAGAGTTTTTCGGATGCGATTGACGCGTGACAGTTGGTATTGCCGATGATTACGCATGAGAGAGAGTGTTAGTCCAGATTTACATGCCTTCCCATCAGGCGCCATTTTCAGAAGAAACGGTTCCAATTCGCACGCCTGGCCTTCTAGCGCCGTTTGAAATCAAATCGATTTGACTCCCGCCAGAGTCAGCATTTTATCATCTTATTCTTTTAGAGTTAATGGCATCTTTAAAGCAAAATTACCCACGCGGATTAATATTAACCACAACCCGTTTTTAACTGCCAATCCCATTAAAATGCCTTGGAACCAATGTAATCAGAATTCTGGAGAATTAAAAAGATTTTCGTGCTTAGTGTGTAAAAGAAAAAGAAATAAAGCAACACATTTGAGGGATTATGTGATGTCAATAAAGACACGAAACAATGGATCCCGGGCACGGATCTCTTCCTTCAAAGTCAAGAGAGACCTTAAAGTGTTTGTGTGGTTTCCCGTTGAATAACGATCAGACACTTATTAAGAAGTGTTGAAAGGCTTCTTTTAATTAGGCTTATTTAGGTGGCTGTCGCTTCAATTCAGAATTCCTGGTCTTGATATAAGACAGAAATCGAACGAAGTACTTGTGAGACCAGTGTAGTCTGTTGAACAAGTAGGTTGGAGATAATTTAAGTGGCAAGGTAAAATAATGCATGTAAAATCTCAAAAAAATGAATAAAACTGGATTCCAAGGGAAGAAATGTTATTGATTTTAACAATTTCATAGAAATCACTCAAAAGGAAATTAGAGATTTTACTTTGTATCCCCATGGATAAGTCCATCAATTCATTAGTGAAAGCTAGAGCAAATTTATTGTTCACCGTCAATGCATAGTAGGTATTGAATTTTGGGTTTCACTTAGTACGTAGTGACACGAAGCTAAGATCATAAACTCAGAAATTGTGTAACCATAAACCTCAGTGGTAATTTCTGAGAGTCTCAAGGGTTACGTTCATGAAGCGAATGAGATGAAGAAGTAGTGTAGATGGTGTAAAGAAACCAAAGTACCTCTGCTGTTAAAAGATGGACTAAGCAGAAAACTCTTATCTCATGTGAGAAGAGAGTTAGGTAGCTCATGATTAGAATAAATATGAAAGCCTAATTGGGAAGACAAGGTTTGTATATACCAAGTCAGTAAGGCTATTATTCAGAATCAGGTGAGGCTTTGGACACATACAGCAACATGCTTCTAGGGACACTTAACTAGTGAAATGATTTCCCCACAAATAGACACACAAAAAGATAAGACATAAAAAATAAAATAAAAAAAATAAAAAATAAAAAAAATGTGTTTGGAGTTTTTGAAGTAACGAAAAGAAAACAAAAAAAAATATTTTTGGAATTTTTGATTTTTAAAACAAAACTTAAAAAAAAAAATTGGAAACATAAAAAAAATTTGGAACCGAACCCGAGAGTTCGGTCTATTTCGGTTTAACAAAAATTTTGGAACCGAACCCGAGTGTTCGGTGTAGTTTGGTTGAGAAATTTTTTTGGAATCGAACCCGAGCGTTCGGTCTATTTCGGGTGCCAAAAAAATAAGTTTGAAAAAGAAAAGAACTTTGATAATATGATAAATGACTTCGAGAAAGTAATACAACAGATTTACAACCAAAGAAACTACCTTTGAGTGATAAGCGAAGAGCAGATGATACGACCGAACCCGAGCGTTCGGTTCATTTTGGCATACATGAGACCCGAACCTGAACGTTCGGTTTATTTTGCTTCTAACTTTTGAGCTTGAGAAGTAATCTTTGGTACTGACTCCGATTCCATCATTCCTAGCCCTTGCAGAATTTTGTTGAAAGATGCTTCAAAAAGAGCTTTAGTGAAGATGTCGGCCAGTTGATCAGTGGTTCGAACAAAGTGAATTTCGACGTTCCCATCTTCCACATGATCCTTTATGAAGTGATACCTCAGTGCTATATGCTTGGTCTTGGAATGTTGCACTGGGTTATGACATATCCTAATAGCATTTTCTGAGTCGCAATATAGTGGGATCTTTTTCATATTGAGTCCATAGTCCCGAAGCTGGCTTTGAATCCAAATCACTTGAGATGTACAGGAGGCAGCTGCGATGTATTCTGCTTTAGCGGTAGATAGAGATACACAAGTCTGTTTCTTTGATTGCCAGCTAACCAATTTCCCATCTAGGAATTGGCATCCTCTAGTGGTATTTTTCCTGTCTAGTCCACAACCTCCAAGGTCTACATCTGAGTAGGCTTGAACGAAGAAGCCTGAGTTTGATGGATACCATAAACCGAGAGAGGTGGTTCGTTTCAGATACCGGAGTATGTTCTTCACAGCAAGCATATGAGGTTCACGAGGATCCGCCTGAAATCTAGCACAGTAACAAACAGAAAACATTATATCAGGCCTGCTAGCAGTAAGGTACATTAAAGAACCAATCATCTGACGATATAACGTAATATCGACTGCCGGTTTCTCCAAGGATGGTGTGAGCTTGGTGTCGAATGCCATTGGAACTTTAACTTTTGAGTCTCCCATCATGCCAAATTTAGCAAGAAGAGTCTTGGTGTAAGCTTCTTGGTTGATAAATATGCCTTCGGGTCCCTGTCTAGTATTTAAACCAAGGAAAAAGTTAATCGGACCCATTGAGCTCATTTCAAATTTAGTCTCCATCAGCTTTCTGAATTCAGCTGTTAAGCTAGGATTCGTTGAGCCAAAGATGATGTCATTGACATAGATTTGAACAATCATAAGGTGGTTACCTTCCTTCTTACGAAAGAAGGTTGGGTCAACCGAACCTTGTTTGAATTTTGACATCTTTAAAAACTTGGTTAGCGTTTCATACCATGCCCTAGGTGCTTATTTCAGACTGTAAACCGCTTTGTCCAGAATATAACAGTGATTGGGGTACTTTTCATTGACAAACCCAGGAGGTTGCTCCACGTAAACGGTTTCTTCAAGTTCTCCGTTCAGAAAGGCGCATTTCACGTCCATTTGGTAGACCTCAAAATTCTTATGCGCAACATAGGCCAAAAATATTCGAACATATTCTAGCCTCGCTACTGGAGCAAAAGTTTCCTCATAATCAATTCCTTCCTCCTGGCAGTATCCTTTCACCACTAGACGAGCTTTGTTTCTGATCACATTGCCTTCCTTGTCCATTTTATTTCTGAAGACCCATTTGAGACCAACAAATGAGGCGTCTTTAGGAGTTGGAATGAGGCGCCAAACCTTATTTCTTTCGAACTCGTTGAGTTCGTCTTGCATAGCTTGAACCCGGTCAGAGTGATCAAGAGCAGTATTAACTGTCTTCGGTTCAACTTTTGAGACGAAAGAGTTAAACATGCAGAACTCTACTTTTGAGAATAGAGATGCTTGCTTTACCTTCAGTTGAGATCGGGTCAGGACCTTTTCGGAGACATTACCCACTACCTGTGAAACGGGATGATCTCTGGTCCACTTAACAAGAGGAGGGTAATTTGGATCATAGGATGGATCCAATTCAGCATTCACCATTTCTTCTAATTCAGATTGGCTATCATCGTCGTAAAACACATCAGCATTCTCCCCCTCAATTTGTGAGCTCGGTTGTTTTGAAGAAGGTGGATTCTCCCCCTCAACTGTAGCACTATGCTTTGGAGGTTCGTTTTGAACATGTTCTCCTTCACCCATTCGTTTGGCGGCATCTTCGACGATTTGCTTCAGATGGTCGACTTTGTTGTCTGCTGCCTTGGCTTCTGAGAGAGTAGCTTTCTTTGGTTCATCGAATATTTCTACAAACTGTTCAAACAAATTAGCAATCGAGGCCGTGACTTGACCTGTTTGAGTGAAAATCTCTCCAATTGCTTCTTCAATGGCCTTTAGCTTCTTTACGTAGTTGTCGTCGAAAGTCACATAATACGTTTCTTCGATCTTCCTCGAACGCTTATTTAAAACCCGGTATGCTTTTGAAGTGAGTGAGTATCCCAGAAAAATTCCTTCATCAGCTTTAACATCAAACTTGTTACGATGTTCTTTAGAGTTGAAGACGAAGCATCGTGAGCCAAATACATGGAAGAATTTAACGTTCGGCTTCCTGTTGTTGATGATCTCATGAGGAGTAAGAGAAAAACGCTTGTTGAGATACGACCTGTTCTGCGTAAAACATGCTGCAACAATAGCATCAGCCCACAAATATAAAGGTAGAGAAGCGAAACTTAGCATGGTTCGGGCCGCCTCACACAAAGATCGGTTTCGTCTTTCGACAATTCCGTTTTGTTGAGGGGTGTAGGGTGCTGAGAAGTTGTGACTGGTTCCTTTTTCTGCCAAAAAGTCTTCAAATTCTTTATTCTTGAACTCCAGTCCATTGTCGCTTCTGATGTTGCGAACGACTTTCCTCAGTTGCACTTCAACCTGATTAATAAACATCTTTAGCTTGAGAGTAGCCTCAGATTTGTGCTTCAGAAAGAATACCCATGTAAAACGTGAAAAGTCATCAACAATAACAAGAATATACTTGCTACCGCCAATGCTTTCGATAGATGATGGACCACATAAGTCAATGTGAAGTAACTCAAGCGGTTCAACAACTTTAGTGTTTATAATGGAT
The DNA here is from genome assembly GCF_051521515.1 of Lactuca serriola. Lineage (NCBI taxonomy): Eukaryota > Viridiplantae > Streptophyta > Magnoliopsida > Asterales > Asteraceae > Lactuca > Lactuca serriola. The sequence continues at coordinate 74,130,979 of NC_136412.1, read as the reverse complement.
GGGTGACTTTGACGACTCTGCCTCCCCATTTCACATGCAGCACACAAATGTTCTCGATCAAACTTGAGCAATGGAAGACCCCGAACATGACCTCCGGTGACAAGCTTGTTGATATTTTTGAAGTTGAGATGGGAGAGCCTTCGGTGCCACAACCAGCTTTCGTCAGAATGAGCTTTGGATAACAGACAGATAGCTGGATTTCCTTTGATAGGTTTGAGATTGAGAGGAAACATTTCGCCTTTGCGTTCTGATTTGAGAATCACCCTTTTTGTTTTCTTCTCTATAATTTCCGAACCCTCATCGTCAAATGAAACTTTAAGACCGGTACCTCCAACAAGCTGAGATACACTGATGAGGTTATGCTGTAGCCCTTCAACGTACGCCACCTTTCTTATAGTGAAATCAGCATTGGTTAACATACCATAACCCTTTATCGTTCCATATGAGTTGTTCCCGAACTTGACATTCCCACCATTCTGAAGAGATCGAAACTCCCTTAGCTCCTCTTTCCTCCCTGTCATGTGACGTGAGCAGCCACTATCAATATACCATTCTTCGTCGAACTGCTCGTCACTAATAACCTGCGAAATTTAAGCAGATTTAGGAACCCAAAGTTTCTTGGGTCCACGTGAGCCTTTCACAGGAACAGGAATAGTAAGAGAAACATCAACAAGACATGTTCTTTTTATTAAAGTTGTTTCATCTTTCTTCTTAATGGTGTACACTTTGATTTTGTTAGGATTAGTTACAATCATTTTGGTTTCAGGTTTTGACGTTTGGGCCATGGACTGCTTTCGGTCATTCTTGACTGTGGAAACCTTCGATTTTCCTTTCAAATCCTTTGATGATTTTGAACTTTGAGCAGGAAAAAAATTAGGTTTAGAATGAGAAGTATTAGAATGAGAGAATTTTGACTGAGAATGTTTCCTGACGTGAGGTTCTAAGTGACCCTTTTGTTTTTGATCATTAGAGGGACCGA